>NC_092090.1:78964778-79289420 GCF_045679555.1 Salvelinus alpinus | reverse complement strand
AAACTGTCATGGTCAAAACATATAGATTGAATGGTTGCAAAGATGGGGAGAGGTCTAGCCGTAATAAAGAGATGCTCTGCTTTTTTGACAACACACTCCAAAAAGCAAGTTCTGCGGCTCTAGTTTTGTCTAATCTTGATTATTGTCCAGTCGTGTGGTCCAGTGCTGCAAGGAAAGACCTAGTTAAGCTGCAGCTGGCCCAATAACAGAGCGGCATGTTTTGCTCTTAATTGTAATCAGAGGGCTGATATAAATACTATACATGCCAGTCTCTCTTGGCTAAGAGTTGAGAAACTGACTGCATCACTTCTTTTTTAAGAAACATTAATGTGTTGAAAATCCCAAATTATTTGCATAGTCAACTTACACACAGCTCTGACACACTACTTATCCCACCAGCCATGCCACCAGGGGTCTTTTCATAGTCCCAAAATCCAGAACAAATTCAAGAAAACGTACAGTATTATATAGAGCCCTTATTGCATGGAACTTGCTTCTATCTCATGTTGCTCAAATAAACAGCAAACCTGGTTTCAAAAAACAGATAAAGCAACACCTCGCGGCACAACGCCTCTCCCCTATTTGACCTAGATAGTTTGTGTGTATGCATTGATATGTAGGCTACGTGTGCCTTTTTAAAAATGTATGTAGTTCTGTCCTTGAGCTGTTCTTGTCTAATGATGTTCTGTATTATGTTTCATGTTTTGTGTGGACCCCAGGAAGAGTAGCTGCTGCTTTTGCAACAGCTAATGGGGATCCTAATAAAATACCAAATACCAAATAACATGGCACAAGTGGGCGGGTGGTCTCTGTTGTGCTCTATTGTGGGGGGGAGGTCTCTGTTGTGCTCTATTGTGGGGGGGAGGTCTCTGTTGTGCTCTATTGTGGGGGGGAGGCCTCTGTTGTGCTCTATTGTGGGGGGGGGGCCTCTGTTGTGCTCTATTGTGGGGGGGAGGTCTCTGTTGTGCTCTATTGTGGGGGGGAGGCCGATGACATTAGAGAGCACCCATCAGACCAACTTCTTCAATTGCCAACTCCTTGAGTTTCACAATTGTGTCTAGAAAAACACAATTGTTTACCCTTAAGTGTGAGTAATTTACTCTATTTATACTTGTAATATAATTTTTCAATGGAAAAAGTAAAATAAATACTGTAGCTGGAGTGTGTCTTTAATGTGTTGCATGTGGTATGCTTGTCTCTTGCTTGACAGACTGATTTAGCCTAATTGTGAACACACAGTACTTATCTCTAAAAGCTAAATGGACAGTGTATAATCAATTTAGTTATGTTAATAGTATGGGCAAGAAACCCTGTAATAATAACAATATTCAGAATGCTGCTTCAAAACATTTATTTGTCACGAAATAACACAGCTTCTTTTAGACTTTATACAACAAAAAATACTTACAATTTGGATGTGTAAGTACAGAGTACATAGGTACAGTCAGAGCTCATAGCGCACTGTGCTTACTGCCACACAAGACAGAGAACGTAACTCATCGAGGTGAGGAAATGTTCAGCTTGCCAAAAGCACCATAGTGTCAACACCTGTCACTTGCCCACGCAGGAAAAACAGAGACACACTGGTAGAGAGACACATACAGTTGTTTGCAGTTAAAATCTTAAACTATGTGCAAAGTTGTACAAAAATCAATTTAATATTTTGTTACCCCCACATCCACCAACATTTAATTATTTCAAAGGCTGTATCTGTTGAATTTAATTGTATGGAATATAGTAGTTTACAATATAATATCCTATGAATAAATACTGAGATTATAACAGGGTAAACTACTTGGATAGAGGAGAAAAGCTACCTGAACAACTAAAGTTGTTTAGATTTCACGTAAGCTTTGGGAATCATTCTGTACTCATGAAAACATCTTTAAGGCCATTGGTTGCTTGTGTCATATATTTACATAAACAAATGTATGTTTAAAATATGTATGTTTACAATAACTAATAAATAGTGATAAATAAGAGACAAAACAAACATATTTTTGAGTACAACACTAAGGTGAGCTACAGACACTTGTGAGGTTGGTAGCCGGTAGTGAGAGTCTCATGCTTATTTTTCATCATTCTAAGGACTGTGATATATAGAAAACGCTAATAACATCAAGGCAATGTTGTAGTTACATTATTATTATACAGATAAATGGTAGATGTTTTACCGCAATCTCCAAACGTGACAAACAGACAAATATACACCTTATAGGTAACAAAATAATCAGTTCTCAGGACTTGACTGAAAACTTTAGCTATGGGAATGTTATGATTATCACGTTGAGACATTGTTACATTGTCATGACATCTTACTGCCCTCTCGAACACTGTGCTATCAGACAGGGTAGTGAGTAACTGGGTGTGAGAGTGCAATCCCTCTCTGAGGCGGTCAGTGTAATCCAGCACTGTGAGGGAGAGTAATCTGTGCGTGTGTGTAATCTAGATCAAGCTATTGGGCAACCGCAGGGACTGCTGCAAATCTGTCGGATTACAGAGGCCTCATGAGGATAAGGGATGTCCTATGGCTGGCATAGTCTGACAAAACACCCAATTCCTGTTTGTTAATATGCTTCTAAGCAGCAGCACCACCAAATACCCTGTTCAGGTACATCATGAACTGGGTTTGTGCTTGCAAAAAGCATATATTAAAACACATGTTTATAACTCTCGTCTCGTATTATCACTCTTGTGTATGAGGAGAAATGAGAACAAAACCATAGCTAAAATAATCCAGGTGCTTTTATATCAGATGGTTGTATAATCTAATCTCATGCTAGCACACAGAAGGGGAATGGGTCGCTGTCTAGTTATTGTGCATTGGGGGGAAAAAACTTCTCAGTAGATATTAGGTTGATTGAGACTGCAAAATCTGGGACACATAAGAGTGAGTGAGGTCATTGGATGGGAGTCAGTGGATTAAGTGAGAGGTTGAAAGGTCTACTCAGCCTTAGAAGAAGAGAGTGACAATCTCATGTGATGGAGACAGAGAAAGTTAACAAGTGGAGTCAGGTCATTATGATACGAAGCGAGGTACAAAAACATCCCAAAACAGAACATAATATGTGTGTGATATGCCATCAGTGAAATGCAAAACTAAAATTATAAAATATACTGTTTCACAGCTCAGAAACTACATGAAACAAGTCCAAAATAATATTTAAAACAGAAAATGTATGTAAATGATTTGCGTTTGGCTGAGCAGCCACCAGTGTTGGGGAATGAGTGGGATCTTGAGGTGGTCCCAGGGGTTGTAAGTGGACCCACATGACCCACTGACAGAACCTAGTCTTTCCTCAGGCAAGAATAATGTGTGTGTGTGTGTGTGTGTGTGTGTGTGTGTGTGTGTGTGTGTGTGTGTGTGTGTGTGTGTGTGTGTGTGTGTGTGTGTGTGTGTGTGTGTGTGTGTGTGTGTGTGTGTGTGTGTGTGTGTGTGTGTGTGTGTGTGTGTGTGTGTGTGAGTGAGAGAGAGAAAGCAAATGTGAATATGTGTTTGTACATGGGTGTGTGTGTAAACAAAGGTCCATTAATTCCAGTGCTTGCAAAACGAAAAATGCCGCAAATCAACATGTGCTATCAATGTATGCTATGATCAAAAGCACCATCCTACTTCCAAACACATTCAATTGTAAGTGACTGAGAGACATTAAAAAGCGGATCAATTGAGGAGTTGAGAGAAATGCTAACAAGGAAATAACACCTGTGCTGGTTTATCTACCATTTTAAAAAATACAGTGATTATAACCAATAGCAATATCCTAAACAATGCTAGATAGCTTTATTACTATGTTCCCATATTAACAGATACAATATGTAAAAATAAATATAAATATGTTTCATAATGAGAGAGCGTAAATCTCATTGTGTGATGTGTACTTACTAATGCAGAGAAACACAGCCTTGTGGCAGTACACACTGATTGTGTGAGGCCAGTCATGAGAGGGAAGTCAGAGGAGAAGAGAGTGAGGTAATGTATGAGTAGGAGCAGATAGATGATAACGGCCCACTGAAATAAAAATGGCTCCCTTCCTAGTTCCTACACATCATCTCTTTGCCTGCTGCTCTTCAGCAGACTGGGCGGGGGAGGGGGTGGTGTGGAGGGCGCTGGCGTCCCCATGTCCGTTCGGCTGTACTGACTGGACTGTCTCTACCAGGCTGCCACTAGGGAGCACCACGTACCTGGCAGCCATGTCCTTGGGC
This sequence comes from Salvelinus alpinus, assembly GCF_045679555.1. Lineage (NCBI taxonomy): Eukaryota > Metazoa > Chordata > Actinopteri > Salmoniformes > Salmonidae > Salvelinus > Salvelinus alpinus. The sequence goes on along the minus strand of NC_092090.1, from coordinate 79,285,217 downwards.
TGCAGCTCCCTCAGGCCCTCCTTACTGTGCCATATCCCATAGCCAAAATACACCAGTAGACCTAGAGAGGTGCAACATATACTGTTAGGACCAAAACACATGCTTACAGAATCACACACATATGTTGTTGTTATTGTTATACTGTCATACTGTATGTGCTTATTCATTGAGAAGACACAGCTATAGCAGGAATATGGTGCTAGGAATTGATTACTTAGACATGGCCCAGCCCCTGTCATGTTCAATATTCCCTGTGAACCCTCTGTAGGCAGACAGGCAGTGTTGGGTAGGTTACTTTCTAAATGTAATCCGTTACAGTTATTAGTTAGGTCTACCTGAACAAAATTGCAAACAGTAACGTAACGTTTGGATTTCCCAAACTCAGTAATGTAATCAGATTACTTTCAGTTACTTTTAGATTACTTTCCCCTTAAGAGGCACAGGTTAGTAGCTGGCACAAAGTCATAAAATGTGATTATAAACCTAAACTTAACCACACTGCTAACCCTAATGCCTAACCTTAAATGAAGACCAAAATGTAAATTTTTTGTTTTCATTGATTTTTACAATATAGCCAATTTTGAATTTGCAGCTGACCCATTTAGCAGAAATCGCTCCGTTTTGCCTCAAGGACAAGACTCGTCCCAATAAATATCAACCTGTTTAAGAAGCATTAGAAGAAGACAAAAATGAATTACCTCTATTGCAGGATAAATCAATGTTAGAGTTTACATAGCTGGCCATAAATGGATGTTGCATTTTTCTTTATGGGTTGGTTATGTACAGTAGGCTTCTTCTAACCCATTGCTTTCTACTACAGATAATACGGTTAGGCTATATCTTTACATTTAAAAACAAATCTAACTGGGTCTGACAGATTTCCAGTTATTCCAATGAATTTAATACCCATTGATCTTCAAGAATATGAATTGAAAAGATGGAAATATAGATTAATATGGAAATATGGATCAGCCAAATTGTTTTATCTGAGCATAACCCAAAAACTAAGGACTAATCAGCCTAATCTGTTTGTTTTTGATTTTGTTGTCATGGAGTACTGATAAGGCTCATTGCTTCGAACTGCAAAAAAAATGCAGCCCTCGGAATAGTGTGCTTTGAGCACTACCGAAAGTGCTATTTGATGTGAAAAACTAGATGGTAATTTTCCATGAAGAGAATAAAAGCCCCACTAGTGGTCTTCTTAAATTAAACTTATTTTTTACAATAATGGAGCACAATACCATGAGGCAGTTTAGAAGGGATGAACTCAAACTTTTATTCCATAGGCTAGGATCCGCACTGCAGCTGTTGCAAGAGTGCTTTTTTCACTGGTTGTCCACTGGGGCGTATTCATTACTCCGATTCTGTTGCAAAACGTTTCTTAAACGGAAGCAAACGGAACAAAACGGGGAGGGACCTACCTGAATTTGTCCAACAGAAACTCTAGTTTTGCTCTGTTTGCTTCCATTTGGTTCTTAAACAGTCAATGGTTTCCGTAATGAATACACTCCTGACCGCAAAAACAATGATTGATAAGCAGTTTAAACTTCTTCAATTCAACCATTATTGGGTTAAAATACACAGCATATACATTAGTGAACATCCATCCACAACAACCACAATATGTAAGGCGCAAATAAATTAGAGAGCAGCAGTGTGATTCACATCAATGCGCTATGTAGCCTAAATATCTTCTAACTGCAGCAGGTGCAGGCTAGGAAAGGGTTAACTCACTCCAGTCAAGCCTTGACTTACTTGGTAGGTTTACTCTCTGTAAACACAAAAAGTAACCTGCATATGTTTTAATACAAACATGTGCTATGTACTAATAATTTAATAAAACCCTGTTTCATATCCTGTTGTCTATGATCAACCAGTAATAAGTATCCATACTATTTGTCCATCATTTAGGTTAATAAGTGGCACAGTATTTCAACCACTGAATGCAACAGTTCCAGTTCTGTCTGACATGATGTTTGGTTTACAGGACGTCTGCGCTACATGGTCCTCACAGGCACATGGTCCTCACACAACACACATTTGTGCCATTAGTGGAAGTAATCTTACCTGCAGCCACCCATACGGTAAAGCGGATCCAGGTCATTGGGCTGAGCTTCAGCATTAGGAACACATTCATGAGGATGCTTGCACCAGGGATGAATGGGACCAAGGGTACCTAGAAAATGACAACCGCAAACAACCATCATTCTGACATGTATTAAAATGTGTCAAATAATCAATGCCTTCCTTAATTCAATAAGTGCTTGTCATTGAAAAAAAGGAAGTTGGAGAGCCTAAAAGACCACTAGTCTTGACTCAAATATTAAAAGTCCCAATAGGAGTACTTAATATAATTCAAAAGAATGATCAGGTCTTAATGACAAGATTGTATATTAGGTTGGTGCCAGAGGGAACGTGGGCCATGCTTGAGCTCACAGAAACAGCTTTTATTTTGTATGAACAGCAGATCAACCACACAGCAGAGAGTGAGTGTCTGCTGTGACTCAGCCTCAGAGCTGGGTGAAAATGTCACATTAAATGTTGCAGTTCCTATCTACTGGGCTCGAGTCAGACTGAGTAGAATTTAACATATCTAAAGGTGGAGAGACAGCTACAAAAAAGTCTTAAAACACACAGAGTATTCTTGGTTTATCATAACTACATAAAGACTTAGGGAAATATAACAGGCTGTTTGCTCAAATAAAATGGTATTTGTCACATGCTTCGTAAACTTGAGTAACGATAACTTGGCTATATACACTGAGAATACCAAACATTAGGAACACCTTCAGGGCATGAACTCTACAAGGTGTCGAAAGCGTTCCACAGGGATGATGGCCCATGTTGACTCCAATGCTTCCCACAGTTGTGTCAAGTTGGCTGGTTGTCCTTCGGGTGGTGGACCATTCTTGATACATACGGGAAACTGTTGAGCGTGAAAAACCCAGCAGCGTTGCAGTTTTGACAAACTGGTGCGCCTGGCATCTACTACCATACCCCGTTTAAAGGCATTTAAATTTTTTGTCTTGCCCATTCACACTCTGAATGGCACACATACACAATCCATGTCTCAATTTTATCTAGGCTTAAAAATACTTCTTTAACCTGTCTCCTCCACTTCATCTACACTGACTGAAGTGGATTTAATAAGTGACATCAATAAGGGATCATAGCTTTCACCTGGATGCACCTGGTCAGTCAATATCATGGAAAGAGCAGGTGCTCTGAATGTTTTGTATAGTCAGTGTACACAGGGTACCAGTACTGAGTTGATGTGCAGGGGTACGAGGTAATTGAGGTAGATATGTACATATAACTAGGAATAAAGTGACAGATATTAAACAGTAGCAACAGCGTATGTGATGAGTCAAAAAAGTTAATTAAAACAGGGTCAGTGCAGATAGTTACAGTTCAGGAAGGAGACGCGTTCTGTCTCCTAGAGATGAACGTACTTTGGTGCGAAAAGTGCAAATCAATCCCAGAACAACAGCAAAAGACCATGTGAAGATGCTGGAGGAAACAGTTACAAAAGTATCTATATCCACAGTAAAACGAGTCCTATATCGACATAACCTGAAAGGCCGCTGAGCAAGGAAGAAGCCACTGCTCCAAAACCGACATAAAAAAGCTAGACTATTTGGAAGACCCATTTGCAACCAAGCTTTAACTTCCTGACTGATGTCTTGAGATGTTGCTTCAATATAGCCACATAATTTTCCTTCCTCATGAAGCCCTCTATTTTGTGAAGTGCACAAGTCCTTCCTGCAGCAAAGCACCCCCACAACATGATGCTGCCACCCCCGTGCTTGACGGTTGGGATGGTGTTCTTTGGCTTGCAAGCCTCCCCCTTTTTCCTCCAAACATAACGATGGTCATTATGGCCAAACAGTTCTATTTTTGTTTCATCAGACCAGAGGACATTTCTCCAAAAAGTACGATCTTTGTCCTCATGTGCAGTTGCAAACCGTAGTCTGGCTTTTTTTATGGCGGTTTTGGAGCAGTGACTTCTTCCTTGCTGATCGGCTTTTCAGGTTATGTCAATATAAGACTCGTTTTACCGCTGTTTCCTCCAGCATCTTCGCAAGCTCCTTTGCTGTTGTTCTGGGATTGATTTGCACCTTTCGCACCAAAGTACGTTCATCTCTAGGAGACAGAACGCGTTTCCTTCCTGAGTGGTATGACGGCTGCGTGGTCCCATGGTGTTTATACTTGCATACTATTGATTGTACAGATGAACGTGGTACCTGTAGGCGTTTGGGAATTGCTCCCAAGGATGAACCAGACTTGTGGAGGTCTACAATTTCTTTTCTGAGGTCTTGGCTGATTTCTTTTGATTGTCCCATGATGTCAAGAAAAGAGGCACTGAGTTTGAAGGTAGGCCTTGAAATACATCCTCCAATTGACTCAAATGATGTCAATTAGCCTAACAGAAGCTTCTAAAGCCATGACTGGAATTTTCCAAGCTGTTTAAAGGCACAGTCCACTTAGTGTATGTGGACTTCTGACCCACTGGAATTGTGATACAGTGAATTATAAGTGAAATAATCTGTCTGTAAACAATTGTTGGAAAAATGAATTGTGTCATGCACAAAGTAGATGTCCTAACCGACTTGCCAAATCTATAGTTTGTTAACAAGAAATTTGTGGAGTGGTTGAAAAATTAGTTTTAATGACTCCAACCTAAGTGTATGTAAACTTCCAACTTCAACTGTAGTTAATCAAATAGCTACCTGGGCTAACTATTTAGCAGTCTTATGGCTTGGGGGTAGAAGGTTTTCAGGGTCCTGTTGGTTCCAGACTTTGTGCATCAGTACCACTTGCCATGCGGCAGAGAGAACAGTCTATGACTTGGGTGGCTGGAGTCTTTGACAATTTTTAGGGGCTTCCTCTGACATCGCCTGGTATATAGGTCCTGGATGGCATGGAGCTCTGCCCCAGTGATGTACTGGGCCATACGTATTATCCTCTATAGCGTCTTGGGGTCAGATGCCAAGCAGTTGCCATACCAAGCGGTGATGCAAGATGCTCTCAACGGTGCAGCTGTATAACATTTTGAGGATCTGAGTGCCCATGCCAAATCTTTTCAGCCTCCTGAGGGGGAAGAGATATTGTCATGCTCTCTTCACGACTGTGTTGGTGTGTGTGGAACATGATAGATCCTTAGTGATGTGAGGAACTTGAAGCTCTCGACCCACTCCACTATAGCCCTATCGATGTGAATGGGGGGCATGCTCGGCCCTCAATTTCCAGTAGTCCACGATCAGCTCCTTTGTCTTGATGACGTTGAAGGAGAGGTTGTTGTTGAGGGTCAGCATGACGGATGTGTTGTTCCCTACCCTAACCACCTGGGGATTGGCCCATCAGGAAGTCCAGGATCCAGTTGCAGAGGGAGGTGTTCAGTCCCAGTGTCCTTAGCTTAGTGATGAGCTTGGAGGGCACTCTGGTGTTGAACGCTGAGCTGTAGTCAATGAAGAGCATTCTGTCATAGCTGTTCCTCTTGTCCAGGTGGGAATGGGCAGTGTGGAGTATAATAAAGATTTCGTCATCTGTGGATCTGTTGGGGCGGTATGCAAATTGGAGTGGGTTCAGGGTGTCTGGGATTCTCTGCCTCAAACCCTATTACAGGGGCTGAGTCACTGGTTTACTGGTGCTCTTCCATGCTGACCCTAGGAGGGGTGCTTCACTTGAGTGGGTTGAGTCACTGACATGATCTTCCTGTCCGGGTTGGCACCCCCCTTGGGTTTGTGCCGTGGGGCAGATCTTCGTGGGCTATACTCGGCCTTGTCTCAGGATGGTAAGTTGGTGGTTGAAGATATCCCTCTAGTGGTGTGGGGGCTGTGCTTTGGCAAAGTGGGTCGGGTTATATCCTGCCTGTTTGGCCGGCCCTGTCCGGGGGGTATCGTCGGACGGGGCAACAGTGTCTCCGACCCCTCCTTTCACAGCCTCCAGTATTTATGCTGCAGTAGTTTATGTGTCGGGGGGCTAGGGTCAGTCTGTTATATCTGGAGTATTTCTCCTGTCTTATCCGGTGTCCGGTGTGAATTTAAGTATGCTCTCTCCAATTCTCTCTCTCTTTTTCGCTTTCTCTCTTTCTTTCTTTCTTTCTTTCTTTCTTTCTTTCTTTCTTTCTTTCTTTCTTTCTTTCTTTCTTTCTCTCTCTCTCTCTCTCTCTCGGAGGACCTGAGCCTTAGGACCATGCTTCAGGACTACCTGGCCTGATGACTCCTTGCTGTCCCCAGTCCACCTGGTCGTGCTGCTGCTCCAGTTTCAACTGTTCTGCCTGCGGCTATGGAACCCTGACCTGTTCACTGGACGTGCTACCTGTCCCAGACCTGCTGTTTTCAACTCTCTAGAAACAGCAGGAGTGGTAGAGATAGACTGAATGATCGGCTATGAAAAGCCAACTGACATTTACTCCTGAGGTGCGGACCTGTTGCACCCTCTACAACCACTGTGATTATTGTTATTTGACCCAGCTGGTCATCTATGAACGTTTGAACATCTTGGCCATGTTCTGTTATAATCTCCCCCCGGCACAGCCAGAAGAGGACTGACCACCCCTCATAGCCTGGTTCCTCTCTAGGTTTCTTCCTAGGTTCTGGCCTTTCTAGGGAGTATTTCATAGCCATCGTGCTTCTACACCTGCATTGCTTGCTGTTTGGGGTTTTAGGCTGGGTTTATTTACAGCACTTTGTGACATCAGCTGATGTAAGAAGGGCTTTATAAATACATTTGATTGATTTGATGATGGTGTTGATGTGAGCCATGACCAGCCTTTCAAAGCATTTCATGGCTACAGATGTGAGTGCTATGGGGCGATAGTCATTTAGACAGGTTACCTTGGCATTCTTGGGCATAGGGACTATGGTGGTCTGCTTGAAACTCTGCAGGCGTTATACAACGTTATACAACTAATAATTCTAAGGCGAGGGTCTAGTTCTGCTTCCCTAACTTTATGTGTAGGCATATACAATAAAGTAAAAGTCTACAAAATTGTGAACTGCTTTGCATTTACACTTTGGGCATTAAATGAAAAAGTGAGAATTTGTTTGGCTCACCTGGAAGGTTTTGGTGTTGATATGTGGTTCATGGGCATATATGACGACCAGGCTGAGGAGGAAGGTCGAGCCAAACACCACTATTAGCACGGCGAAGCTCCACGTAGGCAGCTGCAGCTGGTTATTCCCAAACACAAACACGGCACAGAGGGACACAGAGCTCACCATCACCGCCAGCACAGAGAAGGCCACCACCTCCCCCGGCTCAAAGTTCCCTAGCAACCTGCCCAGGTAGGGCTCCCAGCGGGCCTTCAACACCCCTGGGGCGCTGCGTTCCCTGGTCTTCTGCATCTCCACCAGCTGTAGCTTGTCTGAGAAGGACTCATACTCCTTCAGCTCCCCGCTGTCCTGAGCTATGATCTGGGACTCTGAGGCTTCGGGTGAGAGCTCTGGGTTGTAGTTGGTGTTAGGGGAGGTAGTGGAGTTAGCCTTGGAACTGGTCTTCTCCTTCTCAGGCTGGAAGCGCAGCACGATGACACTGGCTGCCACAAAGGTGTAGGCCAGGAGGGTGCCGATGGACAGGAACTGGACCAGGGCCTCCAGGTCAAAGATGAGGGCCATGACGGCCATGAGGAGGCCAAACACCAAGATGGCATTCACAGGGACCTTGGTGACAGGGTTGACCTTGGCGAAGAAGGCGAAGAAGAGGCCATCCTCCGCCATAGCGTAAACAATCCGAGGGAGGGAGAAAAGGTTGCTGAGGAGCACTGTGTTCATGGCTGGAAGAGGGGATGGACAGAGAGTCACATGATCATCAATGCAATCAAAACAGAGAGCTACTGTATGAAGTCAAGATAAATAAAAGTCATAACCATTTGCCCTTCAATCAATTATATCATCAACAGACCCAAAGAAATTCAATGGCATGATACATTGGTGTGGTTACAGTGGCTAAGTCTTTCAAGACACACTTACCACAGATGGACCCTACTGCCACGATGTAGCCAGCCCAGCTGTAGCCTCGGCGGAAGAAGGCGTCAGACAGAGCTGAGTTGGGATCGAGGGAGTGCCAGGGCACCATGAGAGTGAGGACAGTGGAGACCAGGATGTAGGCTGTGGCTGCCATGCACAAGGAGATGGCTGTGGCCATGGGAATGGCTCGCTGGGGGTTCTTTGCCTCCTCGCTTGAGGCTGCAATCACATCGAAGCCAACAAATGCGTAAAAGCAGGTGGCTGTGCCCGCCATAACCCCAGACACACCGAACGGTGCAAAACCTCCTTCTTTCTGGCTCCAGTTGACTGGGTCGGCCAGCATGAAGCCAAACACCAAGATGAAGAGTATGACAACCAGACTAACAGCGGAGAAGATGTGGTTGAGCCAAGAGGAGACTCGCACTCCGAAGGTTATGAAGATGGTGGCAACCACTAGAATCCCGGCGGCCAGCAGGTCAGGGTAGTGGGCGATATAGGGAACATTCCACTTCATTATGTGGTTCTCTGTGTAGTTCTGGATAGTGTGGTTAAACATGGAGTCCAGATAACCACTCCACGCCCGCGCCACCGCGGCCCCACCAATCATGTACTCCAACACTACGTTCCAGCCAATGAGAAAGGCCCATATCTCTCCACAAGAAACATAGGTGAACATGTAGGCTGAGCCCGTTCTGGGCACGCGAGCTCCGAACTCAGCATAGCAGAGGGCGGCCATCAGGGAGGCGATGCCTGCTATGAGGAAGGAGAGAACCACGGCAGGTCCCGCGGTGTCCTTGGCCACAGTGCCAGTCAGGACGTAGAGGCCAGAGCCCACCATGCCCCCAACACCCAGCAGGGCCAGGTCCACCATGGTCAGGCAGCGTTTCATTGATGTCACCATCAAATCATCATCCAGGGTCTTCAGTCGGTTCAGCCTTTGGCAGAAACGCACTGCCGGGACACAGCCACGCTCACAGGTCGCCATGGTTACAGGATCACAACTTATCAGTCAAGATGCTCAAACTGGATCCATTCTCCTCCTGATCAATTGACCTGAGAGACAAAAATACATATACATACCATCATACAGGGACAAAGCCTGTGGCCGCAGAGCAGGTAGACAAAAGCAACTCATCCTAATGAGGGCTTCATCTAACCTTTATCTGAATGACTCCACCCCCTCACCACTGCTGCCTATTTCTGAGCATGTTGTATTACACCTCTGTCCTTACCACGTGGAAGCTGGAAACTATTGCTTTTCTATTTTTAGAATTGAAGACTAATATTCTTCAACTTGGCATATTAGGATAGCTTGATACATTTCAGTTAGGACTATCTGAGTAATGTAAAATCTATAAATAGGCATATCTATAAATTACGCAATTGAATACATGTGTTGAACGATATCATTTAGTCTATTACTGATTAATAACTGTCCATGATAAAGATATATTTTTGATCTGCTCTGACTGTTTGACACGTCTTCTATTCACTTGAAGACTAATGTTGAAGGTAATTTCCTATTGTAGCAAATGTAAGGCTATATTCAGCTTTCACCCTGCGAAGACTAAAAGTGTCCGATATCTCAGCAAATAAAAGTAGCCTAACCGAACACACAACTATTTTGGGTTGGTTAAAGCCTGTGGAGCCAAATTCTATAATCAAAGGCTACGCTTTATGTGATAGAATGAGACCAGCCCGGGATCCGACTCTTTTTGATGTACCGTTTCCAATTACTGCGTACGGCAGGCATATGGCGAGTTCTGCCGTGCTCAATGCAAGAAATACATTACATAAAGCTTTTATTCCCTACTGAAATTAACACCGATACAAAGTGAAGCGACCATACATATGTCCTCCATAATAACTGTGATTCGTGTCATAATTGTGGAGTCATGGCGAGAATGAATCGCTTTAAGTGCGTCGTTTTTACAAAAGCCAGCCACATTAATAATTTATAACAAAATGGAAACTCATACAAATGTTATCAATGACAAACTATAGGCTATTTCAATAAAGCGATGGCGATTGCTGATTATTCTATGAAATTGTACTTGTCTGCGTTTTTTATATTTTTTTATTATGGCACGAACAAGGTGTTGGAATAGGTAGATTATGGCAAAAACCAGGGGAGAAACTCAACCATTACTGCTATTCTGCATATATAGTCTAATATATTTGATTTAAAAAACGGTCTAATATGGTAACAAATAAAAATATTTGTTTACCTTGAATGCTGAATATCGCTTATGAGTAGCCTATCTCAGGCCCGGTTGATATCCTTTGAAACCCTCAACGACAGACAGGGAGAAAGGTGGAGATGGAGAACGAGAGGATAGAGAGCTGAGCCCTCGATTCTTAAAGGCGCAGTACGAGTTTATTGTTCATCTGATGACGACGGGATCATCCGTCAGATAAGGTCACGCGCAAGGCCAGCGTTTAAAGGTCCAATGCAGCCGTTTTTATCTTAATTTCAAATCATGTCTGAGTAACAATGAAGTACCTTATTGTGATTGTTTTCAATAGCTTTTTAACAAAGAGCAATTTCTCAAGCAAGAATTTAAACTAAGACTGTCAGGGAGTGGTCTGCGTGGGAGGGCAAGCCTGATGGCCAAAACTTCATCCCACCAAATCAGGCTGAAATTGCAAACAGCTCTTATGCTAAAAGAGCATTATCATTATCACAATTTCACAGTATTATTTTAGAGTGGAAATATATATAAAACACAGGAAAATCACGTTTCTGACAGCACTGTAACATATGCCTAAAGTAAAGTTGTCAAAAGGGTTGGTTTTCATCTACCATAATAGCAATAACTGGATGCTACAGTATCAGCATACAAATTATATTCAAATCATCTAAGTTTGTATAGTACTAGTACATTTAAATACCCTTTATTCAATGTTTTGCCTATTGTCACTCAACTAGACTAATAATGAAACAATGAGTCACAATAATCAAAATAAATACTTTTTAATTCATGAACACATTTTACAGTGGCCAAAATCATGGTAAACATGAATAACATTTTTGTTAAAAAAATATCACAAACGTGATAAGTTGGATGAATAAGATGACTTATTTACATTTTGCATCTGTGTGACTGAGTGGCAAACCAAATGGAAAACTATCTACAGCCTTCAGTGATTCTTCAAATTCCTGCACTCTCTTCACAGCCCCATTGTCATCCATAACCAGTAATTTCTACATAGATTCACAAAGAAATACAACTTCTTGGTTTCCATGTGCATTGAACAGAACACACACAGCCCCTGAGGACATGAACCTGAACATGTTGGAAGAGAATGTGTATCCTGAGCCCTGCTCAAGCTCTCACTAACAAGAGGACAGGATGCTGTTGTGTCTATCCACTCTTGGATATGCTCTTTAGTATCCAGTGCTTTTACACAATCAGACCCTGTCTATCGGTCTGTCTGTCTCTCAGGACAGAACTCCTTACTGGGACTCTTTCTGTGGAAGTTTAAGTATCATTTTGAGCCAGTTCATCTGCATTGTCAACTCCTCAAATTACAAGAAGGGAACATGAAACCTCAGAGCCATTATTGTCAACGAGCAGCGCAGTTCCGCATGAAGAAGAATTCTACACATGGCGCACGCCCAAAAACACTTAAAAGTGGCTTGCACTCTGCTTGCACTGCCTCTAGGATATACTTCCAGTGAAACAGCTTAAACCCTACAATAATGGTCTTCTTTGGCTAATCCTGCACTGTAGCAAGGCTATTACAATTGTGGAGACAGAAAGACTCTACCACCATCTATTGGACATTTTCCTGCACTGCAATCTGTGTTTTACCCCTTGACCCCGCTGGCAGTGCACTTAGTTTCCAACACTTTAAACTACAAATCCATTCTCTTCAGGATTCAAGGCACATATTTCACTAAATAATCAAGATTACTTCAACATTAGAATGATGACAAACTACATCTATCATATTTGGTAGAATAGACACCTGGTTATGAGTATGAGCTTATGTAGAGGTGTAACAGGGTTGGTTATGTTTCCACTTGACACTGCATAAATATGTATTCGATGTTTATGTATTCCAATTGGTTTGATGAATTTACATATCAATAAGGTGTTAAGTCATTGGTCAGGCTTGCAGAGAGGGGGAGATCGCAATTTAAATTCTTCCAAGTCTGATATTGACATGCAAGCGGTAGGTCATGTTCTGAAATAGTGCATTCTATTGACGTATTTACAATGTGTACAATTTCACTATGTACATTTACTGATATATATATCAGGAAATGTACCAGTCAAAAGTTTGGGCACAACTCATTCACTGGTTTTTCTTTATTTTTAATATTTTATACATTGTAGGATAATAGTGAAGACACCAAAACTATGAAATAGCACATATGGAATCATGTAGTAACCAAAACAGTGTTAAAAACTAATCAAAATATATTTTATATTTATCCACCCTTTGCCTTGATGACAGATTTGCACACTCTTGGCATTCTCTCAACCAGCTTCACCTGGAATGCTTTTCCAACAGTCTTGAAGAAGTTCCCACATATTCTGAGCACTTATTGGCTGCTTTTTTCTTCACTCTGCAGTCCAACTTATCCAAAACCATCTCAATTGGGTTGAGATCAGGTGATTGTGAAGGCCAGGTCATTTGATCACTCTCCTTCTTGACGGGATGGCATATCGCTGCAAAATGCTGTGGTAGCCATGCTGGTTAAGTGTGCATTGAATTCTAAATAAATCACTGCAGTATCACCAGCAAAGCACCCCCACATCATCACACCTCCTCCATGCTTCATGGTGGGAACCACACAGGCGGAGATCATCCGTTCACCTACTATGCATCTCACAAAGACACGACGGTTGGAAACATTGCAGCAATTCGACCATGAAGTCCTGATTCACGTAATCTCCTCTGAACAGTCGATGTTGAGATGTGTCTGTTACTTGAACTCTGTGAAGCATTTATTTGGGCTGCAATTTTTGAGACTGGTAATGAACTTATCCTTTGCAGAAAAACCCTTGAATGAGTAGATGTGTCCAAACTTGTGACTGGTACTCTATATACATATTGAAAAAAATATAAACACAACCTGCAACAATTTTAAAGATTTTACTGAGTTACAGTTTATATAAAGAAATCAGTCAATTTAAATACATTCATTAGGCCCTAATCTATGGATTTTATAAGACTGGGAATACAAATATGCATCTGTTGGTCACAAATACCTTTAAAAAAAAAAGGTAGGGGGATGGATCAGAAAACCAGATAGCATTTGTTGTGACCACCATTTGCCTCATGCAGCGCAACACGTCTCCTTCACATAGAGTTGATCAGGCTGTTGATTGTGGTCTGTAAAATGTTGTCCCGCTCCTCTATAATGGCTGTGTGAAGTTGCTGGATATTGGCGAGAACTGGAACACGCTGTCGTGGAATAGAATAGAATAAAACTTCATTGCCCATCCAGGATGGACATTTTTGTTTGGCATCACCTTCATTAAAATAATCACTTACACATACATTCTAACATCATACACATTTAAACCAGTCAGTCCATCATGTTGCATACACTAACAACATAGAGGACATTAATACATTCACTCACAAACGACCACTGTCCCAACTGCACTAGATAGATAAGTACATATACCGATACAATTTACTTTGCATTTAGTAGTCCAACAGCACAAGAAACAAATGAATGTTGTACACATCGATCCAGAGCATCCCAAACATGTTTAATGGGTGACATGTCTGGTGAGTATGCGGGCCATGGAAGAACTGGGACATTTTCTCCTTCCAGGAATTGTGTACAGATCCTTGCGACATGGGGCCGTGCAATATCATGCTGAAACATGAGGGGATGGCGGCTGATTAATGGCACGACAATGGGCCTCAGGGTCTCGTCACGGTATCTCTGTGCATTCAAAATGACATCAATAAAATGTAAATGTGTTCATTGTCTGTAATTTATACCTGCTCATACCATTACCCCCCCCTAACATGGGGCTCTTTGTTCACAACTTTGACATCAGCAAACCGTTCGCCCACACAACGTCATTCATGTGGTCTGCGGTTGTGAGGGTCGGTTGGACGTACTGACAAATTCTCAAAAATGACATTGGAGGCGGATTATGGTAGAGAAATGAACATTCAATTCTCTGTCAACAGCTCTAGTGGACATTCTTGCAGTCAGCATGCTAATTGCACGCTCCCACAAAACTTGAGACATATGTGGCATTGTGTTGTGTGACAAAATGGCACATTTTAGAGAGGCCTTTTATTGGCCCCAGCATAAGGTGCACCTGTGTAATGATCATGCTGTTTAATCAGATTTTTGATATGACACACCTGTTAGGTGGATGGATTTTCTTGTTGAAGGATAAATGTTCACTGACAGGGATCTAAACAAATTTGTACACAACATTTTAGAGAAATACGTTTTTTGTGCATATGAAACATTTCTGAGATATTTTATTTCAGCTCATAAAACATGGGACCAACATTTTACATTTGCGTTTATATTTTTCTTCAGTGTATATATGTATAATGTGTATAGTACCTGTTAGATATTTGGGGCAACCTGGGATGTGCCTTTGTATGTTGTTGTGTAAGAGCGAGTTAGCTAGCATGCTTGAGATGTAATGTTGCATTAGCACCTGCTAATTCAGTTATTTCCATGCTAACAGACGAATCACAAATCTACAGCCATCAACATAGTGTTGTCCTGCACATCTAATGTATTTGTATTTATTATGGATCCCTATTAGTTGCTGCCAGCAGCTAACCTCTTCCTGGGGTCCAGCTAAATAAAGGCAGTTCATACAATTTAAAAAACATAACAATACATTCACAGATTTCACAACACACTGTGTGCCATCAGGCCCCTACTCCACCATTACCACATATCTACAGTACAAAATCCATGCGTACGTGTGTGTATAGTGCGCATGTTATCGTGTGTGTGTGTGTGTGTGTGTGTGTGTGTGTGTGTGCATGTGTGCATGTGTCTGTGCCTATGTTTGTGATGCTTCACAGTCCCCGCTGTTCCATAAGGTGATTTTCTATCTTTAAATCAAATTTTACTGCTTGCATCAGTTACTTGATGTGGAATAGAGTTCCATGTAGTCATAGCTCTATGTAGTACTGTGTGCCTCCCATAGTCTGTTCTGGACTTGGGGACTGTGAAGAGACCTCTTGTGGCATGTCTTGTGGGGTATGCATGGGTGTCCGAGCTGTGTGCCAGCAATTCAAACAGACAGCTTGGTGCATTTAAGATGTCAATACCTCTCATAAAAACAAGTAGTGATGAAGTCAATCTCTCCTCCACTTTGAGCCAGGAGAGATTGACATGCATATTATTAATCTCTGTGTACATTCAAGGGCCAGCTGTGCTGCCCTGTTCTGAGCCAATTACAATTTTCCTTTTTTGTGGCACCTGACCACACGACTGAACAGTAGTCCAGGTGCGACAAAACCAGGGCCTGTAGGACCTGCCTTGTTGATAGTGCTGTTAAGAAGGTAGAGCAGAGCTTTATTATTGATATACTTCTCCTCATCTTAGCTTCTGCTGTATCAATATGTTTTGACCATGACAGTTTCCAATCCAGGGTTATTCCAAGCAGTTTAGTTACCTCAAGCCTTTCCAACATAATCCAGGTGGAATTAGGAATTCCCCAGGGCAGCTGTCTAGGCCCATAACTTTTTTCAATCTTTACTAATGACACGCCACCTCAATTTCCACATGATTGATTACATGATTTAGTTGAGGTTTAGGGTTTAGTGAATGATTTGTCCCAAATACAATGCTTTTAGTTTTAGAAATATTTAGGACTAACTTATTCCTTGCCACCAACTCGGAAACTAACTGCAACTCTTTGTTAAGTGTTGACATGTATAGAGTTGAGTCATCCGCATACATAGAAATTCTGGCTTTACTCAAAGCCAGTGGCATATCATTAGTAAAGATTGAAAAAAGTAATGAGCCTAGACAGCTGCCCTGGGGAATTCCTGATTCTACCTGGATTATGCTAGAAAGGCTTCCATTAAAGAACACCCCCTGTGTTCTGTTAGACAGGTAACTCTTTATCCACAATATAGCAGGGGATGTAAAGCCATAACACATACAGTTTTCCAGCAGTAGACTATGATCAATAATGTCAAAGTCCGCACTGTAATCTAACAAAACAGCCCCCACAAACTTTGTATCATCAATTTCTCTAAGCCAATCATCAAATAGCATTGCATCTGGTCAATCACAATTTTTCCAAAAGTTTACTAAGGGTTGGTAACAGGCTGATTGGTCGACTATTTGAGCCAGTAAAGGGGGCTTTACTATTATTGGGTAGAGGAATGACTTTTGCTTCCCTCCAAGCCTGAGGGCACACACGTTCTAGTAGGCTTACATTTTTAATATGGTAAATAGGAGTGGCAATATCGTCCGCTATTATCCTCAATAATTTTCCATCCAAGTTGTTAGACTCGGTTGGCTTTTCATTGTTGATAGACACCAATAATTTTCTCACCTCTTCCACACTCACTTTACGGAATGCAAAATTACAATGCTTGTCTTTCATAATTTGGTCAGATACTGTATACTTGGATGTGGAGTGTTAGCATTTGTTGTTGGCATGGCATCGCTGAGTTTGATGGAGCTGAGTTAGCTTTTTTCCCCAAAACTTCATTTATGGTGCTCCAAAGCTTTTGACTATCATTCTTTATGTCATTTATCTTTGTTTCATAGTGTAGTTTCTTCTTCTTTTTATTCAGTTTAGTCACATGATTTCTCAATTTGCAATGCATTTGCCAATCGGTTGTGCAGCCAGACTTATTTGCCATTCCTTTTGCCTCATCCCTCTCAACCATACAATTTTATAAATCCTCATCAATCCACAGGGATTTAACAGTTTTTACAGTCATTTTCTTAATGGGTGCATGCTTATTAGTAACTGGAATAAGCAATTTCATAAATGTGTCAAGTGCAGGGTCTGTTTGCTCCTCTTTACACACAACGGACTAACAAATATTCTTTACCTAAACAATATAGGAATCACTACAAAACTTGTGTCTACCGACCTCTTATATACAATATTAGGCCCAGCCTTTGGAACTTTGGTTTTCCTAGATATGGCTACTATATTGTGATCACTACATCCGATGGATTTGGTTACTGCTTTCAAACAAATCTCTGCAGCATTTGTAAGGATATGATCAATACATGTTGATTATTTAATTCCTGTACTGTTTGTAACTACCCTGGTAGGTTGATTGATAACCTGAACCAGGATGTAGGCACTAGTTACAGTTTAAAGCTTTCTCTTGAGTGGGCAGCCTGTTGAAAGCCAGTCAATATTTAAATCACCCAGTAAGTTAAGCTCTTTATTGACATCACATACATGATCAGGCATTGCACACATGTCATCCAGATACTGACTGTTAGCACTTGATGGTCTGTAGCAGCTTCCCACCAGAATGGGCTTTAGGTGATGCAGATGAACCTGCAGCCATATTACTTCAACAGTATTTAACATGAGATCCTCTCTAATCTTTACCGGAATGTGGTTCTGAATATATACAGCAACACCTCCACCATTGGCATTTCTATATTTTCTGTAAATGTTATAACCTTGTATTGCTACTGTAACAGTATAACTTTAAACCGTCCCCTCGCCCCGACCTCGGGCGCGAACCAGGGACCCTCTGCACACATCAACATCAGTCACCCACGAAGCGTCGTTACCCATCGCTCCACAAAAGCCGCGGCCCTTGCAGAGCAAGGGGCAACACTACTTCTAGGTTTCAGAGCAAGTGACGTAACTGATTGAAACGCTATTAGCGCGTACCCGCTAACTAGCTAGCCATTTCACATCCGTTACACTACCACTGTATCATCAAAGGTATTATCTAAGTAAGTTTCAGAGATAGTCAGAATATGAATGTCATCTGTTACTAGCAAATTATTGAGCTTAAGCTACATATGTTAACATGGGCTATTTTGAGCACTTTTCTTCTGGGATGCTTACTTGTTTTTATTGCTTTACTCGGAAGCTTAGCAGCGGTAGATGTGCTCATGTTCTTCATGCTAGTGCAGGGTGAGCTGCACACAGTGGACTCCCTCCTAGGGCACACCGGCTCAGTGCTAACAGTATAAATCGGGTTCGTAGGCACATTATTACTGCATACAGTAGCTGTAGGATCAGCAGAGGCACTCAGAACAGTTAGAGGGACATACATGATGTTACTTATATTGTGTCTACCGACACCTCTGGTGTAATGTTCATTTGCTGAAGCATTATGACCACACTGCGTCACAATGTTAGGGATTAGCTGAGCTGGGCTTGGGTCATTGATAAGTCATTGTCTTGTGTCTATTGTCAGAATAAACAACAATCACCTGGGATCACTGGCTGGACAGTCCTTTCTTTAAAAACACAGCACATGACAGTTACGAAGTACGATCACATCTGTTACATTGATGCAGAGACCAGTCTTCTTGTCTTTGCTGGGTATCTGTTACAGAGGCACACAAGGACATTGCGCCATTGTGTTCATGTATCTGCCATATGCACTAGAATGTACATTTACAAAGTGTTGATTCAACTGGGGATTGATTGGTGGTTATTAGAACCCTGGTGTTCTGCTGGTTTATAACCTTTTGGTACATCTCCACCAAAATCTTGTCATCCATCATCTGTTCCTCTCTCATTTGAATCTCCAGAGCCTGATAGAGACAATTATGTCCTCAGACATGAACAATAGAAATCAGTTCTGTGGCTGTGATATAGAAGGTAGGATGTTTGGGATCATTTAACAGCGCATCAATAACATGTGTTTGCAGTCAGTGCACAAACTGAATTTTAATAATGGTATGATGCTTTATCAATTCCATACTTCTGTTTCTCCTTGTCTATTTGTTTTCATAACTACAAGGTTGTGTGGCTTGCAAACCTGTAGGGCTTCTTTATGCTTACGAATCAAATCCTGCTTGAGTACTGGGCACGAGGAAGATAATATTGAGACATTGTAATGGTGAAATCCCTCAGATCCCTTGTATAATGCCACACTAACATACACTCAAGTGTTTTTTGATAAGACAGAGAACATGTGAAACCTAAAGAGAGAGAGACCTTGATGCTTACAGTGCAGCCTTTGTCTCTGGTTGTACAGATTCAGGTGCTGGATATCCAGGAGTCCCTATACTACATCATACACTATTCCATCTATGAGTCTCAGAGCCAGGTCACTCAGTGTGGTGTAGGACAGGCGCTGCTGGAAGGAGCTGGACATGGGGGTAAAACCATTAACAGAGATTACTTCCTGGACCTGGAAACAGAGGTCAAGTCCCATTTCTGTAACTCCCCATTCACTAGGAACCAAAAAGACCGAAATGGCGTGGTTCTACCTAAACTTGTCCAATAAAAAAATTCTGACATGCTTCTGACATCTAACAACTGTAAATATTTATGCATGCATGCATATAAGACATAGGGAGAATCTCAATTGCATTTTCTTGATTCCTCGTGCCCTCTCTCCTCACCTTCTCAAAACAAAAGGTCTATGGGAAGGGACATCTGACCTTCTCATCCAATGGGTTTTAAAATGCGGAGGCGACGAGGAGAGAGGAAGCGAGAAATCAAGGAAATGCAATTGAGATTCTCCAATGATGCTGGGTTGAGATGGTTACCTGGGCAAATCTTTGATAAGGGTTTGTAGTTCTGATGTATGGGGAGTTTAGTTTTCTCAGCTAGCTCCGTACTAGCAATCAAACATGCTTGCTAGCTAGCTAGCTTTACTCTCAGCCATAGCATAGGTTATTAGCATTTAGCAAACCCTTTACTGTAAAAGCTTTGAGGAACCACATAGGTACCTAGCTACAGTTATCTTTAGAAGTTCACCAAAATGCAGTATACACAAAGTAGTGTGTATTCGTGCTGTAGTTGGAGGCTAGCGACTGATGCTCGGATGCTCTGCCTGTGGAAGGACAGAAAAGTCTAAACCAAATCCTTGGAACCACAGAAGACTGCTGAGGGGAGGACGGCTCATAATAATGGCTCGAACAAAGCAAATGGAATGGCATCAAACTCATGGAAACTATGTTTTAATGTATTTGGTACCCTTCCACTAATTCTGCTCCAGCTATTACCACAAACAAGCCTGTCCTCCCCAATGAAGGTGCCACCAACCTCTTGTGCTTGAGAGGTATCAACTCTGACATCACCCCATTGAAGTTGGCATTTAAAATGGTTAATGTTAGGGTAAGGGTAGCGGTTAGGGTTATGGTTTAGGGTAGGGCCAAGGATTCCTATTAGCACTACCCATGGAAGGGTTTGTTGTCTATAAGATACCTGCTTGTAATTCATATTTTTGACTTTATTTATTACTTTTATTTTACTTCAGTTTTGTCATCATTCGTGGTATTTATCATATTAGCAAAGATAAGTTAAATGGAAATATTAAACTATTATTTTACAGAGACAAAAGCGAGTATGGGGGTCGCGTGAACTAGCAGGAGCTAAATTCGTCCGCCAGATGGCGCGGGCTGTACACTGTCAATCGAGGGAAGATTCTACAGTTTCTAGCTGCGGTTGATCGTGTCATGTGTCATTTCGGCAAGTCGTGTGGAGGTTGATGAGAAGGCAATGACGCCTAAAGATGTTATGTTTTTAAAAGTAGCCACAGCAACAACAAAAAATGTAAAATAGTAGTATGATATAGGCTGCAAATGCTAATTTCATCTGGAAATGAAAAAAGAACGCATGGGATGATTATTTTCTTGAAATTACCCAAATTAGGAAAGTAAATGGCAGTAATTAGTAATTGGCACTATACTTTACATATTTTGTTTTTCCTTGGGTTGTTTCCACCCAAACATTTTATAACATTGTTTGCTTATAGTGACATTACTCTTATGAATTTGCAACGTTGCTGTTAATTCTGTATCAAATAAGCCTTGAAAACGATAGATCATTGATTATAACATATGCACGATACGCCGTCATGCGCAAAAGGTGCCAGAAATGAAGAGGACCCAGTTGCGGAGGAGGCGAGCACCATAGGGAGCACCGTTGAAAGGATCACGGATGTGCAGATTAAAATAAGTGGCAAAACCATTCTTGCTAGTCAAAAATGGCCAAAAACACATCCCTATATTTCCGTATTGTAGAGGGCAGGAGCCTTCCAGTCAAAGACGTGTAAGTATGTCTTAATTGTACTTATGCAACAGGCAGCAATTACTCCTATTTGCTTATTTATAGGTTTCTCGTTGTGTGAAGTACTCTTATACTAGGATGTACACTTGTTTTGAAGTTAAGAATAGCTTTGTTTTACAGCACTTATTGAGATATTAGTGGTAAAATGTGACTACAAGTAGCCTAGACTTGACAGGTGTTTAAGATATTTATATCAATAATGTATTTCGCAACTGATAAGGGAAGAGCATATCTGTAGGTTTCCTCTGCTACCTTCATTCCATCTTTTAACAAATCTTTTTTTTATCTGTCAAGCTCTGGGACCAGTGACCCATACTGCATTGTAAAAGTTGACAATGAAGTTGTGGCCAGGTGAGTCCATCATATCAGTCATATGCATTCTTGTTTTGTTTGCTGCTTAATTTGACTGTTTTATAAATGTGATTGATAAATGGGCTAAATGTTTACTTCAGAATTGTATGTGACAGCAAGTGGCATGCTGCTGCCAGAAACGTTAAAACTGATAGGGCACTACTGTTAATGCAATGGCAAAACATATTTATCAGTTCATAGGAAACAGTGTTGTATCCTATCATGTTGTCTTTACCCTATGCCAAACCTCTGATTGCTCTCACACACGTTGAATTCAGAACAGGATAGGAACAGGATGTATAATGAAGGAGTCGGTTGCTGGACTTTGGGTACCCCGCTATGTTTTATACAGGCTAGCATGGCAGGAGTGTGGTATAGTAGGCTAGGTGTGTGATCACTGATAAGGACTGTGGTGTTCTTAGGTTGAGCCCCCCAAGTGCAATTGAACCTGATCCAGGGCTGGCCTTTAAGACACCAGTAGGTAACCATGGAGAGGGGGCATAAATTATTGCAGGGAGCTCCCGTTCCCATTCCCGGCTCCAGGCAGGGGCATGGAAGGCTGATGGTAGGGGGACATGTGTTCATGCAGCGCATTGCCCGGGGTTTGGCTGTGTGTGTGTCCACACAAGTGTACTCTGTATATAAATTTAACATATGTTTCATTTGTTGTCTTTTGGGAACTATGTACTCCCCTCTGCTGGTTCATTACCTGTCGCATTGACCTCATGTGGAATGACTAACGAGTTAATCAAAACTTCCGGCTAATCAAGACTCCCGACACTCCCAACACCTCTTTTCTGAAAAACTGATGTTTCAGCGGTTGATAAAATGCATTTGTTTTGTCTTTTCATTTAGTTGTTTCCTCTCCCACAATGAGAGGAGTTGGAGGGTTGACTGACTGCAGAGATCTGCATCAGTCTATGGCTGTCTCATTATCAGCTCACTGACTCATTGACTGTGTGCTTTCTGGACGCCTTGGTGCTTTGACCCTGCTGTGGGGTAATGGTGTCTGGAAAAACAGAGTTTCATTATAATAAAGGGATGCACATTACTGATGAAAATAGACCTTCCTGCTACCCATTGGCATAGAGGACATGATGTTGAAGTCATTCCTCAATTTCATGTCTAGACAGCAGGTTTGCAATCTCTAGTTTATGGTTAGAGCATTTGCAGTAGTTAATGTTTCATAATGGAAAGGCTGATTTAAAAATTATTGCATATAGACTTGTATTTTGTTATTCCACACACTGCCTTTTGAAGTTATTGCATTGTTATTCTGTCACTGTTTCACAACTTTCAACACATCACAATATTCCCCACACAGCCTTCATTGTAAATTGTTGTCTTTCATTGTTACTGACATTCACAATGAAAGGGATTATGGTTATGAATAAGAAATAAGGGTCATGTAGTACTTGCTGTGGTTACGGTCACTATTATTTGCACCGTTACCTTGCAGGACAGCCACGGTGTGGAAGAACCTCAACCCTTTCTGGGGAGAAGAATACACACTGCACCTCCCAACGGGGTTCCACTCGCTCTCCTTCTATGTCATGGATGAGGACACCATTGGGTAAGATTGCCTTTAACATCTGTCAGAGAGAATTATTGTAGTGTTTCTGTGTCAACAGATTAGTTATAACCTGTAGAGTTATCATAGTTTTGTAATTGAAGAGATGTTCATGATTGTGTTGGCTTGTTTACCAGAGGCTGTGATTTTAGAGTTTTGTATCCAGACTGACTGGGTGAAGAATCATGGATGTGTGTTTTGGAAAAACCTGAACGCTTTCAATAAACAAACATCAACATACAGATGGTACCACAGATTGAGAAATGAAATACTATCTCAGTCTCCTGATCAACAACCTCCTCAGTCTATGCATATATTCTTACTGTATTGTGAGGTCACTTTATAGGATGTTAAGTCCTTTTTTGAGAAATACCTCATGTGAAGAACTTTATTTTCAATTATACGTTTTTGTTAATTGTGACATATGTTCTCCCTTTTTTTTGCCCTAGCCATGATGACATCATTGGAAAGATATCGCTGAGCAAAGACGCCATCGGGGCCAAGGTTAAAGGTAAACCTGATCACTATATGTCACAATACTGTTTGTGGCTTTAAATGAATGGGTGGAACTGAGATAATGGGAAAAACTACCAGCACAGAAACATATCTAAATGCTTATTGATTTATAGAATTGTCGCGCTACGGTTGAGATCTGTGGGTCTACTTCTCTGGCTATGCCATGCTAGAGAGGGTGAACCAAAAGAGCAAAGGGTCATCAGAGAGGGGTTATTCCCATGACTCTGAGTAAGGCTCTGCCATGTAGGTCACTGTGATTGAAGAGCTAGGTCTTTTTTAGATCCTGTTGCTGGGAAAGGTTGCCAGTGTATTCTCACAAATCCATAGGTTCATTTAGAGATTCATTTTCTGACTGCTGTGCTTGTTAGTTTGATCACATAGTATTCTCTACTGATTCGTCCCTATGAGCCAAACAGCTTCCTTCTCAATGGACAGCGTACAAACAGGGAGAGAATGACCTGTACATGGTTACATTTGTTTGCAGGATTGCTCCTTGAATCAGGGTTTGCATCAACTCCAGGATCATTCATTGTACAGTACAGCTGTCCTTTTGTTTAAAACACCACTGTAGTCTGTGAGAAGCAACCGAAAGCTTTTCAAACAGCCAGCCTGCGCCTTCCTTCACCACAGCACACCTGGCTCTCCTACAGTAACTTTTAATGTGGGAATTAGTTAGAATATATAGCAATAATGTCTTTGCTGTGCTTTTCCTTATCCATGGCAACTGGGTATAAGAATTATATTGCTACTTTGAATGTGTTTTGACACTACATGAAAGCAAATGTGACACTTTCTCTGTTAGTTAGTGTCTTATACCAATGTCTCTCTCCAGGGAACATTCTGCATTCAGTCCTGATTCACTGCAACATGTTGCCACTGAGTCAACAACTCCTTCACAGGATCTTAGGAATTCTCTCCTCTTTTGGCTGTGAAACTGAAGTCACTGCCCTCACCACCTTGTATCTCAATCAGAAATGTCAGCACCAGTCCTCATATTATCACACACAAACAATCCTCTTGTCTTTTGATATACTGTACACTATATATACAAAAGTATGTGGATTATTAGTGGATTCGGCTATTTCAGCCACACCCGTTGCTGACAGGTTTATACAATCCAGCACACAGCCATGCAATCTCCATAGACAGACATTGGCAGTGGAATGACCTTACTGAAGAGCTCAGTGACTTTCAATGTTGCACCGTCACAGGATGCCACCATTCAAATTTCTGCCCTGCTTGAGCTGTTCCAGTCAACTGTAAGTGCTGTTATTGTGAAGTGGAGACATCTAGGAGCAACAACGGCTCAGAGGTGAAGTGGTAGGCCACACAAGCTCACAGAACGGGACCGCCAAGTGCTGAAGCACATAGCGTGTAAAAAAAATCTTCTGTCCTCGTGTGCAACACTCACTACCGAGTTCTAAACTGCCTCTGGAAGTAATGTCAGCACAATAACTGTTCGCGGGAGCTTCATGAAATGGGTTTCCATTTCATGCCAAGCGTCAGCTAGAGTGATGTAAAGCTCACCGCCATTGGACTCTGGAGCCGTGGCAACGCATTCTCTGGAGTAACGAATCACGCTTCACCATCTGGCAGTCCGACGGACGAATCTGGGTTTGGCGGATGCCAGGAGAACGCTACCTGCCCAATACATAGTGCCAACTGTAAAGTTTGGTGGATGACGAATAATGGTCTAGGGCTGTTTGTCATGGTTTGGGCTAGGCTCTCCCATCTTAACGCTACAGCATACAATGACATTCTAGATGATTCTGTGCTTCCAACTTTGTGGCAACAATTTGGGGAAGGCCCTTTCCTGTTTCAGCATGACAATGTGCCAATGCACAAAGTGAGATCCATACAGAAATGGTTTGTCGAGATCGGTGTGGAAGAACTTGACTGGCCTGCACAGAGCCCTGACCTCACTAATGCTCTTGTGGCTGAATGGAAGTAAGTCCCTGCAGCAATGTTCCAACATCTAGTGGAATGCCTTCCCAGAAGAGCGGAGGCTGTTACAGCAGCCAAGGGGGGACCAACTCCATATTAATGCCCATGATTTTGGAATGAGATATTCGATGAGCAGGTGTCCACATACTGTTGATCATGTTGTATATGTACCAGCCATTTATCCAGGGTCGGACTTATCAATGGGAATGTGTTTAAGGCTTGAGTAAATGTCCACAATAACAGAGCCATGCATGGCAATGCCCGTTAGAGACACTAGGCATTATTGGTATAGTACTAGGAAGTCTGTTTTCTACGATTTCCCTGATAGGCTTTATTAAATGCCACATACAGTGCCTTCAGAAAGTATTCACACCCCTTAACTTTTTCCACATTTTGTTGTTACAAAGTAGGATAAAAAAAATATTTAAATCAAACATTTTGTCAATGTACACAAAACACTAATGTCAAATTGGAAGAAAATTTTGAACATTTGTATGTAATATAACACTAATTATATCTTGATTACATAAGTATTCAACCCCCTGAGTCAATACATGTTAGAATCACCTTTGGCAGTGACTATAGCTGTGCATCTTTCTGGTTAAGTCTCTAAGAGCTTTGCACACCTGGATTGTACAATATTTGCACATTATTCTTTCAACATTCTTCAAAAATATGAAAAGTGGTGCTCAGTGATGTGTTGTGTTGGATTTCCCCAAACATAATGCTTTGTATTTAGGACATAAAGTACATTTCTTTGCCACATTTTTTGCTATTTTACTTTAGTACTTTATTGCAAACAGGATGCATGTTTTGGAATATTTTTATTCTGTACAGGCTTCCTTCTTTTCACTCTGTCGATTAGGTTAGTATTGTGGAATAACTACAATGTCGTTGATCCATCCTCAGTTTTCTCCTATCACAGCCATTAAACTCCGTAACTGTTTTAAAGTCACCATTAGCCTCATTGTAACATCCCTGAGCGGTTTCCTTCCTCTCCAGCAACTGAGTTAGGAAAGACAATCTGTATCTTTGTAGTGGCTGGGTGTATTGATACACCATCCAAAGTGTAAATAATAACTTCACCATGTTTAAAGGGATATTCAATGTCTGCTTTTTAAATCTTTACCCATCTACCAATAGGTGTGCTTCTTTGCGAGGCACTGGAAAACCTCCCTGGTCTTTTTTGTTGAATATGTGTTTGAAATTCACTGCTCGGCTAAGGGGCCTTACAAATAATTATAATCTCATTAAAAAAAAGAAACGTCCTCTCACTGTCAACTGCGTTTATTTTCAGCAAATTTAACATGTGTAAATATTTATATGAACATAACAAGATTCAACAACTGAGACATAAACTGAACAAGTTCCACAGACATGTGACTAACAGAAATGGAATAATGTGTCCCTGAACAAAGGGGGGGTCAAAATAAAAAGTAACAGTCAATATCTGGTGTGGCCACCAGCTGCATTAAGTACTGCAGTGCATCTCCTCCTCATGGACTGCACCAGATTTACCAGTTATTGCTGTGAGATGTTACCCCACTCTTCCACCAAGGCACCTGCAAGTTCCCAGACATTTCTGGGAGGAATGGCCCTAGCCCTCACCCTCCGATCCAACAGGTCCCAGATGTGCTCAATGGGATTGAGATCCGGGCTCTTCGCTGGCCATGGTAGAACACTGACAGTCCTGTCTTGCAGGAAATCACGCACAGAACGAGCAGTATGGCTGGTGGCATTGTCATGCTGGAGGGTCATGTCAGGACGAGCCTGCAGGAAGGGTACCACATCAGGGAGGAGGATGTCTTCCCTGTAACGCACAGTGTTGAGATTGCCTGCAATGACAACAAGCTCAGTCCGATGATGCTGTGACACCCCGCCCCAGATCATGACGGACCCTCCACCCCCAAATCGATCCCGCTCCAGAGTACAGGCCTCGGTGTAACGCTCATTCCTTCAACGATAAACGCGAATACGACCATCACCCCTGGTGAGACAAAACCGTGACTCGTTAGTGAAGAGCACTTTTTGCCAGTCCTGTCTGGTCCAGCGACGGTGGGTTTGTGCCCATAGGCGACGTTGTTGCCGGTGATGTCTGGTGAGGACCTGCCTTACAACAGGCCTACAAGCCCTCAGTCCAGCATCTCTCAGCCTATTGCGGACAGTCTGAGCGCTGATGGAGGGATTGTGCATTCCTGGTGTAACACAGGCAGTTGTTGTTGCCATTCTGTACCTGTCCCGCAGGTGTGATGTTCGGATGTACCGATCCTGTGCAGGTGTTGTTACACGTGGTCTGCCACTGCGAGGACGATCAGCTGTCCGTCCTGTCTCCCTGTAGCGCTGTCTTAGGCGACTCACAGTACGAACATTGCAATTTATTGCCCTGGCCACATCTGCAGTCCTCATGCCACCTTTGCAGCATGCCTAAGGCACGTTTACGCAGATGAGCAGGGACCCTGGGCATCTTTCTTTTGTGTTTTTCAGAGTCAGTAGAAAGGCCTCTTTAGTATCCTAAGTTTTCATAACTGTGACCTTAATTGCCTACCGTCTGTAAGCTGTTAGTGTCTTAACGACCGTTCCACAGGTGCATGTTCATTAATTGTTTATGGTTCATTGAAAAAGCATGGTGTGTTTAAACCCTTTACAATGAAGATCTGTGAAGTTATTTGGATTTTTACGAATTATCTTTGAAAGACAAGGTCCTGAAAAAGGGACGTTTCTTTTTTTTTGCTGAGTTTATGTGTTGTGTACAGAGATGAGATAGTTAGCCTAGTGGTAAGAGTGGCAGTTAGCCTAGTGGACAAGGTAAAAATATGTTGTTCTGCCCCTAAACAAGGCAGTTAATCCACTGTTCCTAGGTTGTCATTGTAAATAAGAATTTGTTCTTAACTGACTTGCCTAGTTAAATAAAAAGTTATTCAAAAATCATGTTAAACACTGTTATTGCACAAAGTGAGTCTATGTGACTTGTTACGCACATTTTACTCCTGAACTATTTAGGCTTGGGGTTGAAAGGGGTTGAATACTTATTGACCCAAGATATTTCAGCTTTTCATTTTTTATTAATTAGATTTTTTTGGGAAAAATATAATTCCATTTTGACATTTTGGGGTATTGTGTGTAGGCAAGTGACAAAAAAAATCTCAATTTAACACAACAGAATGTGGAAAAAGTCAAATGGTGTGAACACTTTCTGAAGGCACTGTATGTGTTGTAATGTCCCCTGTGTCCAGGGCTGGATAACTGGCTGAATCTGACCCGGGTGGACCCGGATGAGGAGGTGCAGGGGGAGATCCATTTTGGTCTGGAGCTTCTCAAAGATGCCAAAGGTATAGGACTACGATGCCATTTCATAGAGGCCAGGTAAGACACATACTTTATTGGTTAATTGATGCGACTTTAAGCTGTTATGGTCTCTTGTTGAAATGTATACCTGCTTCTTCAATCTCACAAGATTGGCAAAATGCTCATCCTCTTTGACAGATCATCATACAGTGACTAATGTGTTGTGGATGAATTCACAATATCTGCAATTCTCAGCAATCAATGTTATTGCTGTCGCCTTTATTCTTAAAGTAAATACAAGTCCTAGAGGATATTGTGTTTACCTGCCTGTTGAAGTGCCAGCAGACAGCAAAGCCAAAGAGTTACAGAAAGCAGATTTTGAGGAGGATAAGCTAATTTCATTTAGCAAAAGGAACGTGCCACAGAGACATCCATAAGAAATGAGAGGCAGAGAGGTCCCTGAGAGGGCTTCAGTGACAGGATGGAGACTGACCACTGTGAGCATGGCCGCCATCCAGCTTGGCTGTTTCTGAAGGCTTTATGCAATCATTGGCAACATACTCAATACCCTCTGAAGGAGGGCTTCCAACTAGATCTGGCCTTCTCTCAGCACTGCCATACGTTTAAAATTAGGGGTTCAGTTTATGTATTTTCTACTAAGAAGTCCTAACATTTTTCCACTGAAGTCTTCCAGCTAACCTCTGCACAGAGGGTGACAACCAATAACAATGAGCATAGTGTTCCAGAGAATTGAGATTAGGGGATGAAGCAACTTTGTTTTCTCTCTTGGAAGCAGAGCACTGCATGGAAAACATAGTATCAAACAGCAGATTTTAGAATGTCTGGTGCTCCTTTGCCTCGGTCCTGCCCCCCCCCCCCCCCCCCCTTTGGTTGCACAGTTTGTTTTTTGCCCTAGCACTACACAGCTGGATCAAATAATCAAAGCTGGATGATGAGTTGGTTATTTGAATCTCACTGTCTCATTACACTTACTGTCTCACTCTCACTACACTTACTATCTCACTACACTTACCATCTCACTACACTAATTATCTCAATACACTTACTTTCTCACAACACTCACGATCCCACTACACTCATTATCTCACTACACTTACCATCTCACTACATTCACTATCTACCTACGCTCAGTATCTTACTGTCTCACTACACTTACCATCTCACTATCCCACTATACTCACTATCTCACTATACTCACTATCTCAATCTCACTACACTCACTTTATCACTACACTTACTATTTCACTACACTTACTATCTCTTTATCTCACTACTCACTATCTCACTACACTCTCACTAATCTCACTGTCTCACTACACTTACTATCTCACTACACTTTATCTCCCTATCTCACAGTCTCTACACATACTTTTTCACTATCTCACTACACTTACGATCTCACCGTACTTTCTATCATACTACATTTAATATCTCACTACCCTTACTATCACACTCTCTACACTTATCTCACTATCCTTACTAACTTTCTGACACTACACTTAATATCTCACTACCACGCTAAACGTACTATCTCACTACACTGTCTCTACACAACTCACTACACTTACTATCTCACCACACTTACTATCTCATTATCTCACTACACTTACTATCTCACTATTCTTACTATCTCACTACACTTACTATTTCATTATCTCACCACACTTACTTTCTCACTACACTTACTATTGCACTATACTTACTATTTCATTCTCACTACACTTACTGTCTCACTACACTTTATATTCCTATCTCACAGTCTCTACACATACTTTTTCACTACACTTACTATCTCACTGTCTCACTACACCCACTATCTCACTACACTTTCTCATTACACTTACTATCTCAATGTCTCACTACACTCACTCTCACTACACTCACTATCTCACTACACTTACTTTCTCACTACACTCACTATATCACTGCACTTACTTTCTCACTACACTTACTATTTCACTACACTTACTATCTCTTTATCTCACTAGTCACTATCTCACTACACTCTCTCACTAATCTCACTGTCTTACTACACTTACTATCTCACTACACTTTATCTCCCTATCTCACAGTCTCTACACATACTATTTCACTATCTCACTACACTTACGATCTCACCGCACTGACTATCTTACTACATTTAATATCTCACTACCCTTACTATCTCACTCTCTACACTTATCTCACTATCCTTACTAACTTTCTGACACTACACTTAATATCTCACTACCACGCTATACTTACTATCTCACTACACTGTCTCTACACAACTCACTACACTTACTATCTCATTATCTCACTACACTTACTATCTCACTATCCTTACTATCTCACTACACTTACTATCTCATTATCTCACCACCCTTACTTTCTCAATACACTTACTATTTCACTATACTTACTATCTCATTATCTCACTACAATTACTGTCTCCTTACACTTTATCTCCCTATCTCACAGTCTCTACACATACTTTTTCACTACACTTACTATCTCCCGGCACTTTCTCACTACACTCACTATCTCACTGTCTCACTACACCCACTACCTCACTATACTTTCTCACTACACTTACTTTCTCACTCTCACTACACTCACTATCTCTTTATCTCACTAGTCACTATCTCACTACACCTACTTTCTCACTACACTTACTATTTCACTACACTTACTATCTCTTTATCTCACTAGTCACTATCTCACTACACTCTCTCACTAATCTCACTGTCTCACTACACTTACCCTCTCACTACACTTTATCTCCCTATCTCACAGTCTCTACACATACTATTTCACTATCTCACTACACTTACGATCTCACCGCACTTACTATCTTACTACATTTAATATCTCACTACCCTTACTATCTCACTCTCTACACTTATCTCACTATCCTTACTAACTTTCTGACACTACACTTAATATCTCACTACCACGCTATACTTACTATCTCACTACACTGTCTCTACACAACTCACTACACTTACTATCTCACCACACTTGCTATCTCATTATCTCACTACACTTGCTATCTCACTATCCTTACTATCTCACTACACTTACTATTTCATTATCTCACCACACTTACTATCTCACTACACTTACTATCTCACTATCCTTACTATCTCACTACACGTACTATCTCACCACACTTACTATCTCACTACACTTACTATCTCATTATCTCACTACACTTACTATCTCACTATCCTTACTATCTCACTGTCTCACTACACTTACTATCTCACTTTCTCACTACATTTACTATCTCACTACACTTACCATCTCACTATTACAACTACACAGGCCCTCAAAGTTCTTTCATCTTTAGATATGTAGGAGAATGTAGGAGAATGATATATGCACATATCACCCCACTCGTTGAATAATTCCAGCACCCTGTAAAAGGTCAGGGGTTGCTCATGTACTAATGTGTTTCTGTTTGTTGACCTCTTAGAGACTTGGCACCAAGAGACATTTCTGGAACCTCTGATCCCTTTGCCAGAATCCTCTTCAATAACCACAGTGCAGAGACTTCGGTGAGGAGGGACATGAGCTGGATAACGTATACATGTCTGAATGAATCACCAACTTTAGCGGAGACAAAGACTGATTATGTTAGTATATGACATGTTTTTCTTCTGTGTTTGTCTGTCAGATCATTAAAAAGACACGTTACCCACACTGGGGTGAGACCTTGGAGTTGGAGCTTGAGACAGAGGAGCTGTCTGAGGGAGGGACTGTCACAGTGGAGGTCTGGGACTGGGACATGGTGGGCAAAAATGACTTCCTGGGAAAGGTGAAGCGGTTATGTTCCTAAAGTCCAATCCCTCATACTTATGTTAATCTGTGAGGACACGTTATACTTATTTCTACTATATAGAATGATTCATACTTTTACAAATACAAATATGTATTTTTGGTGGTATAATACCTTTTCAGTTTAGTGTATGATGTATTGGTTATTGTTTTCATGTTCAGGTGGAAATCCCTTTTGCTTGCCTGCACAAGACACCTCTGGTACAGGGTTGGTTTCGTCTGCTGCCCCTGGGAAACAATGAGGATGATGCTGGGTAAGGAGTGTGTGGGTGTTAGTGTGGTTGTGTGGATGTGTATCGGTTTGTGTGTGTAAGAGAGAGAGTGAGGGGGGTGTATTTTTATGTATATTTCTTCATCTTAAACGTCGCTTGTGACTTTAAGTATGACTTGAGGACATATTGGTCCCCCTCTAATGCCAGAGGCCACGATTGACGTCAGTTGTTTGTCTGGTATCCTGTCCGAGATGTTTTTTTATTTCTGTTTAATTACTATTTTCGTTTTCAACGTGCGTGCGTGTGTGCGCACGCACGTTGGAAACGAAAATAGTAAAAAAAACAGAAACACTGACGTCAATCGTGGCACGCACGCACAAACACACACAAACACACACACACACACACACACACACACACACACACACACACACACACACACACACACACACACACACACACACACACACACACACACACACACACACACACACACACACACACACACACACAGAGAGAGAGAGTCATTAGGGAGTGAGTCACAGCTTTAGGGAGTGCTTGTTTGGGAAGGAATGAAAAGGTACTATCAGAAGGGAGGCCTGTCATTCCCAATATGTTAGGGGACAGGAAACTATAAAAAATAACCATTACAGGGTGGTTGTTGCACATCAAGCCACCAAACCTAATATAGTGTGGGCACATTCCCTTGGTAATGCTCAGCACTACCTGTGCTATAACATTCTTGTGCTAAGCAAACTTCTTGTGAGTATTGTTTAATTAAGAGTGTCGTGACTGTAGTGTCTCTGAGGCCTCTCGCTCTCGCTGTCCACAGAGGTAAGCTGGGTGCGCTGCGACTGAAGGTGCGTCTGGTGGAGGACCATATTCTTCCCTCCATGTACTACCAGCCTCTCATTGACCTGCTGGTGCAGTCAGTCATCTCTCCTGCTGAGGTCAACATCACACTGCTGTCACATACATAACCCATTGTTATTAACTAATTCTACAGGATATTTTTCTGATTTGTTCAACCACTAGTCTATTACATTTTTCATGCCATTTTTAATTTTAAATGTAATCTTTATTTAACTAGGCAAGTCAGTTAAGAACAAATTCTTATTTACACTGACGGCCTACCGGGGAACAGTGGGTTAACTGCATTGTTCAGGGGCAGAATGACAGATGCCATGGTGCGTGATTCCTTTCTATGAAAATAGATTTACTTCTTTAGATTTCTTACAATATACCACATCCTTTCACCACAGAGTTTATACAGTATATAGAGCCTACTGTGCCCCATGGCTGACAGACACATAGCCAGCTTCCTCTCATAAATGAACACCTGGCCAATAGACCCTGACTGTCTCCACCCGCTGACCCACCCCAGGTGGAGGACGGCAGCCCCCTGACCATGCTGGAGGAGGTGACCACAGTGGAGAGCCGGCAGGACGTGGCCATGACCCTGGTCAAGATCTACCTGGGGCAGGGCCTGGTGGTGCCCTTTCTGGACTACCTCAACACCCGCGAGGTCAACCACACCTGTAAGATATACTGGCTGGCTGGGGAATTTAACATAGGACAGGAAAGTCATATTCCTGAGCGTAATGCTTTTCTAGATGCTCTTGTCAAAAATCATGGTTATATGACCACTAAGTCTCTTGGATGTAGTGAAACAAATCCATGTACAGCTGTGAACAACCAGACACTGTGTAGGTTAAGGTAGTGTACAGTGATGGAAGAATCTTGCAGCTGTGAACAACCAGACACTGTGTAGGTTAAGGTAGTGTACAGTGATGGAAGGATCTTGCAGCTGTGAACAACCAGACAGTGTGTAGGTTAAGGTAGTGTACAGTGATGGAAGGATCTTGCAGCTGTGAACAACCAGACAGTGTGTAGGTTAAGGTAGTGTACAGTGATGGAAGGATCTTGCAGCTGTGAACAACCAGACACTGTGTAGGTTAAGGTAGTGTACAGTGATGGAAGGATCTTGCAGCTGTGAACAACCAGACAGTGTGTAGGTTAAGGTAATGTACAGTGATGGAAGGATCTTGCAGCTGTGAACAACCAGACAGTGTGTAGGTTAAGGTAGTGGACAGTGTTGGAAGGAACTTTGAGTGTATATGTGCTAGGCAGATTAAAAAAGAGCCCAGTTGATCACCTGCTCTTGTTCCTGCGTATCCTGCAGAGGCTCTAAGCAATGCTGGTATTTAACTCTGATTTGACGCCCTCTCTCTAATCGCAGCAGTAGCCACGGTCAGTCTGTCTGTGTGGGCGGGCGGTGCAGCCTTATATTAATCAGACCTCCTGCAATTTTTCATCCTTACAGTTGTTTGACAAATTCTGGGTGTTCATTAATTATGTTCCTGTTTCCACTCGGGTCCCCAGGCTAAGTCATAAGGAGTTTAGTTGTGCTCTTTTTGTTTTTTTCACTTTCTGTTAGTGTGGCTTGTGATAACAAGCAAAGTTTCCATAGCAACTCCACACAATCTAAAAGGGAGCTCGTTGATCATAAGATCAAAATAGATATTGGGGAGTAGAAAAATGTGAGGGAAAGAAATGTGAGAAAAAAACCTAGAAATTAATTTATGCTGAAGAAGGGGTGTGGTGGAACAAACTTTTAACATCCTTTTTAATATCATAAAAGAGCAGGCAGCTCTTCTCTTCTCACAAATGAGCTTCTGGCCTACAACTACACTGATCAAAAATATTTACGCAATATGCAACCATTTCAAAGATTTTACTATCACTGAGTTACAGTTCATATAAGAAAATCTGTCAATTTAAATAAATTAATTAGGACCTAATCAATGGATTTCACATGACTGGGAATACAGATATTCATCTGTTGGTCACAGATACCTTAAAAAGGTAGGGGCTTGGATCAGAAAACCAGTCAGTATCTGGTGTGACCACCATTTGCCTCATGCAGCACGACACATCTCCTTTGCATAGAGTTGATCATGCTGTTGATTGTGGCCTGTGGAATGTTGTCCCACTCCTCTACAATGGCTGTGTGAAGTAGCTGGATATTGGCGGGAACTGGAACACACTGTCGTACACATTGATCCAGAGCATCCCAAACATGCTCAATGGGTGACATGTCTGGTGAGTATGCAGACCATGGAAGAACTGGGACATATTCAGCTTCCAGGAATTGTGTACAGATCCTTGCGACATGGGGTGTGTGCATTATTATGCTGAAACATGAGGTGATGGTGGCGGATGAATGGCACGACAATGGGGCTCAGGATTTGGTATCTCTGTCTATTCAAATTGCCATCGATAAAATGCAATTATGTTCATTGTTCGTAGCTTATGCCTGCCGATACCATAACCCTACCGCCACCATGGGGCGCTCTGTTCACAACGTTGACATCAGCAAACTACTCGACGCCATATACGCTGTCTGCCAACTGCCCGGTACAGTTGAAACCAGGATTCATCCGTGAAGAGCACACTTCTCCTGTGTGCCAGTGGCTTTTCCCAGGTGAGCATTTCCCCACTGAAGTCAGTTACGATGCCAAACTGCAGTCAGGTCAAGACCCTGGTGAGGACAACGAGCACGCAGATGAGCTGACAGTTTGTGCAGAAATGATTTGGTTGTGCATACCACACTTTCATCAGCAGTCCAGGTGAATGGTCTCAGACAATCCCGCAGGTGAAGAAGCCAGATGTGGAGGTCCTGGGCTGACGTGGTTACATGTGTTCTGCGGTTGTGAGGTCGGTTGGACGTACTGCCAAATTCTCAAAAATTATGTTGAAGGCGACTTATGGTAGAGAAATTAACAATCAAGTCTCTGGCAACAACTCTGGTGGACATTCCTGCAGTCGGCATGCCAATTGCACGCTCCCTTAAAACAGTGGCCTTTTATTATAGTCCCCTGCACAAGGTACACCTGTGTAATGATCATGCTGTTTAATCAGCTTCTTGATATGCCACACCTGACAGGTGGATGGATTATTTTGGCAAAGGAGAAATGCTCACTAACAGGGCTGTAAACAAATTTGTGCACAACATTTGAGAGAAATAAGCTTGTTGTGCTTATGGAAAATTTCTGGGATCTTTACATTGCGTTTATATTTTTTTCGGCAATAGGTCATATCACTATGACTACATCAATGTTCCTCCCTCCAAGGATAAAGGTAACTTCGGTGGCAAATGGGGTCAATGAAGTCCTCTTTGAAAATAGATTAGCGCTAGTATTGAAGTAGCCCTAGTTGACCAAGATCAGTATTTGGTTTATTACTCCTCTTGGCCCCATACACAGTGGTTTAGAAATATGATGTCCTTGAAATGTATAGCCTACATTACTCTACTCTTTAATGTATCTCTCTGACAGTGGATCCAAACACCCTGTTTCGGTCCAACTCTCTAGCTTCTAAGGCCATGGAACAGTTCATGAAGGTGAGTAGGAATTCTCATCATGTTGTCTGGGCATGCTCCCTCTGTCAATCCAACGTGTTAGCTGGATTCTCACTTTGCTCTTACCTGTCTCACAGTAAAGCACTATAGCCTAGTCCTAAAGACATGGGAATGACGTAAATCTAAGAACCATTGTTGTTCTGAATAATTGGCATTAGCTGTGTAAACTGACTGGATATATATAAAATAGCTTTGAATGGATGTTTTCTAAATGTGAGGTATTGTGCACTGGCAGGCTGTGGGGATGCTGTACCTTCATGAGGTCCTGAAGCCCATCATTAACCGCATCTTTGAGGAGAAGAAGTACATTGAACTGGACCCGTGTAAAATTGACCTGAACAGAACCAGGTAAACAGAAAATACTGGAGTCGAAATACAGGTGTGATGATTGTTTACACCCTCAGAGATATACTAGTTTCCTGGATAACAACCCATAACATCTACAGTATATGAGACTTGCATCATAGCATAATCCCCACCTCCTCCACAGTGTGACTGGAGA
This sequence comes from Salvelinus alpinus, assembly GCF_045679555.1. Classification (NCBI taxonomy): domain Eukaryota; kingdom Metazoa; phylum Chordata; class Actinopteri; order Salmoniformes; family Salmonidae; genus Salvelinus; species Salvelinus alpinus. The sequence goes on along the minus strand of NC_092090.1, from coordinate 79,247,405 downwards.
TGACAACATCAAGACATGAAAAAGGAATGTAAAAATGGGGGAAGTTTGTTGCCTAGCAACTAGAGAGAACCCCCTGAGATGCCTATCTCTGACACCCACCCATATCCAGTATCTATCATCCCTATATCTGCCCAGACCAGACCTGATCATTTACACAGACTGATCCTACATCTCCTTAGACTTAACCTGCTATCTACTGTACCACATTAGTGCTCAAGTTTCCACAGACGTAATAACACTGAGGGATCTATTGAGAGATGAAATGTATAAGACGGCGCCTGATTGACAAGATGGCGCCGATAGAGATGGCAGCTTCGCTTCTAGTCCTTAGGAAACTATGCAGTATTTTTTTTTATGTGTTATTTCTTACATTATTAGCCCAGAAAACCTTAAGTGTTATTACATACAGCTGGGAAGAACTATTGGATATCAGAGAGACGTCAACTTACCAGCACTACGACCAGGAATACGACTTTCCCAAAGCGGATCCTTTGTCTGCACCTCCCAGGGAATTTGAACTGATTCCAGAGGCTGACCCAAAACGCAGGAGAGGGTGCCGGAGCGGTCTTTTAGTGAGGCTTCGGATGTGCGCACACCACCCACAGCTTCAGAGTATATTACTCGCTAATGTCCAGTCCCTAGTTAACAAAATCTACGAAATCAGAGCAAGAGTTGCTTTCCAAAGACATATCCGGGATTGTAACATACTCTGTTTCACGGAGATATGGCTAGCTGGGGACATGCTGTCGGAGTCTGTACAGCCAACGGGATTTTCAGTGCATCGTGCTGACAGAAACAAACATCTCTCCGGTAAGAAGAAGGGCGGGGTGTATGTTTCATGATTAACGACTCATGGTGTAATTGTAACAACATACAAGAACTCAAGTACTTTTGTTCACCTGACGTAAAATTCCTCACAATCAAATGCTGACAGTATTATCTCCCAAGAGAACTCTCCTCGGTTATCGTCACAGCCGTGTATATCCCCCTGCAATTGGATACCAAGACGGCCATCAAGGAACTTCACTCGACTTTATGCAAACTGGAAACCATATATCCTGAGGCTGCATTTATTGTAGCTGGCGATTTTAACAAAGCTAGATTGAGAACAAGGCTACCTAAATTCTATCAGCATATCGATTGCATTACACGAGCGAGTAACACGCTCGACCGTTGCTACTCTAACTTCCGCGATGCATACAAGGCCCTCCCCCGCCCCTCCTTTTGGCAAATCTGACCGTGACTCCATCTTGTTGCTCCCCTCCTATAGGCAGAAACTAAAACAGGAAGTGCTTAGGTCTATCCAACGCTGGTCTGACCAATCAGATTCCACGCTCAAGATTGCTTCGATTACGTGGACTGGGATATGTTCCGGGTAGCCTCAGAAAATAACATTGACGTATACTCTGACTCGGTGAGCAAGTTTATAAGGAAGTGTATAGGAGAGGTTGTACTTTCCCTAACCAGAAACCTCCCTAACCTTCCCTAATCAGAAACCGTGGATTGGTGGCAGCATTTGTGCAAAACTGAAAGCACGTACCACCACATTTAATCATGGCAAGGCGACTGGAAATATGGCCCAATACAAACAGTGTAGTTATTCCCTCCATAAGGCAATCAAACAAGCAAAGTGTCAGTATAGAGACCAAGTGGAGTCGCAATTCAACGGCTCAAACACGAGACGTACGTGGCAGGGTCTACAGACAATCACGGATTACAAAAAGAAAACCAGCCCCGTCGTGGACATCGCCGTCTTGCTTCCAGACAAATTAAACAACTTCTTTGCGCGCTTTGAGGACAATACAGTGCCACCGACGCGGCCCGCTACCAAAGACTGTGGGCTCTCCTCCGTGGCCGACGTGAGTAAAACATTTCAACGTGTTAACCCTTGCAAGGCTGCCGGCCCAGACGGCATCCCTAGCCGCGTTCTAAGAGCATGCGCAGACCAGCTGGCTGGTGTGTTTACGGACATGTTCAATCCATCCCTATCCCAGTCTGCTGTCCCCACATGCTTCAAGATGGCCACCATTGTTCCTGTTCCCAAGAAAGCTAAGGTAACTTAAATAAATTACTATCGCCCCGTAGCACTCACTTCTGTCATCTTGAAGTGATTTGAGAGACTAGTCAAGGATCATATCACCTCCACCCTACCTGTCACCCTAGACTTACTCCAATTTGCTTACCGGCCCAATAGGTCCACAGACAATGCAATCACCATCACACTGCACACTGCCCTATCCTCTCTGGACAAGAGGAATACCTATGTAAGAATGCTGTTCATTGACTACAGCTCAGCATTCAACACTATAGTACCCTCCAAACTCATCATTAAGCTCGAGACCCTGGGTCTCGACCCCGCCCTGTGCAACTGGGTCCTGGACTTCCTGACAGGCCGCCCCCAGGTGGTGAAGGTAGGAAACAACATCTCCACTCCGCTGATCCTCAACACTGGGGCCCCACAAGGGTGCGTTCTCAGCCCGCTCCTGTATTCCCTGTTCACTCACGACTGCGTGGCCATGCACGCCTCCAACTCAATCATCAAGTTTGCAGACGACACAACAGTGGTAGGCTTGATTACCAACAACGACGAGACAGCCTACAAGGAGGAGGTGAGGGCCCACGGAGTGTGGTGTCAGGAAAATAACCTCTCACTCAATGTCAGCAATACAAAATAAATTATCTTGGACTTCAGGAAACATCAAAGGTAGCACCCCCCTAGCCACATCGACGGGACAGCAGTGGAGAAGGTGGAAAGTTTTAAGTTCCTCGATGTACATATCTCCGACAAACTGAAATGGTCAACGCATACAGACAGTGTTTTGCGAAGAATGCGCAACTTCAGGAGGCTGAAAAAATGTGGCTTGTCACCGAAACCCCTCACTAACTTTTGCAGGTGCACAATTGAGAGCATCCTGTCGGGCTGTATACAGCAACTGCACCGTCCACAACCGCAGGGCTCTCCAGAGGGTGGTGCGGTCTGCACAACGCATCACCGGGGGTAAACTACTTGCCCTCCAGGACACCTACAACACCCGATGTCACAGGAAGGCAAAAAAGATCATCAAGGACAATAACCATCCGAGCCACTGCCTGTTCACCCCGCTTCCATCCAGAAAGCGAGGTCAGTACAGGTGCATCAAAGCTGGGACAGAGAGATTGAAAAACAGCTTCTATCTCAAGGTCATCAGATTGTTAAACAGCCACCACTAGCACAGAGAGGCGGCTGCCTTCCTACAGGCTGATATCATTGGCCACTTAAAAAAATGGAACACTAGTCACTTTAATAATGCCGCTTTAAGAATGTTTACATTTCTCATATTGCTCATCTCATATGTATATACTGTATACTGTAACCGTCAGTATCTATTCTTACTATCTATTGCATCTTAGCTGCTCTGTCACTGCTCATCCATATATTTTATACTTATATATTCTTATCCCATTCCTTTACAAGATTGTGTGTATTAGGTTTTGTTGTGGAATTATTAGATATCACCTGTTAGTTACTGCTGCACTGTCGGATCTAGAAGCAGAAGCATTTCGCTACACTCGCAATAACATCTGTTAACCATGTGTATGTGACCAATAACATGTTATTTGATTTGATTTGATAGATGTTGATGTATTGATTTGGCCAGTGCACAGACTTCATAATTAGTGACAATGCTGTCTGTACAAAGCAAAGGTCACAGTATGGGTCCCGCAGGCCTTTGTGTTTCAGAGCTCTTTTGAATTGTCAATATACATTTCATTTCAATGTAACACTGACCCCTCTATCTCTGGAGGCGTATCTCATTTAAAGGTGCGTTGTCTGAGGCTGAGGTGAGGGAGAGCAGTGTGGAGATGCTGCAGGGCTATCTGTCTAACATCGTGGAGTCCATCATTGGGTCAGTTACCCAGTGTCCACCTGTCATGAGGGTGGCCTTCAAACAGCTGCACAAGAGGGTGGAGGAGCAGTTCCCTAAGCCAGAGAATGAGGTCTGTTTCAAACCCAGAGGTCAAATGTAAAATTCAGCTACAAAGGTCACCTAGATGAAGACGTGTTTTCCTTGCTGGATAGTGAATAGACATGGGGATGTTGTTAGTGCATTTATTTTATTCATCTATGTTGCACACCTTCCCTCCTGGCCCTCTCCCCTTAGGATGTGAAGTATCTGGCCATCAGTGGGTTTTTCTTCCTGCGTTTCCTTGCCCCTGCTATCCTCACACCCAAGCTCTTTCACCTGAGGGACCAGCATGCAGATACACGCACCAGCAGGACACTGTTACTACTGGCCAAGGTACTGTGCCCTTGCACGCACACACTCATACGGACACACACACACGCATACGCACACACATGCACAGACAGTTTTTATCCTACAACAGTGCCACACAGTCCCGCACAGTGAAACAGCTGTGGAGAATAGAGTTGCTGTCCGTGGTGCTGAAGTCCTGTTGCTATGGGTCCTCTACAGAGAATGGTCTATTTTTACATCTGTGTGCGGTCAGGCTTGGGTTCAAAGCAGAGCTTCAGAGAGGGGTCCTTCAGAGAGGTTCCCATGCCAGGTGTGGGCAGGACAAAGAGGGCCTCACAGCAAGCCTGCTCACTGGGATGTTTGATGTTACTCAGAGACACATAGAGAGAGGGGTGTAGTAGTCTGTTACAGGAACCACAAGCACATCCTGATGATACTGTGCTGCTCATTTAATATCAGAATTGATAACGGTACTCCCTGCCCATTTGACAGATGGTAAGTTTTGGTTACAGTAGAGAGTGGTGGGTGAACATGGCTGTGTTTCTCTATGCGCCAGGCAGTGCAGAGTGTGGGGAACCTGGGTTTGCAGCTGGGCCACGGTAAGGAGCTGTGGATGGAGCCCTTGCATCCCATCATCCTTTATAGCGTGTCCTCTGTTAAAGACTTCCTGGACAAGCTCATCGACATTGATAGCGGTAAGAAGCACCAGCAGGACACTGTTTATTCAGCAATGCATTTTTTTAAACCTTTATTTAACTAGGCAAGTCAGTTAAGAACAAATTCTTATTTACAATGACGGCCTAGGAACAGTGGGTTAACTGCCTTGTTCAGTGGCAGAATGACAGATTTTTACCTTGTCAGCTCGGGGATTCGATCTATCAACATTTCGGTTACTGGCCCAATGCTCTAACCACTAGGCTACCTGCCGCCCCATAAGGCCTGGAGTTTTTCCTCACCATGTCACCTTACCAGGGGGAAAACTCTAGGCCCTAGTAGTAATGTATCAGTAGCCTGAAGAGCAAGCAGATAACCGTAGAGATCAGAGATAAGGTAGAGCCACTGGGGGGGACGGGGGGGGGGGGCGGACGACAGAGCAGCAGAGCTTGGCTGGGCTCCTATCCTGGTAGGCTAACCCGCCAGGTGCCAATATGGCAAGGCCAGTTATTACTGGTATCAATAGATACAATAGACCCAGTGGTGAAATATTCATAGGCAGCTGGGAGCTGATACTGGGACTAAAATGGAGTGCGGTGGGCTGCGCGTTGAACTGTGGAGCCCTCGCCACCCCTACACACCACACTGTATATAGAGCACACCTATGCCCTTTTCTCATCGTCGCGTGTCAGCGAGTCTGTTGTTGTGATCCATCTTATCCCTCTGAAATATCATATTCCAATCTCCATGTCATCTCAGCCACTGGGCTCTCCCTCAAAGGCCACTTTGACATTTAATACACTTGATGTGAATGTGTTATGCAGGAGTGGATTTTCTATTGTTCCATATGTCTGAGGGTGTGCCCGTGTTCATTTTGGCACTCTTTTTTAGATTTAGTCTAGTCTTAGTCATTTTGACTAAAATATCATTAAGTCACATTTTTGTCATTTGAATAATGATTTAGTCTAGTTATTGTTAAAATGACTAAAATAGTGGGCCATTTTAGCCAACAAAATGCCCTTTAATTTTAGTCACAACACATTTGTATTGCCTCAACCTATAGGTGCAAAAACATACATAGCCTTGTCCTACCAACATATTTTTCTGCATAACATCCTATTCTCTTCCCAACAGCAGAAATACTGTATGAAATAATTCAGAGTAAATAGATATTGCACATTACATACAGAACAAACAGACACAAGCAAGCGCAGAAAAAGAGTTGCACAATCATCAGATGGTTCCGCAAAGTATTGCCGAAGGGTTGCACCTCCGTCCGGATGGATTGCACCTCCGTCATTCAGTCACGTCATTGCCATTGTTATCAAGGTTCCACAGACGCTGCAGCCACATTGGTGTCCACAAGTAAAATGGGAGCTAATGACTGTTTTTCCCAGTGATGTAGTAGTCACTGAACCTCAAGTCCGAATCAAGTCTCAAGACGCCTGTGCTCCCGAAGTCCCTAAATCCCTAAGTCCAAGTCCCAGTGCTCGAGTCCTGGTCCAAGTGCTCAAGTCTGAGTCACTGGGTCAACATTAAATCTAAATAAAGTAATTTACCCAGTCAGATATAGCGTAGTGGCAAGAGGAATTTAGTCAATCAATTGTTTGCTATCCCATTTCTTTCTGTTCCTCCAAATGTTTGCATATAGGCTACTAGTGATGTTACCAGGGCCACATTCAGTTCCAAAACGTTTTTGATTCAGATAGAACCCATGAATAGAGTTATTCCATATTCAACATATTAGAGAGGCATGTTTGTTCTACATAGAGATACGCTATCTGAACGTTCCAAAAGGTTGAGTCCTGCTGAACGTGTCCCAGGTTGGCTATACGAGATAACATGACTGAACAAGGTGTAGCCTAAACAAATTATTAACAGTCCGGTCCGGAAGTAGCCTCGTTTGGAATGGCCCGCTATGTGCTTAATGGATGTAAAATACGGCTCTCCAATGCACGATAGAAAGAAAACATCATAGCGTTGATATTATGGGTCATATCTTTTGACTGGTAAGGGCTAGAATTAAGCCGTTTTCTCTGAGGAAAAGAAGGAGACTTTGCTACGTTGGTTACAGAACCTGGCTATGAAATGCAGTGGGGAAAGTGGGAGGGTTGAGCTTACTCAAGGGATAGAAAAACATAGACTGTTGTTTTACTATTAAACTCAGTGCGACTATGGTTTTTAATTTCTTAAAGCAGCTTGTTTCCCAACCAGGCAACGGGCACCTGCACCTCAAATTTGAGCTCCTGTTTCACCTAATATAATATTAGCTCAATTACATTGTGGAGCTCCTGCACCTAAATATGAACAGTACCGGTACCCAACATGAGTACCAGCACCTGTTTCAGTCCAAGTCCAAGTATTTTAATCACTATTTTTGACAAAATTAACACTGGGGTGTGCTGAACACAAAGGGTGACGAGGGAGGCAAGATGACACAAACAATGATGTACAATGAGATAATGCATCATGTGCTGTAATGTAATTCAACAATATGTATACATTAACCATAACTGTACTGCTACAGCTCCACCTTGTGTCCATATTGATAAAACGTAGAACTTCTGTTTCTGTGCTCCCGTTTTCACCCATCTTATTTCTCTCTTCCTTTCTCTCACTCCCTTCCCCTCCATCACTGTTCCTGTTCCATCTTGTTCTCCCTCTCCTTCCCCTCTATTTTCTCTTGCTCCCTCTGTCTGTCTGCAGTGTCTGAGGTGCCCCAGAGGGCTGTGTTCTTGCCCTCAGTGACAGTGAAGGAGGGCTATCTCCAGAAGCACAAGGCCGAAAGCCCCCAGCTCCTGTCCCGCTTTTCCTTCAAGAAGCGATACTTCTGGCTGAGCAGTGAGACGCTGTCCTACGCCAAGACCCCAGATCCCTGGCAGGTCTGACCCACACATACACAATCCTACCCATGACCAGCTCTATTGGCAATTCCTCCATTCTTTTACATCAGATAAAGACAAACAAGAAAACATTAAGTCCTCTGAAAGTAACTCATTATAACAAGGTAACACCATTTCCTCTGGTGTGAATTGGCTCCTGTACCCTTCAAAGGGTGTTTGATCGTCATCCTGCCTCATAAAAAAAAACAATTTTAATCACCCGTCTGCCTTATTTGTGTTTCCCTCTGTATGAGAACATCATTAGTGGGGAGGCTATTATCATGTGATGCCCAGTCTTTTGATAATGAGCTTCTCTCATTTGCCTAGCCAGTCCAGGACAGGAGTGGGGATGAGGGAGAGAGAATGATAGGGGGTAGAAGGGGAAGGAAGAGAGAGGGGCAGAGAGCGAGCGAGAAAGAGAACAAGAGAGAGAGGGGGGAGCGAGAAAGATAGGGATAGAAATAGGGGGGGTCAGAGAAAGAGAGATGTGGAGAATAGGCCAGTAAAAGAGGGTTCTCTTTGAGCGGACTTCTTCCTTTGTGGGGCTGGAATAAATGCTAGGTTCATTGAAGGCTGTGGATATTCATACTAACATTGCAAATCCAACTGTGGACCATATCCCCTCCCACTGTGCTCTAGCCTGAGTGAGGCAGGCTTCCCATGGAAGCGGCTGATTTCTACATTAAAGCAGCCTTTCTGACATTTTTCTCCTGCCCTGCTCTCTCCCACTTTCTTCTCCATCTCTCCACCACTCTTTTCTCTTCAGTCCTTTTTCTTTGCGAAATGGTCTTGAATTGCTTAATGTTCAATAAAAAGTAGGGGAAGGATGAAAGCAGACATACTCTATCTACTGTACCCATAAGGGTGGCACTTGAAGCCGGGCCTAAACTCGCCTGAGGAATAGCTGATAACTGAATGATTCATTTGATGTGTATTTGCCTGCATCAGAAAATTGCCTACAAAGAGTAATACAGGAGTGCAACATGGAGCTGTGTGCATACTGATACTGTGTTATGTGTGCATCCTGCAGGTGCGCTCCTCCATCCCCATCCAGTGTGTGTGTGCTGTGGAGAGAGTGGATGAGAATGCCTTCCAACAGCAGCATGTGTTGCAGGTCGTCACCCAGGACAACGATGGACAGATGCACACCATCTATACCCAGTGCAAGGTATTGACAGACCTCCAGTCACTGACCACACTATTACTGACCACAGCACTACTGACCCTTGACTGGGTTGACTTTGTGGTGCTTTCTTTTCATCACTGTTCACTGTGGTTTGTGCGTATACTGGGACTGACCTGAGTGTTGTGTATGTCTGTCTGTGTCTGCAGAATGTGAATGAGTTGAACCAGTGGCTGTCAGCCATCAGGAAGGCCAGTATCTACAACAGGCGCATGCTGCCCTCCTTCCACCCAGGGGCGTACCGCAGTAGCAAGTGGACCTGCTGCCTACAGGCTGACCGCGCTAGTAATTAAAATATTAACTTATGTAGGAATCTTTGTTGAAGTACCACACACACTTAACATGTTAGTGCTTCCTTAACACTTCATAATGATCTTTTTATCTCACATTTATGTGCACTACTCTTAACACCAGCCCATATTTATTTGCTCACTGAGACTGAGAATCTCACAGACAGATTACCATACCTGTCACGTTCCTGACCTGTTTTCCTTTGTCATGTATTTGTTTTAGTTGGTCAGGGCGTGAGTTGGGTGGGTTGGTCTAGGTTTGATTTTCTATGTTGGGATTTTGTGTTCGGCCTGGTATGATTCTCAATCAGAGACAGCTGTCAATCGTTGTCCCTGATTGAGAATCATACTAAGGCAGCCAGGGTTTCACTTGTGTTTTGTGGGTGTTTGTTCCTGTGTCAGTGTTTGGGCCACACAGGACTGTTTCAGGTTAGTCACGTTTGTTGGTTGTTGTATTTTGTAGTGTTTGTTGTTTTCCCATTAAAATATGAATACTTACCAATCCGCATCTTGGTCCGATCCATGCTCCTCCTCGTCTGAGGAGGAGAACGACTACGACAGCCGTTACAATACCCTTGTCTGTACATTATGCCTTGAATCTATTCTTCAGAGCCCAGAAATCTACCGTACCCTTATCCTTCTCCTCCTCTGTTCCTCTGGTGATGTAGAGGTTAACCCAGGCCCTGCAGCCCCCAGCACCACCCCCATTCCCCAGGCGCTCTCATTTGTTGACTTCTGTAACCGTAAAAGCCTTGGTTTCATGCATGTTAACATTAGAAGCCTCCTCCCTAAGTGTGTTTTATTCACTGCTTTAGCACACTCCGCCAACCCTGATGTCCTAGCCGTGTCTGAATCATGGCTTAGGAAGGCCACCAAAAATCCTGAAATTTCCATCCCTAACTACATCTTCCGACAAGATAGAACTGCCAAACGGGGCGGAGTTGCAATCTACTGCAGAGATAGCCTGCAGAGTTCTGTCATGCTATCCAGGTCTGTGCCCAAACAATTTGAGCTTCTACTTTTTAAAATCCACCTTTCCAGAAACAAGTCTCTCACCGTTGCCGCTTGTTATAGACCCCCTTCAGCCCCCAGCTGTGCCCTGGACATCATATGTGTATTAATTGCCCCAGATCTATCTTCAGAGTTCGTACTGTTAGGTGACCTAAACTGGGATATGCTTAACTGGCTGTCCTATAATCTAAGCTAGATCCCCTCAACCTCACACAAATTATTAAGGAACCTACCAGGTACAACCCTAAATCCGTAACCATGGGCACCCTCTTAGATATCATCCTGACCAACTTTCCCTCTAAATACAACTCTGCTGTCTTCAACCAGGATCTCAGCGATCACTGCCTCATTGCCTGCATGTGTAATGGGTCTGCGGTCAACTGACCACCCCTCATCACTGTCAAACGATCCCTAAAACACTTCAGCGAGCAGGCCTTTCTAATCGACCTGGCCCGGGTATCTTGGAAGGATATTGACCTGCCTGGTTGCTCTTTAAAAGTGCTTTCCTCGCCATCTTAAATAAGCATGCCCCATTAAAAAAATGGAGAACTAAGAACAGATATGGCTTGACTGCCTTCGACCAGCACAAAAACATCCTGTGGCATTCTGCATTAGCATTGAATAGCCCCCGCGATATGCAACTCTAGACCCAAACTGTTATAGACCAATATCCATCCTGCCCTGCCTTTCTAAAATCTTCGAAAGCCAAGTTAACAAACAGATCACCAAACATTTAGAACCCCACTGTACCTTCTCCACTATGCAATCTGGTTTCCGAGCTGGTCATGGGTGCACCTCAGCCACGCTCAAGGTCCTAAACGATATCATAACTGGCATTGATAAAAGGCAGTACTGTGCAGCCGTTTTCATCGACCTGGCCAAGGCTTTCGACTCTGTCAATCACCGCATTCTTATTGGCAGACTCAATAGCCTTGGTTTCTCAAATGACTGCCTCGCCTGGTTCACCAACTACTTCTCAGATAGAGTTCAGTGTGTCAAATCGGAGGGCCTGTTGTCCGGACCTCTGGCAGTCTATGGGGGTGCCACAGGGTTCAATTCTCGGGCCGACTCTTTTCTCTGTATACATCAATGATGTCACTCTTGCTGCTGGGGATTCTGTGATCCACCTCTACGCAGACGACGCCATTCTGTATATATCTCTCCCTTCTTTGGACACTGTGTTAACAAACCCCCAAATGAGCTTCAATGCCATACAACACTCCTTCCGTGGCATCAAACTGTTTTTAAATGCTAGTAAAACTAAATGCATATTCTTCAACCGATTGTTGGCTGCAGCCGCCCGCCCGACTAGCATCACTACAAATACCTAGGTGTCTGGTTAGACTAAACTCTTCTTCCAGACTCACATTAATCATCTCCAATCCAAAATTTAATCTAGAATCGGCTTTCTATTTCGCAACAAAGCCTCCTTCATTCATGCTGCCAAACATACCTTCATAAAACTGACTATCCTACTGATCCTTGACTTCGGCGATGTCATTTACACAATAGCCCCCAACACTCTACTCAGCAAACTGGATGTAGTCTATCACAGTGCCATCCGTTTTGTCACCAAAGCCCCATATACTACCCACTACTGCGACCTGTACGCTCTCGTTGGCTGGCCCTCACTATATATTCGTCACCAAACCCACTGGCTCCAGGTCATCTATAAGTCTTTGCTCTGTAAAACCCCGCCTTATCTCAGCTCACTGGTCACCATAGCAACACCCACCCATAGCACGCGCTCCAGCAGGTATATTTCACTGGTCATCCCCAAAGCCAACACTTCCTATGGCCGCCTTTCCTTCCAGTTCTGTGCTCCCAATGAGTGGAACGAATTGCAAAAATCACTGAAGCTGGAGTCTTATCTCCCTCTCTAACTTTAAGCATCAGCTGTCAGAGCAGCTTACCGATCACTGTACCTGTACACAGCCAATTTGTAAATAGCACGGCAATCTACCTCATCCCCATATTGTTATTTATCCTCTTGCTCTTTTGCACCCTCTACTTGCACTCTCTACTTGCACATCATCATCTGCACATCTATCACTCCAGTGCTAATGCTAAATTGTAATTATTTCGCCTCTATGGCCTATTCATTGCCTTACCTGCCTACTCTTCTGCATTTGCACACACTGTACATAGATTTTTCTATTCTTTTGTTTTGTTTTATTGACTGTATGTTTGTTTATGTGTAACTCTGTGTTGTGGTTTTTGTCGCACTGCTTTGCTTTATCTTGGCCAGGTCGCAGTTGTAAATGAGAACTTGTTCTCAACTGGCCTACCTGGTTAAATAAAGGTGAAATAAAATAAATAAATAAAATTAGAAAAGTGAATACACTGTATGGCCCCTCTGTTTTGTTCAGCTTCAGGTTGCAGTCGCACTCACTCTGCAGTGACTCTGGGCGACTGGAGTGACCCATTAGATCCAGACGCAGAGACTCAGACCATCTACAAACAGCTTCTTCAGGGAAGAGACAAGCTCAGGTCAGTGGAATACACTTTGACATGAGACATTTGGAGGCTATGATAAACCTTCTCAGACAGACAGGGTGCAGTTCATTTACTTGTCATAAGGGGTCTACATTGTAACACTAGGACTATTATTCATTAGAATATAGCCTGTAACTCAGGAACACATCAGTGTGGATTATGTTCAGCCTCTTTCACACAATGCTTTCATACTTTGTTACACACTGTCTAAACATTGATAAACATGTTGATCAGTGTGTTAATGTGAGTGTGCTGTGCTGTGCTGTGCCCTATGCTGTGCTGTGCCCTGTGCTGTGCTGTGCCCTGTGCTGTGTGCTAACAGGAAGCAGTATGTGGAGGTGGAGGCAGAGATGACCACAGAGGAAGAGAATAGAGTGAACTCTGGGCTGCTCCCTGGTGAGAGACTGTCAAAGCAGTGCCTTTTTAATATGCACCTTAGCTGTCAGAGAGGTTGGTTCCCTAGACAGTTGTACTGTCATTTAAAGCATTCAAGTTGCTTCAAATCTCTCTCTCCCCCCCAGATGGAGCAGATTGTAGCGTGGAGCTCCTGAAGCACAGGCAGGCTGCAGCGGTTCGGCTACTTGGAGTGGTTCTGGATCTGGAGCAGGCCCATGCCACCTTCCAGCGGCAGGAAAGAGAGGAGGCCGGTAGCCTCATCCTGACCCCCTAGATTGGGCCTTCCCTGGGGCCTGAGCCCGGGTCTGAAGGGGAGAGCAGCGTCCTCTATCAGACTCAATGGAGTAGGAAAACCAAGCGATCACAGAAGGAAGGCAGCCGCTCCCTGTCATGTTTGTTACATGTGATGTCTAGAGGAACTCTCTTCTCATCCAGATCACTTCTTCATAAGCCAGAATGAAGAGGATACCCATTCTGCAACATTCTTTTCCTGGGACGTTTGATATCACACACACAGGTTTTCAGCTGTGGCAGAGAAGTTATCTAGTGAAATAACTGATTGCCACAGGTCTTGCATTCAGATGGACTGCCACAAACTTCTGCTACTCTCCCAAAGCTTGGGTTCTTATCGATTGAGCAGGACACAAACTGTTATGTGGAACTGAGCTGAAGCAGGGGCGCGCATGGAGTGTGTCATTCCCGTGGTACTGCATTATTGTATGGCTATCAAGGAATGTAGTGCATGCCCTGCATCCAGCGTCTGTGAAATGTGAAGATTTTTTAAATATTCAATATCATTATATGGGTCGTTGCAGCAATTCGGTGCCTTTTGAGAAGTGTAACATGGTAAAAAAATATATACTTTGGATTTCACCTCATTTTAGCATTCTGTCATAAAGAGCACACGTTTTCCCATCTCAAGAGGTTAAATTAAAACAATTACTATAGTAAGTGCCTTTTAAATAAAGTAACAGGGTTGAACACAACAGGGTTGCGAATTTCATCTGAAAATCAGCCATAAATCCACTTTTGACAGGGGGAATGGAACAGGGAGTGGCAGCTGAATGCAGGCTTCCCATTTGTATGTATTTATTGTTACAACATTTCTAGCCTGTCTATCTATGGGTAACACTAATAAATAATCATCTTCAAAAATTACTTTTTCAAAGCAACAATAACTAGGGCTTTACATTGATGGTGAATACGTGGAGAAATGTTGGGGTTAAGTGGGTTAAAAACATCCTAGAAGTCACAGAGGGTGCATGGAGGGACATGCCAAAGTGCTGAATTTTGGCACTTTAGCAAGTCTGTATTCATTTAAAAAAATAGGATTTATTGAATTATCCATGTGGTCTATATTAAATGGTACTTCATTTAATATAACAGGCTTTTAAAATTCAATATTGGTGCACAATTTCTAATTAAAATATCAAAGGGATCCAAAAGGCAGTGTTTTCGTGTAACGACCCATACCTTGGAGGACGATTATGCAATCTACTCTAGTTTTAGATGAATCTACCTGAATGTATGCTATTTTGATATTGCTTTTATTTATGTTTTTTTACTCTAATTTATATATTTCAATTGATAACATCCACAATGTTGTAGTAAAATTGTGCTGGTGTTCATATTAATGAGGGTAATGCCCTGTGAGATTTCTAAGTAAGTGTTTTTTTAATACGACACACACGCCATAATTGCTTGAACAGTCACTTGTTTGCTATTAGTATATTGTTTTCACTGTTGCCATAGTGAAGCTTGTGTTTGGTGCTGTTGCTCCGTGGATTTATGGGAAGTAACTTAAACTCAAATGTGTGGCTTTGATATGAAAAACATATTTTACATGGTCCACAGTTGATTGGTTAATTGGTAAAAACGTGTCTTTGAAGCGGTACTACTGACAATATTAAACAGTAGATCAAGTGACATGTTTACTGTTCTCCTCAGGTCATTGTATTTGAAGTCATTTTAAGACAGCTGATTTTGAGTGAAGTGTCATACAGTAACTGTCATTCCTTTGTAATGAATGGAATTGAACATATGTAGATCATTTCTGTTCTACTCTAGTTAGGGTCCCATCACCCTCTGTAGAGAGCTAATGATGTCGACTCACAACCGTTTGAGCGTATCCTGTCTTAGCCATACCTTATATTTTGTATACATGTATGTATTCCCTACAATATTGACCAAATTCAGTTTGCTGGTTTTGAGCTAAGCTAAGGTAAGAGTTGTCAAACTCCAAGTGAGTGAGTTGAGTTGCGTGGAATGGCATGCACCATTGAAAACGCTTTCTGTGGAGGTGTGGGAGATGTTTCAAATGCCAAACTGCATTTGTTGCCATGGTAAATTGTGTACTGTCTTTATTTTAGTAGTACTTTCTTTAAATTAGTGACAAGGAAGATTCTTTTTTTGATCAGTCTTGTCGATTCAAGAAAGAAAAGCTATTCGTATTGGATTGTTACAATTACACTGTTATCAAATTATATGTTATTGATATCCGAGTAGATTATTGACCTATTATTGTAATCTGTTTAGTAAATTGTATTTAACTTGGCTGGCTATCTTTAGAAGGTTATTATAGACCACTGTTGAATTCCGATGAATTTCATTAAGCAGCCTCTCAAGTTCAAATCCAGACACATATTGATTGTTGCTCGTTGACTTGTTATTTGCTGAAAGAGGGCTGCAATTTAGAAAATGAGCTTACATTTCATATTGCTGACACAAAATGATTGCATGCACAAAGCGGATGGTTACAGATTGGTGGTAACATCAGCTGTATTACTGTGAACTGTATTGGAAATATTGAGTAAAATGTAATGTTACCGCTACTACTTAGTTTGAATTTGTGTTCATGCACACACTGAAAAACCTTTTGAATTTACAATCAGTCGTGTTTTTAAAAGAGGTTTTGGAGGGTCTGGAGATAGTCAGTGCTCGACTTGGACTGAAATAGGTGCCGGTACTCATTTTGGGTGCCAGTACTGTTTATATTTAGGTGCAGAGCTCCACAATACTTTTTAGCTAATATTCTATGGGCCTGATTCCGATTTAGTTAATTACGCCTTTCTTACGCGAGCCTTTCTTTCACACTTCTCAGTAGTTGGTATTCAGACTTACATTTTGAAGATGCTTAATGGGCTTTGCAGGCGTGGTACCCTTGTTCACGCTGAATAAATGTGATTCAATTGCTGAAAACCTTCACACCTTCCCAACAGATTCGTTTTAATTCAATAGGGGTTTCTGTAAATGTATCTTAAGCCATCCCTTTAAATATGGTGTACCTCTTAGTTAGAATTTTGTCGACAGACTCAAAAGAATACTGTATACGCTTATTCGTCTCCGTTTCAGCACCAATTGGAAGATATAAAAAAATACTCTGATCTTATTTAGGGTTAGGAAAGTACTTATGAATCATAAGAAAAACAGGTTTGGAAAAACTTTACACTCGAAAGAAGAAAACGGTGGTTTGATTCATTCTGATAATTCCCACATTCAGTTCTTTAACCCATGGTAATGTTGGAAGATTAGTGTACATAGAATTATAATAGGGAGAATAGTGTACAAAAGTAGGCTATACCCTGCACTAACCATGGAATTGTGTGATGACGCAGTCAAGTATTGCACCATGAATCGGGTTCAGACTGTTACAACTTGGTCTGCGCTCCCCTCTCCATAACGATTTAGCCACAGTGCAACCCGTGATTCAGGGCAGGCCCACCTGTTTTGAGCCCCACCTGTTTAGCAAAAAATGACAGCTTGATGACAGGTTTTCACACTCTTGGCATTCTCTCAACCAGATTCACCTTGAATGCTTTTCCAACAGTCTTGAAGGTGTTCCCACATATGCTGAGCACTTGTTCGGCTGCTTTTCCTTCACTCTGTTGTCCAACTCGTCCTATCTGAATTAGGATGAGGTCGGGTGATTGTGGAGGCCAGGTCATCTGATGCAGCACTCCATCACTATCATTCTTGATCAAATAGCCCTTACACAGCCTGGAGGTGTGTTGAGTCATTGTCCTGTTGAAAAACAATGATAGTCCCACTAAGCGCAAACCAGATGCGATGCGTATTGCTGCAGAATGATGTGGTAGCCATGCTGTTTAAGTGTGCCTTGAATTCTAAATAAATCACTGACAGTGTCACCAGCAAAGCACCCCCACACTATCACACCTCCTCCTCGATGCTTCATGGTGGGAACCACACATGCGGAGATCATCCGTTCACCTACTCTGCGGTTGGAACCAAAAATCTCAAATTTGGACTCATCAGACCAAAGCACAGATTTCCACCGATCTAACTTCCAAAGCTTGCGTTTCTTTGCCCAAGCAAGTCTCTTCTTATTATTGGTGTTCTTAAGTAGTGGCTTCTTTGCAGCAATTCAACCATGAAGGCTTGATTCACGCAGCCTCCTCTGAACAGTTCATGTTGAGATGTCTGTTACTTGAACTCTGGGAAGCATTTAATTGGCCTGCAATTTCTAAGGCTGATAACCCTAATGAACGTATCCTCTGCAGCAGAGGTAACTGGGTCTTCCTTTCCTGTTGTGGTCCTCATGAGAGCCAGTTTCATCATAGCGCTTGAAAGTTCTTGAAATTATCCAGATTGACTGACCTTAATATCCAAAAGTAAAGATGGACTGTCATTTCTCTTTGCTTATTTGAGCTATTCTTGCCATAATATGGACTTGGTCTTTTACCAAATAGGGCTATCTTCTGTATACCACCCCTACCTTGTCACAACACAACTGATTGGCTCAAAAGCATTAAGAAGGAAAGAAATTTCACATATTACCTTTTAACAAGGCACACCTTTAATTGAAGTGGATTCCAGGTGACTACCTCATGAAGCTGGTTGGGAGAATACCAAGAGTGTGCAAAGCTGTCATCAAGGCAAAGGGTGGCTACTTTGAAGAATCTCAAATATAAAACATATTCTGATTTGTTTAACACTTTTTTGGTTACTACATGATTCCATGTGTTATTTCATAGTTTTGATGTCTTCACTATGTACAATGTAGAAAATAGTAAAACATGTGTCCAAACTTTTGACTTGGTACTGTGTATATACAGTTGAAGTCAGATGTTTACATACACTTACGTTGGAATCATTAAAACTCGTTTTTCAACCACTCCACAAATGTCTTGTTAACAAACTATAGTTTTGGCAAGTCAGTTAGGACATCTACTTTGTGCATGACACAAGTCATTTTTCCAACAATTGTTAACAGACAGATTATTTCACTTATAATTCACTGTATCACAATTTCAGTGGGTCAGATGTTTGAAAATTGAAAGTTGAAAATGATGTAATGACTTTATAGAAGCTTCTGATAGGCTAATTTACATAATTTGAGTCAATTGGAGGTGTACCTGTGGATGTATTTCAAGGCCTACCTTCAAACTCAGTGCCTCTTTGCTTGACATCATGGGGAAATCAACAGAAATCAGCCAAGACCTCCACAAGTCTGGTTCATCCTTGGGAGCAATTTCCAAACACCTTAAGGTACCACGTTCATCTGTACAAGCAGTAGTACACAAGTATAAACATCATGGGACCACGCAGCCGTCATACCGCTCAGGAAGGAGACGCGTTCTGTCTCCTAGAGATGAACGTACTTTGGTGCGAAAAGTGTGAATCAATCCCAGAACAACAGCAAAGGACCTTGTGAAGATGCTGGAGGAAACAGATACAAAAGTATCTATATCCACAGTAAAACGAGTCCTATATTGACATAACCTGAAAGGCTGCTCAGCAAGGAAGAAGCCACTGCTCCAAAACCGCCATAAAAAAGCCAGACTACGGTTTGCAAACGCACATGGGGACAAACTTTTTGGAGAAATATCCTCTGCTCTGATGAAACAAAAATATAACTGTTTGGCCATAATGACCATTGCTATGTTTGGAGGAAAAAGGGGATGCTTGCAAGCTGAAGAAAACCATCCCAACCGTGAAGCACAGGGGGTGGCAGCATCATGTTGTGGGGGTGCTTTGCTGCAGGAGGGACTGGTGCACTTCACAAAATAGAAGCTATCATGAGGAAGGAAAATTATGTGGATATATTGAAGCATCATCTCAAGACATCAGTCAGGAAGTTAAAGCTTGGTCGCAATGGGTCTTCCAAATGGACAATGACCCCAAGCATACTTCCAAAGTTGTGGCAAAATGGCTTAAGGACAACAAAGTCAAGGTATTGGAGTGACCATCACAAAGCCCTGACCTCAATCCTATAGAACATTTGTGGGCAGAACTGAAAAAGTGTGTGTGAGCTAGGAGGCCTACAAACCCGACTCAGTTACACCAGCTCTGTCAGGAGGAATGGGCCAAAATTCCCCCAACTTGAAGCTTGTGGAAGGCTACCCAAAACATTTGACCCAAGTTAAACAATTTAAAGGCAATGCTACCAAATACTAATTGAGTGTATGTAAACTTCTGAACCACTGGGAATGTGATGAAAGAAATAAAAGCTGAAATAAATCATTCTCTCTACTATTATTCTGACATTTCACATTCTTACAATAAAGTGGTGAGCCTAACAGACCTGAGACAGGGAACTTTTACTGGGATTAAATGTCAGGAATTGTGAAAAACTGAGTTTAAATGTATTTGGCTAAGGTGTATGTAAACTTCTGACTTCCACTGTATATATAAAAAAATGTGTTGCTTGTTTTGCTTGATATTTTGGCATTAATACGTCACATATGTTTGCAAACAAAGTAAAAACTACAGTATTGAGTTAATAAAACCGCATACAAACATGGTCTCTTTTTTGCTTCCTTGGTGCTTCAGCCTAGCTCAGTGCTTTCTGTGGTGGTGGGGCAGCCAGCGGAAAATACGGAGTGTAGGGGTTGGCAATGTTCACTAGTTGTGCCGTGATTGGCTCAGTGTTCTGTCACTCACGGGGATACTACGTCACCGCAAAATCTATGAGGAGAGATGTCGAAAATGTAAGCCTCTTTGGTGCTGCCTTAGATTTACATTAGAAGTGCCCATCCAAGAAGGCTCAAGGTCATTGGCCACAGATACAATTACGTCAAATCACGTTATATCTACCATAGCTTTGATTGGACTGATCATGCCAACATCGTACTTTTTAAATCTAATCTTGCAAGCTAGACAAGCAGTCATCATCATGAATCTGGTTGAGAATCTACTGGCAAATCCTTTTCAATTCTGGTCATATGAAGATACATTTTAAATAAAGCGTGTAGGTGTTCATCAGCCATTGGACATGAACACTACACAACACGTTGTAAATCGCAAATTCAACAATGAGTGTTTTGGAAGGAATCTGTGGCTAACTGCAAGCGTTGCAAAGCAATCACTAGCCTGCTATTCAGTGGAGTGGGTGTGTGGTCCAAGTCTGGGTTTATGCGTCTCTTCTCCAAGCTTAAAAGGATAAACATTCACAGACAACACTATGGGCCAGTAAAGGTTGAATACATTGACCATGCTGTCAATCCAGCATGACTTCTGCTGCGTTCAAAACAACTGGAAACTCAGAACTGGGAAATCTCAGACTTCAGTGATGTCAAGGCAACTGGGAACTTGGAAAAAAACGAGCTATGTTTTGAACGGTCATCCAAATCGGAATTCCAAGTCGGGAACTCTGGGTCTTTCTAGAGCTCTGACCTGAAGATCACTGACGTCATGATTCAACCTTGTTATATTCTGAGTTCCCAGTTGTCTTGAAAGCACCACAAATCTAGACAAAATTTGCCCACAAGAAGGACCACCGCGCCACCTTCCTGTTCAGGTGAGCACGCACAACAAAGTCCAAAAATGTATTGTATGCTGCTGCATAATGATGTAATATGCTAGCACTGAGCTAGGCTGAAACACCTGCATTTTGGAGCTGCCTTACAAAAAAGAGACCATGTTTGTATGTGGCTTTATTTCCTCAATGACATATCTTTTTTTTTTACATTGTTTGCAAACTGATATGTGACACGCATTAATGCCAAAATAACATGCAAAACAGGCAAGCCCATTTTTTGCTAAAAATGTGGGGCTCAAAACCCCCCTGCCCTGAATGGCGGGTCGCCACTGGTTATTAGGCTTACTGATGGTTGATACTGATAGTGGCTAATATTTAACATGATAGAAATAGAAAACATAGAAAGTCGGGGGAAGCCTATAATTAAGACATTTGAGAGTGCCCATCCCTGCAAGTTAAAAGGCTGTAGAATGAAAATGATGCATAATGGCACAGCATTTCATCAACTTTACTGTGGGAAAGTTGATTTGTTGAAATGCTTCAGTTTGCTGTCATATGACTGGTTTCACATTTGTCTCGAGCAATAAGGTAAAATATATCTAAAACAAGTGTCCTTTATATTTACAATTCCGTTATCCAAACGGATTACTCATTTATCCAGCTCTTATCAATAGGGAAAGGGGGATACCTAGTCAGCTGTACAACTGAATGCATTCAACTGAAATGTGTCTTCCACATTTAACCCAACCCCTCTGAATCAGAGAGGTGCGGGGGGCTGCCATAATCAACATCCATGTCTTCGGATGCCCCTTGCTCAGGGGCAGAACAACAGATTTTTACCTTGTCAGCTCGGTGATGGTAAAAATCTGTCGTTCCCCTGAACAAGGCAGTTGACCCACTGTTCCCCGGGCGCCCAAGATGTGGATGTCTATCTTTTTATTTCATAGTAATTTCCTATTTTTCTATTGATGTGGACCTGACAAAGACAATGTCATATTTTCAATGTTTTGGCAATTGAATGTTCACAATTTTTTGCTTTGGAATTTCCATTATCAAGCTCTAAAATCATTGAAAGATCACTATTTCATAATACACTTCATGTTTAAAAAAATATATATAAATATTATTGAATATTTTTTAATAATTGAACCAAAATCGAATGACCTGAATAAGCACCATTCGCTCAGCACTAATGCAACTGTTTATGTCCAAAAAATGTGTGTTGTACTTTTAGCTCTGGTTGTCCTGAAAATAAAATAGTAAAACACTTCATTGTGAAGCTAAATGTAAGGACAGATAAATGAAAGTCAGATAAATCAAAAGACGTTTTTTGCTGAGGTCTCAGGACTGATAGGGTTAACACCTTCCTTGGTGATGGAGGTGAGTGATGAGAGGAGTGGGCCTCAGCTGGGAGGGAGGGGGTCTGGGGTGTCAGACCATCTGAGCTGCTGTGTCACGGCTAGGACTGGGAAAGGGGAGATGCGCCCAGTGACAGACATCATAGGTTGTCCTCGGGATTACCAGGGAGACCTCCCATGACAGCCCCACAAGCTGTTCCTCCAGGTCTGGAGGGGAAGCAGGAGGACTGGGTGTATCTGCTTTAGTATTCACCCCAGTGCCTGCATGCATACCCAGCCCACATCTTTCTCACACATCACCAACATTCATCAGCCAGTGACAGAAAATGACCATAAAGCAGAATTTACTGCATAATGATGCTCAGAGCACAGGGCAGCCCGGAGAAGAGGGGAACAGAAGAGCGAAAGGACGAGGACATGGTGGTAACGAAAGACAGTAAAGAACGAGAGGAGAGAGAAGGTCAAACAAACTACCCCGTTGAGGGCACATTTATTTTCCACATGAAACAAACAAACATGCAACAAAATCATCCCAATCCAGTAGAGACTGGTTCAGATTCAGAGCCCTTTAATGTCTAGTCAATGTCTCTAATCTTGCATTTATTTTTTGTCATTCATTTTATTTTACACTTCAAATCTCCATATCTCTTTGTGTGTTTTATTGAATGTTTTATATGTAATATGTTGCTTCTGATGAGAAATTAAATGTGAATGTTGAACCATAGCCACATGGTTCTCTGACATTTTGTCTGTAAAAAATGGGCATTGAAAATGCAGATGATGACCTGATACATACGATTGATTACCTTTTATGTGAAACAGAGAGAGGAACAGCAAAGTGCTATTTCTTGCTCATCTCTCTCCATGAAATCTTCTTCAGAGATCAAAACACACAGATAAACAGTGTAGTATGGAGCAGTCCACACACATCTCTAAAGACTCCAGAACATTTTTGTCAGCAGACTTGTTGACATCTTGAGTAACATGCACTTCTATGACATTTTTTTATTTCAGCCCCCAAATGTCTACTGTTTAAATATTTTAGAAGCTTAAACCAAGAATTTTCTCACACACACACACACACACACACACACACACACACACACACACACACACACACACACACACACACACACACACACACACACACACACACACACACACACACACACACACACACACACACACACACACACACACACACACACCAATTTGTTGCAGGCATATCTGTGTACACAGATAAGTGCAAAATTGGATGTTTTCAATATGATTGTGAGGTAAACTCCTCATGAGAAAGGATCCCACACCTAATCAATATATGCTATGGAGAATCGTATGGAATGTTTCTTTAATTACTGTAATATAACAATGTTGCACACTATGAATGCTCAATTGAAAACAAAAAATACATCAAAAAATATATGTGTTCTCCTATATGGAGCATTTGAGCCATACCTTTGGATCACTGTCTCCTTTGGTCACAAATGGACACGCCCTTACAGAATGTTGAACATCCATTCTCCTGTCCCCAATCCCTCCTGATCCCTCCTGCTACACATAAGGTACAAATTGGTCGCATATATAATTGCATAAACTCTATTCCGCTGTCCAAAACTAGACCATAAAATGTATGCTCACAATAAAGCTCCCCATGTACAGACCACTGAAAGTATACGGACTGTATGTACACACCTGAAAAGCTGAGGAGGCCTAGACAATGAAATATTTGATTAATATTACAGGTACATATGTAAGCATTTGGAGACTGGAAATCTGAGCATGATCTGGTCTTGAAACATTAACTGAAAACATTTTCCCTGTACAACTCAATGAGTCTCACTTAAAATGGAAAATTCCCTGATAAGACTGAAATCAATTCTTTCCTGCTTTTCCCTATTACAAGGGTGACAAAAAGCTTAAAATGTGTCAACTTGCAAAAGGATAAAGAAGAAATGAAAAGACAAAATGCCTCTTGTTTTTCATTCTCACCAGTTTGAGGTACTGACAGTATCCTCCTATTGGTTCTCTTAGGTTATACAAGGTAAATAACAGAATTAGAATTAGAATTCTATGGTCAATGACCCATCTGGGGTATAGGGTCGACGTCATGCTGCTAAACTCCCCCCAACAAATAATAAACAGGGACTTCCTGTACTTACTGAATCCCTCAGGGGCTCCACTTCACAGAATCTACATTAACAACAGCAGCAAACGCTAAGACTACTGCTAATACAGTATAAGACGCTCATAAGCTAGCATACACATTTCAACAGTCCCTGACATACTGGCAAATCACATATGCCAGATTTGATCTACTCATTTTATATGTTTCTGTGTGTGGGCGGGTAGATGTGAATGTTTATTTTCTTATATAGAAGAGTATAAAAATAAATTAAACTTACACCATATGACTCAAATTGAGCATACATGTACATTTAAAGGTAGATCACATCTGCAAATGTATAGATATATACTGTATATATATTTGAAGCAATACAAGACAAGTTTATAAACATGAAAATAAAAAACAGCAGCTATAGTAGCCAATACATTTAAAGACATCTTCCAAAAATGAAAGGATTAATTAAAGAAAACTGCTGTCTCAAAGTGCTACGGAAGACTATGATTCAGTCCAAAATATTCAAAACCATTTAAAGGATCAAACCCTGTGAACTGGGTGGCACACCATAAAAACCTCAACACGAATCTCTTCTGGATTATACCAACATCTCCACTCATTCAAATTGATCAGATCCTACTCAAGGAGAGAATTATGCAACCTAAAGAAGAACTGTTATTTTCGGTAAATGAAACATCACAAGATTTCATCATCAGATTTAGGGCTCAATTCAATCTGTATCGTGGAAGTTCAGTGCTATGGCACAATTGAAATGTAAAAGTAATTCTCAATTGAGCTGACAAATGCAGCGTTTACAGTGAAAGCAGTCTCCACAAACACGGGAACATTGCTTTTACATATCAATGGGTTGAATCGAGCCCTAAAACCTTAGAACTCTTTAGCTTATGGGCATAGAATCTGTGGGGATGGAAGGGAGGAGGTAGCAAAGGAAGTGGAAATTCCCAGTGCATCATCAGCTTCACATACTGTACTTTAAAGAACAACATTCTGATAGATCCTACTGTAGAATGAGCTCATCTAGCTGCTGAGGAAAGGGGATACAGCAGTATCAGACCTAAGTATCATACAGCAGTATCAGACCTAAGTATCATACAACTGTATCAGACCTAAGTATCATACAGCAGTATCAGACCTAAGTATCATACAGCATTATCAGACCTAAGTATCATACAGCTGTATCAGACCTAAGTATCATACAGCAGTATCAGACCTAAGTATCATACAGCAGTATCAGACCTAAGTATCATACAGCAGTATCAGACCTAAGTATCATACAGCAGTATCAGACCTAAGTATCATACAGCAGTATCAGACCTAAGTATCATACAGCAGTATCAGACCTAAGTATCATACAGCAGTATCAGACCTAAGAATCATACAGCAGGATCAGACCTAAGTATCAGAGCCTTCAGAGGGATCAGTGCCTTCAGAGGGATCAAACAGTATTGGGTAGTGGTGGTGGTGGTGGGGTGGGGGTCTGCTGGCTGCAGCACCAGGGAACAGCAGAGGCTCATCATGCATCCAACCCAGCACCGCAGAGTAGAGAGGAACACCAGGCTTGTACATCACAGGTTGTGTGTGCGTGTGCGCATGTGTGTGTGTGAGGGCTGCTCTGCCTACTCTACTGTATGATGGATCTCCTGGAAGAGGAGAGTCATTCTCTGAGGAGGACATCACTCCATGAGAAGCATGTTCTGCTCCTGTGTTCAAGGTCTAGAGGGCCAGAGAACTTATTAACACCAGAGCACACACTCAAACACACACGCAAGTAGGCACACACACGTGCTGCGAGTGTGATAGATTATGCCAATAACTGGACCTCCTCCGCAGGGAGAATAATAAGGCAGGCTTATTCACAGAGGTCAGCATCATCAATGTGTCAACAAAACAAATGAGGTTAACCTTGGAGTGGAGCAAGGTGTGCTCTACTGCCTCAGTTCTTAACTTACAGGAGCATACCGTTTTAACAAACATCTAACTGGTCGGTTAGATGCTTATGTATGAACCTACATAAGGTTTTACTTCCAGAGGCATCCTCTCTGGTTGGCACACCATTAGAATAGACATTTACTGTGAGACGGCTGCGTCCTCAGATCCTCTGACTGGCTCTCTGTCAGGTGGTGCATTTGAACATTCAATAGACTCATTGGCCAATGGCGCAAAGCGCTGTGAAACAGCCCTGTGTAGCCAATCAGAGATGCCCTGTCTCCTTTCTGAGAATCACATAGCCGTGACCGTCCACTCAGATCTACAGACAGCTTTGGTGTGGAAAACCACCAAGCTAAAACTAGCAATAGGCCTCACTTTTAAAAGACTCTCACTAGCAACCACATCAGCATGTCATAAGTTGAGCTGTGTAGATTTGGTGTGAATTAGACTAATACAATTCTGATCTGGAATTGCAACCATGCTTTTCAAATTATATAAGTAAATTGTGCATATTAAAATTCTCCTGAAGATTTCCACACAAACACCAACTACAACTTGAGATCGGTTTTACATCCTGTCTTTACATTCCTTTAACCTATCAGGTTGAAATTTTGGCAAAAACACACCTGCTCAAGGCATGGACAAAGAGACAGCAGTGGGAAAAGTTTTACAGTTATGTTTAGGTAAATGCAAATAACAGTATAACACAATCATGACGTTATCGTGTCATTATTATGTAATTTGCTATATATTAGTTTGCCCACATACAGAACATGAGGGTCTGTAGGTCTGTTTTGGGTGTGGGGAGCAAAAGACGGTTATCTGGCCTGCATGTTGCCTCCTCATTCAGAGACCCTGTCAGATATAGATATGGGAGGTGGTCCTCTGGGGCCTCTCTGTCCCCCCCTCTCAGTCCTTCAGGTTGTCCTGTCCCACCCCTTGGGCTGACAGCTCTGTCAGAACGTTGTCCAGGTAGTTGGGGTCTGGGTAGCCGTGTCCCGTCAGGTTGGAGCCAAACTCTGTCTTGTGGTGGATCTCATTCCACACCACTGTGTCTGACTCTCCCGTGGTGCTGGACGTGCCGATGGTGAAGATGAGGCGGCGGTCCCACGCCATGATCAGGAGCTTCAGGACCTGGGGAGAGACAGATGAGAGCCCAGGTAGATGAGATACAGCAGCTCACAGTGCACTGTAATCACCATCTCTCTTTCTAGTTCATTCAATGGGGGTATGGAAGGGAATTGGGATACAGTACCTAGTCAGTTCCACAACTAAATGCATTCAACCGAAATGTGTCTTCCGCATTTAACCCAATCCCTCTGAATCAGAGAGGTGCGGGGGGCTGCATTAATGGACCTCCACGTCATCGGCGGCCGGGGAGTAGTTGTTGTTGCCTTATTCAAAGGCAGAACGGCAGATTTTTCCACCTTGTCGGCTCGGGTATTCAAACCAGCGACCTTTCGGTTACTGGCCCAATGCTCTTAACCGCTAGGCTACCTGCCTACTACATCATGTATTTTGAAGAACTGTTCTTCCCATATACAGATAGATAATACTGTAAGTCTTACCCTCCTGCCTTTGTTATTGTCTGGGAGGTAGCAGTGCCGGGGGAACCCCCTAGCGCTGAACTTCTTCCCTGGGTTGGGATGCTCTGTGGTCTGGTGAAAAGGACAGAAACAGTCACAACCCCTCTCTTTCTCTTTCAATTAACATTCAGTCAAGAGGGAAATGTCAAAAGCCCCCGGGACGAGCTTGTATATTCATAGTCTGACTACTCTGGGGGCTTTATTTGCACTCTTTTAAAGCATTCATTTTGGTGGAAATGGACCCTTTCCCCCTTTCATCAAGAAACATGTTCTTTATACCAGCTGTAAAACAACCAATTAACTGTCATGCTGTGTGATGCAGGTCTTATGTGTTGACATGCCACACCATACTCATTGTACTCCACTCTACTTCAGAATGTACTGTATCATTACTATATCATGACTTTCTTACACAGAGTACAGCTGTCAGTGTAAATGTGTTAAAAGGGAGGAGTGAGGAGTGTGAGTGGTGTGCAGGGGCACTGTGAGTGGGCCGTGGCATGTTGTTCTGCTGCAGTGTGGATGACAGGGGACAGACAGCCCCAGCCTCTCTCCCTGCACAGGGAGGCTCAGCCTGCTCTTCTGGTAGAAAGGTCACTTTATTGACTCTATTAAAGCTCAGCTCCGCAGAAAGGATGAAATATGCAGCCCTCTCCTCCCTGCAAAGAGAGGAGGTGAATCGTTCTCTCTTTCTCTTTATGAGGATGCAGTCACACGGCTTTGGGACACTTCAACCCCCTGAGCAACACGAAACAGGTTATCAAATACCCTCTGAAGCCTCCTCATGTCAGACACAGCAGTGTTATAGCACCGTAGATGGAAGAAAATAGACTTAGGAAGGAGAGCCAGTGGATGAGTGGACTGTGTGAGTGTGGAGGATATGAGGGTGGTGACCTGTAGCCCAGCAGGAATGTCATAGACGATGCGGATGGTCTTGGCCTCTGGGTAGCCGGGCAGGCAGTGGGGGATGACATGGTACTCCATCTTCCCAGGGGGCTGTGTGCCTGTCTTCTCCCCATAGATAGCCTTACAAGTGGGGCACTGAAGACTGCCATCCTGGATAGGGACAGATTCAATGTTCAATATTCATAACTAATCTAATCAAACAAATGTAATCTAATCTAGAGTTGGTTTCATGACAGCGATCCTTCTTCTGTCCTTAATTGACTTTTAAAATGACCATGAACTGTGTTTAGCTGAGTAAGACCTGCTTCCTATTAGTTTGATCTCAATCTAATCTAATTGTTATCATAGCATACCCCATCACATCAAATGGGGGGTGTAATTTCACCCACTACTTTACAATTTCACCCACTACTATACAATATAATATTATAATACCATAACAAGCGCTGGCACGTATGCGCCTTCTCACCTTGTTGCCATTGTTGTACATGGCAACCAGGCACAGCAGATGGTACATATGCCCACACTTGCCAAGTTTGCCCACCACCTCTGGCTTTATGCCCTTGACACCCTCGTAGCCTGATGACATCACCAGCCTCTCCCTGCAGATGGTGCAGTCCTGGGAAGGGAAGGTGAGTGGGCACCAGTTAGACCATAAGAGCTACTGCATGTTACTGTAGGGTTGGGATGCATAGCAATAATACACTGTATAATGATTACAAACTGTATTAAAACTGTGTACGTGTGTGTCATCCAGGACTATCCTTACCTCATCAGGGGCTACTTTCACTTTCTCTGTGTATCTCCGCACCACATCCTCTGGGTTTTTCCCTAGCAATCAAACACAACATTGAAGGCATGTGGTTGAAAGGAACAAAAGACACTTACTCACACACACAATCATTACTCGCAGACAGATGCATATTGTCCTTTGAAGACCCAAGATGACTAGATGGATCTGCATAAGGAGACGTCTATTTGAGCAATAGGTAAACCCAGTGACTGGTCTGGGTCTAAAGTACCATAGCCCTGCTTGATTGTGATGAGACCAGTCCAAGAAGAGAGCGTGTGTGAATAAATACAGTGTGTGATGTTGAAGATGAGGTCACCTTCAAAGTGACACAGAACAATGAGCCATCACCCACACACTAGGCTAATCTCAGAGTGAAACCAAGCTAGCATAGCTGACAGGAAGAGAGAGAAAGAGACAGAAAAACGAGAGCGGCAATGTGAGAAATCGATGGAGAGGGTGAGAGAGAGACAGAGAGAGATGGAGAAGGTTTGAGTTAGGGGAGAGTGGGGTAAGTTGAGCCCTTTTTTAAACTCAGTATCACTACGTCAAGGGATGTTCAGGATGTTGTGTATGCCTGGAAGTAATCAGAATTCATGTAAACAGCAGTTTTGAAAACATAGCTTGGCACAATATACCCTAAGTATGGAGTAAGTTGAGCATAGGTTGGGTAAGTGGGTGATGATGTCCTGTGACAGTGGGTGATGGTGCTGGTAGGTCAAAGTTGAATTCATGGAATGGGGGTGTGGTATATTGTATATCTTAAATGTATACCTACATTCTTTTCAGGCATAGATCTATCTGTTCAATATCACTTCCCCTTCCATTTCTTGACCAGTTGTTGTTTCAATGTGACCATCCGTAGGCAAGTTCTCTGCATTTGAGGCTACTAAGCCCATTAAATGGTCTGTGAAATTCTATCATAGCCTCACTTTCACACAGGTACATTCTCGTTATCTTTTTTTCCTTCAGTATCATTCAGTCTATTTGTTCATCCCTTGCTGCAGCTCGAATTGGACTTCTTCTCTCACTTCCTTGGCTGCTCTCTGAAGAACCTCAAGGGGGCCAGACCCCTGCTTTATGTTTGTATACACGGGGAACGATGATGTCTGCTTTGTAACAATAAAAATGCACTATCTTGAGTCCATATGCATGACACATTGCAAAAATACTATGCATATTATGCATAAAATGGACTAAATGTAATCATTATTTGTATGGGGTATCGTAGCCATTGGCTCAACTTACCCCAAGGCAGTGGTGGAAAAAGTACCCAATTGTCATACTTCAGTAAAAGTAAAGATACCTTAATATAAAATGACTCAAGTAAAAGTGAGTCACCCAGTAAAATCCTACTTGAGTAAAAGTCTAAAAGTATATCGTTTTAAATATACTTAAGTATCAAAAGTAAATGTAAAAGTATAAATCATTTAAAATTCCTTATATTAAGCAAACCAGATGGCACCATTTTCTTATTTTTTTTAAATTACAGATAGCCAGGGGCATGCTCCAACACCGAGACATAATTTACAAAGGAAGCATGTGTTTAGTGAGTCCGCCAGATCAGAGGCAGTAGGGATGACCAGGAATGTTCCCTTGATAAGTGTGTGAATTAGACAATTTTCCTGTCCTGCTGAGCAGTCAAAATGTAACGAGTGCTTTTGGGTGTCAGGGAAAAAGTATGGAGTAGAAAGTACATAATTGTCTTTAGGAATGTAGTGAAGTAAAAGTAAAAGTAGTCATTTCTTTAGGAATGTAGTGAAGTAAAAGTAAAAGTTGTCAAAAATATAACAAGTAAAGTACAGATACCGCAATAAATGACTTAAGTGAAAAAAGCAAAAAAAGAAACGTCCCTTTTTCAGGACCCTGTCTTTCAAAAATAATTCGTAAAAATCCAAATAACTTCACAGATCTTCATTGTAAAGGGTTTAAACACTGTTTTCCATGCTTTTTCAATGAACCATAAACAATTAATGAACATGGACATGTGGAACGGTCGTTAAGACACTAACAGCTTACAGACAGTAGGCAATTAAGGTCACCGTTATGAAAACTTAGGACACTAAAGAGGCCTTTCTACTGACTCTGAAAAACACCAAAAGAAAGATGCCCAGGGTGCCTGCTCATCTGCGTGAACACGCCTTAGGCATGCTGCAAGGAGGCATGAGGACTGCAGATGTGGCCAGGGCAATATATTGCAATGTCCTTACTGTGAGACGCCTAAGACAATGTTACAGGGAGACAGGACGGACAGCTGATCGTCCTCGCAGTGACAGAAAATGTGTAACAACACTTGCACAGGATCGGTACATCCAAACATCACACCTGTGGGACAGGTACAGGATGGCAACAACAACTGCCTGAGTTACACCAGGAACGCACAATCCCTGCATCAGTGCTCAGACTGTCCGAAATAGGCTGAGAGAGGCTGGGCTGAGGGCTTGTAAGCCTGTTGTAAGGCAGGTCCTCACCAGACTTCACCGACAACAACGTCACCTATGGGCACAAACCCACCGTCGCAGGACCAGACAGGACTGGCAAAAAGTGCTCTTCACTGACGAGTCATGGTTTTGTCTCACCAGGGGTGATGGTTGGATTCACGTTTATCGCCGAAGGAATAAGCGTTACACCGAGGCCTGTACTCTGGAGCGAGATCGATTTGGAGGTGGAGGGTCCGTCATGGTCTGGGGCGGTATGTCACAGCATCATCGGACTGAGCTTGTTGTCATTGCAGGAAATCTCAACACTGTGCGTTACAGGGAAGACATCCTCCTCCCTCATGTGGTACCCTTCCTGCAGGCTCATCCTGACATGACCCTCCAGCATGACAATGCCACCAGCCATACTGTTCATTCTGTGTGTGATTTCCTGCAAGACAGGAATGTCAGTGTTCTGCCATGGCCAGCGAAGAGCCCGGATCTCAATCCCATTGAGCACGTCTGGGACCTGTTGGATCGGAGGGTGAGGGCTAGGGCCATTCCCCCAGAAATGTCCGGAAACTTGCAGGTGCCTTAGTGGAAGAGTGGGGTAACAACTCACAGAAAGAACTGGCAAATCTGGTGCAGTCCATGAGGAGGAGATGCACTGCAGTACTTAATGCAGTTGGTGGCCACACCAGATACTGACTGTTACTTTGATTTTGACCCCCTCCCCCCCCTTTGTTCAGGGACACATTATTCCATTTCTGTTAGTCACATGTCTGTGGAACTTGTTCAGTTTATGTCTCAGTTGTTGAATCTTGTCATTTTCATACAAATGTTTACATATGTTAAGTTTGCTGAAAATAAACGCAGTTGACAGTGAGAGGAAGTTCCTTTTTTTGCTGAGTTTAGTACTTTCAAGTATTTTTACTTAAGTACTTTACACCACTGCCCCAAGGTAAACATTTTGACTATATTAGCCCACACAGCTACAAGGATGCACTTTCATCCTATATTGTAGATTATAGAGACCTCAACTGATGTATAAAACAGTCTTTTCATTTGACTTTGTAAAAATCTATTTTTTTGGACCTAACTTGCATACAACTTTGCCATGTGGTTTCTTCCTTCACAGACTCCATGAAATGATGACCTCTTCCTAAATATTTGGTCACAATTCATTTTGTGTATGGTTTCCGAGAAACAAGGGATGACTCAACTAACAATTTGGCTCAACTTAGCCCACTCTCTCCTATGCATTTTCAGGCACTGCCTTTTTAATGGCTTCATTAGCTGGATCAAAGGCCTCTTTAGCCTCCTTTTGAGTGGCAGACAGAACAGGTCAGGATAACCACAAATATCTGTCCTTTTCTGCCTTGCTCCATGTGGGCTATGCTGCATCAACGCAGGAACAATTGGCTTCGACCCATTTATGAATCTGTGTTGTCATGCCATCCCAATGCCACCGCCTGGGTCTAAGGCCGGGGATGGAAGGATAGAGGGAAGAGAGGAAGGGAATAGAGGTGGGGTCTGGGTAAACAGAGTGATGCAGGGCTGGAAAACCCACAGCCTCACTGACCAATTAGGACAAAAACTCACCCGGGGTCGCCTGGAATTTCCACAGCATCAAATAGACTTTGGCCTAGCGCCATATCAGCTAAAGCCACACATCTCACCACTAGATCCTCATCAACCCATCTCACTACAATAGCTTCCTCTTAATTATAGTTGTGGAAAAAGCTCTGTTCATTTCAATGTGGCGGGTGTAACTGTTAGCCCTCCCTTTCCCTTCTTATCCAGAGAAGATATTTACTTTACATCTCAATGTCTCAATAGCATCTGTCTCACGCTCCATGACAGACCCTTCTCCCCTCCAGTGGTTCCAAGAGTCCTCCCTGTCATACATACATACCTCTCCTGAGGTGCTTCTTCTTGGTCTTGCGGCGGATGCCGTTGACCCCAGGCACAGGCTTCATGTCACTCTTGTTTATGGGCGGCGGGTGCAGAATGGGCTTAGGGGCCCTGGTCAGACACACAGGCAGGCCAGCCGCACACATCAGGATACCTGTCATACCTGGCATAGACACACATGCATACAATAAAGAAAAGAGTCGTGTTAGTTTACTATTATGAGTAAGAATGGATGCGAAAGGTAAAGCACTCAATTAAATGCGGCCTCCAAATTTTTATTTGATTTCTAATTGCAAAAGAGAAGAACAATTACCTGCAATTGCTGGGTGAACTGGTCCAGAGACAGTAAGGTTCTTAACAGGAAGGGGAGGGACCCTACAGAGAGAAAAACTTCCAATATGATATCAGGTTTTCAAAAGGGTAAAAATAATGACACTACAGTTAGTTCACTGTTATTAAGAACTGCACATTCTCAATTAGAACGGCCACACTTACACAGATGTGGAATATGATGCCATTGTGCGAATAGTCCATGGTCACATGTACTACAGTAGCTATACCACAAACACAGTCAGGACAGCTTGACTCATCTCCAGACTGTTGAACCAGGGCATGATTCAGAACACACACTCCACACAGAGGACGAAGACTGTTGTTTACTCTCAGAGACATCTAAAATAGGAAGCGATGGAAAGCTGTGCACAAAGCATGTGGGTCATGATGAGCCTATGTGAGTGTGTGTTGGTAAGTCCCTTTTGAGAAAACATGGCCTCAGCTCCAGTCTGGTAATAGAGGGCACTCCCACACAAGGCAGACCAGGCTGCAGAGAAAGGTCACCTGTCAGAGGAGATAAGGTAAGAGACCGCAGACTGAGCTTCTGTTGCTGCTGCTGCTGCTTCTGCTACTCTATGTGAAGAAAAAGAAGAACTGATCTGCAGTGATGGAGAGGACCACATAGAAGAAAAGGCAGCCATTTTGATGTCAACACAGCCAAAACAGTTTGAGTGCTTAGACAACGGTAGCAAAGAAAAGAGAGCAACTTTGAATGACTGAATTATTACACTGTATTAACTTACATAGTTTTCACATGCAAGAAGCATGTCACTTAATTACAGTAGAATGATATACATGTTCTCAGTTTCCCAAAGGTGTTATGTAACATTGATACCATTGATCTAGGAGATCCCTTCCCCCATCTCTCTGTCTCTTTCTCCTCTCTCTCTCTCCAGCACCTCCCTTACAAAATCCCCAACGAGAGGCTGCTTTGATATGAGTAGAGTCCTGTGATCCTGTGCCAGGGGATCCCTTCAATGAACTCTGGAGAAATAAAAGGTCCACGTGACCTGGACACTCTGGGTCTGATCTGCCTTATCTCCACTCACTCTCAGGGGAACTATTGTAGTGCTACGCAGGGCCAAGCCACAGAGTAGTAGAGTAGAGATTTGAAGCTAAGGCCAGGGTATTGACCTAAACTATAGCATTGATGTACACTACCATTCAAAAGTTTGGGGTCACTTAGAAATGTCCTTGTTTTTGAAAGAAAAGCTATTTTTTTGTAGAATGTGGTCAGAAATACAGTGTAGACATTGTTAATGTTGTAAATGACTATTGTAGCTGGAAAATGGCCCATTATCAGCAACCATCACTCCTGTGTTCCAATGGCACGTTGTGTTAGATAATCCAAGTTTATAATTTTAAAAGCTAACTGATCATTAGAAAACCCTTTTGCAATTATGCTAGCACAGCTGAAAACTGTTGTTCTGATTAAAGAAGCAATGCAACTGGCCTTCTTTAGACTAGTTGAGTATCAGGAGCATCAGCATTTGTGGGTTCGATTACAGGCTCAAAATGGCCAGAAACAAAGATCGTTCTTCTGAAACTCGTCAGTCTATTCTTGTTCAGAGAAATGAAGGCTATTCCATGTGAGAAATTGCCAAGAAACTGAAGATCTTGTACAATGCTATGTATTACTCCCTTCACAGAACAGAGCAAACTGACTCTAACCAGAATAGAAAGAGGAGTGGGAGGCCCTGGTGCACAACTGAGCAAGAGGACAAGTACGTTAGAGTGTCTAGTTTGAGAAACAGACGCCTCACAAGTCCTCAACTGGCAGCTTCATTAAATAGCCCACGCAAAACACCAGTCTCAATGTCAACAGTGAAGAGGCGTCTCCGGGATGCTGGCCTTCTAGGCAGAGTTCTTCTGTCCAGTGTCTGTGTTCTTTTGCCCATCTTAATCTTTTCTTTTTATTGGCCAGTCTGAGATATTGGCTTTTTCTTTGCAACTCTGCCTAGAAGACCAGCTCCCGGAGTCGCCTCTTCACTGGTGACATTGAGACTGGTGTTTTGCGGGTGCTATTTAATGAAGCTGCCAGTTGAGGACTTGTGAGGCGTCTGTTTCTCAAACTAGACACTCTAACGTACTTGTCCTCTTGCTAAGTTGTGCACCGCGGCCTCCCACTCCTCTTTCTATTCTGATTAGAGCCTTCTGTGAAGGAAGTACTACACAGCATTGTACAAGATCTTCAGTTTCTTGGCAATTTCTCTCATGGAATAGCCTTAATTTCTCAGAACAAGAATAGACGGACAAGTTTCAGAAGAAAGTGCTTTGTTTCTGGCCATTTTGAGCCTGTAATCAAACCCACAAATGCTGATGCTCCAGATACTCAACTAGTCTAAAGAAGGCCAGTTTATTGCTTCTTTAATAAGAACAACAGTTTTCAGCTGTGCTAACATAATTGCAAAAGGGTTTTCTAATGATCAATTAGCCTTTAAAATGATAAACTTGGATTCGCTAACACAATCTGCCATTGGAACATAGGAGGGATGGTTGCTGATAATGGGCCTCTGTACGCCTATGTAGATATTCCATAAAAAATCTGCCGTTTCCAGCTACAATAGTCATTTAAAACATGAACAATGTCTACACTGTATTTCTGATCAATTTGATGTTATTTTAATGGACAATAAATGAGCTTTTCTTTCAAAAACAAGGATATTTCTAAGTGACCCCAAACTCTTGAACGGTAGTGTATGTCAGACAGCTGTGTGCATGTGTGGCCCATGTATGCTTGAAAGACATATATAATTCAGGCGTTTCATGGAGGGTGTTGTTTGTGATTAAACAACTCATTCTCACCAGGAGAGAGCAACATCCAACAAGAGCCCTTAGCGCTCTCACACGCACGTGGAAGTGCTACAGCATTTGTAAACATTACATGTTAACACCATGAGATCATTCAACCATATAACCTCTTGCTGAGCAAAAACACGCAACAGCATTCCTTGCTACATTTTATTTCAAAATATGGGAAGCTAATAACTCCAACTTTAAGCTTTTAACAAGACCCTTGGGTTCTTCTGGGGCCAGTGACCTGGTCCTTCCTGCAGCTGCAGCTGGGGCTCATACGTTTGGGCCACTGCTGACCTACATCCTCCCTCCACCCCTTCACCAGGGCCATGGTCACGAGTCTACAGCTGCTTACCTAAAGCCCTCACACTTGCTCCTAAGATCTACTGAACATTTAGTTGTATTTACATCTATTACTAAGGCTGCTGGTCAGATTTTACCAGGAGGAAGTACCTTACAAATGTACAGTATAGGTACACATGTTCACTGAACACATATGCGTGTAGGCTACAGTATTGTAGGCGTGTTGTCGTATTCCATGATTTAGTAAGGACCCATTAACCTTTTTATCGCTTTGGTTCCGTCCACCCTTGGCACTCTCTTCATTCTCTGCTCTCTCTTCTCCTCACCTCTCTCCCAGACTGACTTTCCAGCCTGACTTGAGCAGGACTTCATTAAACTGAGAGCAATGTGATTTCCTCCCGATAGAGACCAAATTAGGCCCAGTTAGAGAAATGCTGACGGAGCCCTTATATCTCCTCATCTGTTTATCATGTACCAGGAAGACAGGGGGAGGAGGAGAAGAGGAGAAAACTCAAAAAATGCTTAATTTTATATTGATGTGATGGAGGACTGGGAGAGGCAGGCAGGCCCTGCCCAGGGAAAGAGAACAGCAGGAGTAATGCACTTCCCAAAGCACCCCAAAACATACAAATAAGCAATAATGACACAGAGCATCTCTACAATTTCATCGGTTTGGTCTGGATGGGCCTTCATAATTTATTCAGTTATTTCTCCTTTAATTCTATCTAAAGGAGACAGGGCTGAGGGCTCCAGTGGAGAGCAAAGCAGTGCAATGGTTGGGCTGTGTAATCCCTGCTGCGTCCCCTGACCTGTTCTCATCAGATAGCTAGCTCTCCAGCCTGAACAGTCCAACACCGTTAATCAATTAACAGAAGGAGACATGAGCACCAAAACAAATCCTACTCACTCAGCCAAGGGCAGAGAGCTGGGCAGCATAGTACCTTTAACTGCTTCATAATTAAATGAGCTAGAAGTACAAGTATAAAGGATGTCTCTTACCATGCCCCCTCCTTTGGTGTCTTCATCTTTAGAACACACACAAAGAAATAAAAACAATTCTATCTTTTAGACAGCACAAACAATCTCTGGGTTTATCTGTGTTCTCAAATGGGGAAGTGAATGGAGGAAGTTGAGATGAGGAAGTGGCTTGCTGATGTTGAAATGACAAAAATCACCTGCTAACTGTCTCTTTGTCAAATTCACATTACAGAGGACTGGAGCAAACTCTGCAAGTGTCTCTGCAACTCTGTGCTCTGTACACTGCAGATAGACAGAGAACCAGAGGCCTTGTTCATTAGGAACTATCCCTCTAACATTTAATAAGGTGATATGCTCCTTATTATACTAACCACTAGGCTAACTGGGGTGACAGATAGCCTAGCGGTTAGAGCGTTGGCCCAGATCAAATCTCAGAGCCGACAAGGTAAAAATCTGTTGTTCTGCCTGTGAACAAGGCAGTTAACCCACTATTCCTAGGCTGTCATTGAAAATAAGAATTTGTTCTTAACTGACTAGTTAAATAAAGGTAAAATTTAAAAAAATCCACTCTAGTTTCTTCCTATTTGGAAGAATAAGTTACTAGTAGGGTTGTTTTTATACGTTGATTTTATACATGTTCTGACATTTCTTATTTAGGTGCAGAAGATCAAGCGTAAAGGCCCATTGGAAAGTGAATTGCAGGTGGCAACCATTGGAAACCCATATGAAAAGCAAATGTGAAATGTCAAGACAGACCAGTAGGGGGTGCTCTTTACTCCCCCTCTGATATTCACGATGACGTCACAACAACCACAATGTTCGAGTAGAGTGAAACTAAGCCTGAAATGATCCGGTAGTAAACGAGTTAATTAAACTACCTTATGATCATCTACATGTTACCACAAGGTTACTATTTCAACTGCATTCTTTGTCATTGGCGACAGAGGTGTTTTACTGTTATCTGTCCATAAATGCACTCGCTGAAATGTGTGAGGGTATTCACGTGTCTGTCTGTGAGGGTATTCACGTGTCTGTGTGTGACGGTATTCAAGTGTCTGTGTGTGAGGGTATTCACGTGTCTGTGTGTGAGGCTATTCACGTGTCTGTGTGTGAGGATATTCACATGTCTGTGTGTGAGG
Source organism: Salvelinus alpinus (assembly GCF_045679555.1). Classification (NCBI taxonomy): domain Eukaryota; kingdom Metazoa; phylum Chordata; class Actinopteri; order Salmoniformes; family Salmonidae; genus Salvelinus; species Salvelinus alpinus. The sequence goes on along the minus strand of NC_092090.1, from coordinate 79,207,949 downwards.
GTATTCACGTGTCTGTTTGTGAGGGTATTCACGTGTCTGTGTGTGAGGGTATTCACGTGTCTGTGTGTGAGGGTATTCACGTGTCTGTGTGTGAGGATATTCACATGTCTGTGTGTGAGGGTATTCACGTGTCTGTGTGTGAGGGTATTCACGTGTCTGTGTGTGTTGTTGTTAACCACACTTTTCCTTTGTGTGTAGAGCCACTTGCCTGGGAAACGTTGTTCTCCACCTCACCCCTTTCTCTCTCTGTCTCTCTCTCTGTCTTTCTCACAGTCTCCCCCACAGCCTCTCATAGTTCCCTCCTGCCCACTGCACAGAGAGGTGAGAAACGGGCACTCCATCCACTCCAGGCCTCTGATTTGATAGGGCCCTTCTAAATCACCACAGGACTTCTCAGCTGTTACACACACACACACGCACACGCACAAGCACACGCACACGCACACGCACACACACACACACAATAATACACTCCTGCCTGTTTCACACGCTCAGGTGAGCTAAGGGCAATATCAATCTGCCACCTGTCCACTCAGTGATGTGCTTCCATGAGCTGCCAACACCACACATTCCCTTACACAGAACTGGGCCTTGTGAAGTCAGTGTGTCTGCCTGAAAGACAGTATGATTTCAACGTATACTGTCTAACTGTTTCTCTCCCCATCAGCTGTGAGAAGGAAATCGGTTTATTTTGGTAAAGAAAACAGGATAGGGACTGAGGTATCAGTTCCAGCTCTAGATACTACTTTCCTTCAGTACTCTTCACTGAATCGCTCTCAGGTCAGATCGCTCTGCTCAAGCTCCCATTTTTCCCTGATCTATTATTCATCTCTCCCCAGTGTATCTCTGCCTCCACGGCAAATGGGTTTCCACAGCTACACGGGAGCACAGCTTTACACATGGATACACACAGGCGTACACTTCCACAAGAACACGCACTTAAACACACACACACACACACACACACGCACACACGCACACGCACACGCACACACACACACACACACACACACACACACACACACACACACACACACACACACACACACACACACACACACACACACACACACACACACACACACACACACACACACACACACACACACACACACACACAGACAGACAGAACAGAACAGAACAACCACCCAGTGCTTAGCATCGAATAACACCAATATGTGGTAGAAATGAACTGGGTAAAATTAGAGGCACAGAGCAGATAACAGCTATTCAGAGTCTATTGAGGCAAGCGTAAGCTTATTATTCAGGACAACCATGCTAAGATTCAAATGTGGAGCAGAAGGAAACAGTTCCCCACACTCCCCAGTGCAGAAAGAGATGAGAGACGAGAAAGTACAGAGAGGAGAGGACAGAGAAGATATGGGATAAAGAGGAGAGATGAGAGAGAGGCAGCTGAGGCAGTATAGCTGTCAATGACCTGGAGCTCTCTCTGCAGAGCCATTGATCCCCCAGTTAACAAGAGGTGCAGAAAATCAGTAGACACACAACAGAGAGATGGGGGGGGAGAGAGAGAAAGAGTGACACAACACAATGCACCAGACACATACACTATATGCCAGCAGAGGTATTGTAAAGCTGTACAGCAGACAGGTAGACAGACAGAGCAAGATGGTGTTATTTTTCCTTTTATACCTTTAATTGCTTTCATCTATAGTCATCGAATTTAAAATGCATTCCTAGTGCATTTGTGTTATTCTCATGTTCTGTTTTGCAAATCTGTAGCGGAATGTAATTCAAATGAATGTCATGGTTACCCTGGTGGGATGGCTCCTCTGGCAGTGCCCATGGAAATGCGCTGGGTGCCCGGCCGGTTCAGGTTGTTCTGCCCATTGATGATGGCATGGTGACCGTGGGAGTGTGCGTGGGCGTGGGAGTGGCCATGTGCAGGCGGAAGGGACGGCAGCGCCGGGGAACATGGGAAGTTGGCACTAGACAGGAGAGACTGCACCTGTTCAGCTTTGGCTTGGCCTCCTCCTGCGCTTATGTTGTTATGTTGTATATTATTGGTCCCGGCACCAGATGTGGGGGACCAGAGGGTGGTTCCAGCGAAGGTGTGCGTGCCTGTAGCCCCCGAAGGCCCCGTAGCCCCACCATACAGCTTACGGTGCTGAGAGGCCAGGATGGCGTTGGAGGCAGCCCGCGTGCTGTTGACCAGGATGCACTGCTGACAGGAGCAGGGCTGGCCGGAGCTGGCTCCCACGGGCCAAGACTGGGACTTGGGGATGGAGCCCATGATGAGAGGGTAGGCTAGGTCCATGCGTCGGCGCAGGCGGCGTTTCCTCTGGCTCTGCCGGTTGGTCTGGACCATGCTGTTGAAGTCAATGAGGTAGCAGAAGCCCAGAGAGGTCAGGTCCAGCCAGGGGTGCTGCTTCTCATAGGCGTTCTGGATGGTCACACAGATCTCCATGTCGTAGGGCGTCCAGGAGCCGCTGTCGTTCTCCCATTCCCACACCACACCCTTCCCAGGGGCCGACGACGGCTCATAGAAGTTCCTGTGGACCGGCCTCATGGTGCCTGGAGGAAGAGAGGGAGGATAGGAGGTAAGCGGAAAGGGAATAACTGTACGCATCCATCATAGATTATTCACATACCAAGATATCAAACCACTTTTCGGTTAAATCATCATGCATTTAAATGTATAATTCATTGAATAAATTGGCCACGGAAGCTTCAAAATCAAAAAGCAACCCAGATACTAATATGTGAAAATGACAGACTGTCATGATTTCTACAGGTCTCTTTGTTGAGGAAGGGGAAGGGGAGGGGGAGACGGAGGTGTACCTCTGCCCCTCTGCTGATGGGCCCTCAGCCCCCACCTCCATTATAACACAATTATTGTGGTCACATGGGAAATCAGGACACCTCTCCCCATCCATCTCCTGGCTCTCCGGCGAGGAACAACAGAACCCATCCCCCATTTAATTTAACGGCTAAATGCACACTCCCTTGCAGGGTAGCACCGGGGTGATAATGCAAGGATGAAGGTGTGTGTAGTGGGGCTGGTGGGGATGGGTGGGGGTCAGTGTTGGTAACCCCCCAGTCATACAGTCCAGCACCACAGGCTCCGGAGAATAAAACGCATCAGCAGAATCAGCAGCGCTGACCTTGAATTCCTGCCGCAAACTGTGGTAAAGGACTTGGCTTGGTGGCTGATTTCATTTGGAAGGCTGCTGAAAACCTCTGCACACAGACATCGATACACACACACACACACACGCACGCACGCACGCACGCACGCACGCACGCACGCACGCACGCACGCACGCACGCACGCACACACACACACACACACACACACACACACACACACGAGAAATACAAATCTGAAAAACACGAACATGAGCCTAACATGCAGATTTACACTCTCTAAAAAGAGTGTGTTCTCAGGTCTCTGACCCAATAACTGGCTGTGCAGCAGCTCCACACTCTTGTTAAATGGTAAGTTAACACTAGCCTTATAAATATTTGATTATGTGGAGACTTTATTAGCTGTGCATCAATTTAGCTTCACCAACTAACGGTGAGTAAAAATAAACAGTCCCTCCCTTTAAGAGACAATTAGCTATTCATAGGCCGTAACAGAAGCTAATGTAAAGACAACGCTGTAAAGAAATATACTTAACAAAAATATAAACGCAACATGCAACAACTTCAAGTTGAAGCTACAGTTCATATAAGGAAATCAGTCAATTGAAGAAGAAAAAAATTAGGCCCTAATCTATGACTTTCACATGACCAGGAATTCAGTTATGCATCTGTTGGTCACAGATACCTTAAAAAAAAGTAGGGGCGTGGATCAGAAAACCAGCCAGTATCTGGTGTGGCCGTCATTTGCCTCATGCAGCGCAACATGTCTCGTTCGCATAGAGTTGATCAGGCTGTTGATTGTGGCATGTGGAATGTTGTCCCACTCCTCTTTAATGGCTGTGAGAAGTTGTTGGATATTAGCGGGAACTGGAACACGCTGTCGTACACGTCGATCCAGAGCATCCGAAACATGCTCAATGGATGACATGTATGGTGAGTATGCAGGCCATGGAAGAACTGGGATATTTTCATCTTCCAGGAATTGTGTACAGGTCCTTGCGACATGGGGCCTTGTATTATCATGCTGAAACATGAGGTGATGGCGGAGGATGAATGGCACAACAATGGGCCTCAGGATCTCGTTACGGTTTCTCTATCCATTCAAATTGCCATCAATAAAATACAACTGTGTTCTTGTCCATAGCTTATGCCTGCCCATACCATAACCCCACCGCCACCATGGGGCACTCTGTTCACAACGTTGACATCAGCAAACCGTTGACATCAGCAAACCGCCATACAAGTGCTCTGCGTTTGTGAGACCGGTTGGACGTAATGCCAAATTCTCTCTAAAACAATGTTGGATGTGACTTATGGTAGAGAAATTAACAGTAAATTATCTGGCAACAGCTCTGGTGGACATTCCTGCAGTCAGCATGCCAATTGGGCACACCCTCAAAACTTGTGCTGGGGACAATAAAAGGCCACTCTAAAATGTGCCGTTTTGTCACAACACAATCCCACAGATGTCTCAAGGTGCACCTGTGTAATGACCATGCTGTTTGATCAGCTTCTTGATATGCCACACCAGTCAGATGGATGGATTATATTGGCAAAAGAGAAATGCTCACTACCAGGGATGTAAACAAATTTGTTCACAACATTTTTGAGAAATTAGCTTTTTGTGCATATGGACAATTTCTGGGATCTTTTATTTCAGCTCTTGAAACATGGGACAAACACTTTACATGTTGTGTTTATATTTTTGTTCAGTGTATATAAATGGTGACATGCCCAAATGGAGGGTTGATTGTAAATCATGTTTCCTTGGTTATTAAAGCTAACTACCGTCAGAATATGATGAAGGTAGGGTCATGACACTCCCATGAGAAATAACCCCTCACTAGGGTCAACTTTTGAATACATTACCCCATCCTATTACAGACTATAAATCATATACATCACATGTAAACCCCAGGATATAACCTGTCAAAAGAAGAAACATGGGAATGTCGAACAGCCAAGAGCCAACCCTCTAATTAAATGACTGATTCTGGTCTAGTGTTTGTTTTCTATGCTGTGGTATTGACTGGGGTTAGCTAGGGCCTTAAGGAGAAAGTGAAGGTCACATGGAACCAAAACAGGAAGCTCCACTCACAAATAGCACAAACAACCTCCTCACAGTACCTCATATGGCTACCTGACCCATGTAATAATTTACTGTTGTATATATAACGGGTCGAGCCCAAAAGCTGAGGCAGAGTTGTTGATCCTCTCCGTGCGACCCAGCCGACCCTGCATGCTCTTCCTGACAGGAAACGGAGAGAGAGTGGTCACTTCCTGTCTGACTCTATGTGCTTTTGGCAGCAGTATCTCCCTTCCTGGAGTCTCTCCTCCTCTCCCCTCTCCCCCCTCCTCATGACATCCTCCAGCTGTCCTTGCCCAACACGACAGCGGTCCCATTGGGTGAGGAGTAGTGGCTGTGTGATGTATCACTGTGTCAAGCCTCACTGTGGGACTCTAACCCTAGCTCAAACACGGGGTGAATTGATGGTGAACTAAACTGTTAAGACTCATTCCACTAGTTCTGGAAAACTTAGTGGCTTCCTGATGATCTGTTCCCTCCCTGACAGAGTCTATCATTCACCTCTCTGTTTAATGGGGTTGTTTTGCCTTGAGTTGAAGACAGGTCAGTCTGATTCCCTCCCTTTGTCTTTCCTCAGGTAGGACATGTAACAAGACTGTCACTGCATCCTTCATTAGATAGCCCCCCAGATAATACAACAGGCCTCCTAAAGGAAGTGAAAGCAGATGCAATGTCACTGGTTCTGATATTATCGTGTCTTACCGCAGACTGGCTGTCATACGTGTTTGCTGATTCCACAAAACAGAGGACCAGTTACATCATCTGCAGGGCAGTTAAATCATCATAAAAGCTTAACTCTTGGGATACACAGCAGCCATACTTTACAACCACTGAACAGAATCAATAGTATAAAATAATATTTATACAGTGCTGTGAAAAATAATTTTCCCCCTTTCTGATTTTCTCTATTTTGGATACTGAACGTTATCAGATCTTCAACCAAAACCTAATATTAGATAAAGGGACCCTGAGTTTACAAATAACCAAAGAATTGATACTTAGTTTATTTATTTATTTAATTAAATTCATGCAACACCCAATTCCCCTGTGTGAAAAAGTAATTGCCCTTAAACTGGCGTGGCAGCGTAGCCTAGTGGTTAGAGTGTTGGACTAGTAACCGAAAGGTTGCATGATCAAATCCCTGAGCTGACAAGGTACAAATCTGTTGTTCTGCCCCTCAACAAGGCAGTTAACCCACTGTTCATAGGCTGTCATTGAAAATAAGAATTTGTTCTTAACTGACTTGCCTAGTTAAAAAAAATAAAACACCTATGACTGCAACCAAATGCTTCCTGTAGTTGTTGATCAGTCTCTCACATTGCTGTTGCATGCAGAACTGCTTTAGCTCAAAGACATTTGTGGGTTTTCAAGCATGAACTGCACCTCAACATCTTAATTAGATAGAGATTAGGTCTGGACCTCAAATTTGTTTATTTTTAGCCATTTTCATGTAGACTTGATTGTGTTTTGGATCATTGTCTTGCTGCATTACCCAGCTGCGCTTCAACTTCAGCTCACAGATGGATAGCCTGACATTCTCCTGTAGAATTATCTGCTGCTGAACAATTCATAAAAATCGCCACCGGACAATTTACATTGACCCCCTCCCCCCTTGTACACTGCTGCTACTCGCTGTTTATATTTGTTACCTATGCATAGTCACTTCACCCCCACCTACATGTACACAACTAGACTGTACCCCTGCACACTGACTCGGTACCGGTGCCCCCTGTTGTATATGGCATCGTTATTGTTATTCTTTTTATGTTACTTTTTATTATTACTTTTTATTTTAGCCTACTTCTTCTTGAAATGCACTGTTGGTTAAGGGCTTATAAGTAAACATTTCACGGTAAAGTCTAAAGTATTCGGAGTATGTGGCAAATAAAGTTTGATTTGATTAGATTTCTTTTTTTTTTTGCCTTTACCTCCCTTATCTCACCTCATTTGCTCACATTGTATATAGACTTATTTTTCTACTGTATTATTTACTGTATGTTTGTTTTACTCCAGGTGTAACTCTGTGTTGTTGTATGTTTCGAACTGCTTTGCTTTATCTTGGCCAGGTCGCAATTGTAAATGAGAACTTGTTCTCAACTTGCCTACCTGGTTAAATAAAGGTGAAATAAAAAAATAAAAAAATAAAACATTGGTTGGACTCGTCTCCTGTCTTATGCCATGCATGATTGCCTTAATTTGAAGCTGTAATCCAGACTGGTGTTTTCTACATCTCCTTAGCTATCATACTCGAATTCCATCATACTTGAACTGCACTGAAATCAAAAGTTTTATGTAACTGGGTTTCCCTTTCTAGTCCGTACTAGTTTTCAAGCCCTGCCACATCCGACGAGAGTCAGAGCCAGTGTAGTAGAAATCAATCTTAATCCTGTATTGACGCATTGCTTGTTTGATGTATACTGGTAAGATTTTCAGATATTATATTTGACAGAAAGTGATTTCATTTCAAGTGTACTGTTAGCTAGCTAATGTTAGCTGTCTGGGTTGCTAGCTAACATTGTGTATGATCTTATTCTTATTCTTCTCAGACACATTTGCTTGACTAGTTATAGCCATAGAACCTGGTTGGTAAGCTACCTGCAGATTCATGCAGGGTAGTAATGTCATGAGTTGTGATTATGATCCATTGTTTAGCTAGCTAGCTTGCTACATGTCTTAACAAAAGACTCCACTCTAATTTAAACAAAGTATTTTCATTTCAAGTTAAAGTGTACTGTTAGCTAGCTAACTAACGTTAGCTGGCTGGCTCGCTAACTAACGTTACATCATGTGTTGGGATTCATTGTTTACCTAGCTAACTATCTAGCTACATTTCTTAACAAAATACTCTCATCTTAGTGTGCCAGAGCGCAGAATAACTGATGCATTTTTGAACGCTCAACACCCGTTGAATATGTCCGGTGTCAATAAACGTTGGCAACGAAGCGTAATTCAATTGTTGCCAGCAGCACAGTTACAGTCACCAGTGCTCTGGATAACATGAAAAAAGTCTAAGCAGCTCTGCTAGGGCGAGTAAAATGGTCAGAGTGGGGTGTTCTCTCATTATGTGTCTGGAAGTAGCTAGCCAATGTTAGCCAGTTAGCTTGGGTGCTTGACTGTCGTTGTGAGGTCAGAGCTTTCGGAACAACCCTACTTATTGGCCAGAGCGTCCAGTGTGCGCTCTGAAAGCGAAACCACAGATACAGCGAGTAATGTTCAGTGAGCTGTTCTCTCTCTCTCTTAGATGTCTGGAAGTAGCTGGCAAGTTAGTACAGAATGGTTGGATCAACCCTTAAAGAGTTGGGTGGGGCTAAGGCTTAAGAGCAGTGGTTGCCAACCGGTCGATCGCGATCGACTGGTCGATCTTCAAGGCATTCCTAGTCGATAACCAAATACTTCTGTAGAAAAGCCAACAAGCGATAAAGGTTTGCACTTGTTTTTTTAAATCGTGTTGAGCTGTTGCCGGCAGGTGCACTTGATTCAAAAGTCCTACGCACCTGGTAAGCAAAGTGTTCCCATGAGACAAACTCCGCCTACCCGGCGGACCACCAAATCTGTGACTAAATCAAGAGCACCTACTGTGCTGCCCAATTGGATAGCTCAAATCACTGTGGCTACAGAGCTTCCATGACCCTGGCCATAGTCAAGTTTAATAGGTTACTAGCCTACGTAAGATTTAATAACTTTTAAAACCATGACCACAGAGAGACTGTCAACGGATACAGCAAAGAACTGCTGTTTTTATGAGTGAGCTATTACTATTAACACTATTACAAAACGCACTTCTCCGTACAATGTGAATTTGTGCATGAGGCAGATGCGGTGCGACTCGAGTTTCGCCATCAGGTGGAAGACGGTGTCCCCTCTCTCTGATCAGTCTCACTGGAGGAAAGGAAGTAGAGATCAGGGACTGTGAGAGGCGGTTGGGAAAAATCGTTTTGAACTGACATCCAACTTTGAGTTCCAAGTCGGAAACTCGGCATCTTCCTAGAGCTCCGACTTTTCGACCTGAAGATCACTGACGTCGTGATTTGACCTCGTTGACCATCAGATGCATGTACCATCAGTCCAGTAAAATAAAAAAGCTAATGATTTCAATTCATGCTCAACAAGTGCTAAACCAACTGATCTATTTTGTTATCAAAGCTCGAGTTTTGAAATATAATATGGTCTGATTAACAATATTGGCAGGCCAATCATATATCTAATATGCTGTGATAATGTATTAGGCCTAGTGCCCAGACCTCATTCCTATTAAACTGTCTGTGTGAGGTTAATGTAAAATAAAAAATCTGAGCAGTAGATCTCAGCTTGCTTTTTGACTGTGAAAGTGATCTTGACTCAGAAATAGCTGGTCACCACTGCTTAAGAGGGTGTCGACAATGCTGAATGGGTGTAGACAAAGAAGGGCTTTCCAATAGTAATACCAAAACATTGAAAGACGGTTTTCTCAAAAGTGAGTTTACAAGTTGATTAACTTTCAAAGGAGAATTACTTTCCCATTGTTCCTCAAATGCAGTGTATGATTTACCATTTTGTAGCTCTGAGTCTCTACTTTCATCCAATGCAAAAAACAGAAATTAAAATGCTGCTACATAAGACCGAATCCAGGTGGTGATACACAACAGATACTGTAGGTTCAGTGAAATGTGCAGATTAGGGTTAAGTGCCTTAGTCAAGGGCACAGACAGATTTTCACCATGTCGGCTCAGGTATTCGAATCAGCAACCTTTTGTTCACTGGCCCAAGGCTCTAACCGCTATACAACCTGCTGCATTAGCACACTGACCTTGCACACAGGCAACATCCCTAGCTAAGGATTACTTAAGGTAGTTTCAAGACTGACTAACCCCTTTATACTCATATGGTCATAGTAAATCCTATCCAAATCTGTCCATTTGGCTTATTGATGTGTCCCTCCTGACTCTGTGATGTTTCAGTGGCCTCCCAGGGGGATGCTACAACACCCTGAATGGAATGTTCTGGCCTGATAATGACGCACACAGATAATTTAATAGCACAAGTAAAACCTGACTTCATCAAAAACCTGCTGAAAAATTCATGAGATTCAGGCTTTGTTGTCAGAGAAACGCGGAGTTAGGATTTGTTGTCATGGTCATGGAAGCCTCCAAGGGTTTGTCCACAGCTGTGTGTTCCCAGTAACCGTCTCCTCTCCTCACGGAACAAAGTACCAGTGGGTGGACAGCCCCCTGTCCTCTCTTCCACTCTCTCATCTCATCTCCTGCTGACGCCAGCCTTCTCTTTCCCCTCCTGTCACTCCTGGCTAGTCACCAACACTCACTGACCCATTGTTCACATTTTCCAACCTGTCACTCATTGGCCACCATCCTGATCTTAGACAACACCCTTGTTGTCCACCTAGGCGATGGACAGATCTAGAGCTGGGAGAATCTGCTATAGTCAATTAAGGTCCACATTACCCAGCACTCATGGACACTCTTACTGACACTTGTGGCTGCTTCACGTGATGTATTGTTGTCTCTACCTTTTTGCCCTTTGTGCTGTTGTCTGTGTCTAACCATGTTTGCACCATGTTTGTGCTGCTACCATGTTGTGGTGCTACCGTGTTGTGTTGTTGTCATGTTGTGTTGCTACCATGTTGTGTTGTTGTCTTAGGTCTCACTTTATGTAGTGTTGTCTCTCTTGTCGTGATGTGTGTTTTGTCCTACATTTTTATTTTAATCCCCCGTCACCGCAGGAGGCCTTCTGCCTCTTGGTAGGCCGTCATTGTAAATAAGGATTTGTTCTTAATTGACTTGCATAGTTAAATAAAGGTTCAATAAAAAATTATGTGGTGCGATAAGCAGGCTGATGAAAAACCCCCTCGTGTCTCCAGCTACAGGCCTATTATGTATCCCAATAATTGACAAGCTTCTCCAATTCCCAATGGGCCACGCTGAGCTTATTAAAAATAGCTCCATGATTTCCTGTAACTACAGAGGGAGAGAGACCAGTAACAGGTAGCCTACACTGTGAGGCTGTGGAATGCTGGCTGAGGGGTATTTAACAGGAAGAGGGAAATATATGTTTTTATTACAGAAGCCAAACTGACTCGCCAGCAGCGTACACTGTGGCGCTTGGTCAGGGGCACTCTTTTTCTCACTAATATATCAGAACATTACATGCATTTATTAAATCAGGGTTTGGCATATAAAAGCTTTTACATTTCACTTCTGTAGGATATACTGTATAGCAACAATATTTCGTACAGTTCATCAACCTAATTTCTAACAAAAAGTTTATTGAGCTGTACATTACTTTGCACTTAGAAGCATTCATTCTGTTGTTTATTATCTTGAACATATTCTCTGTGACAATATTGTATGTCAGTGAACGCAGTGAATAAACAATAAGTATTCCATTAAGTTCAACTGTATACAGGCAATAAAGTAATTGAGGTATGTTTGATGTTTTCCATAAACCCCACTAGCGCAGCCTGAAATGACATTTCCCTTTCATCTCCTCAAAACGACCTTCACAAACAATTAACCGATACCGTTATGAGAGAACACACAGAACCAGTTCTTAGTGAAAACACCGAACCAGTTGAGAGAACACTTAGTAGCAGCTCTTAGAGAACACACAGAACCAGCTCTTAGTGAACACAAAGAACCAGTGGAGAACACACAGAACCAGCTCTTAGAGAACACACAGAACCAGTTGAAAGAACACACAGAACCAGTTAGGGAACACACAGAACCAGCTCTTAGAGAACACACAGAACCAGTTCAGAGAAGACACAGTAGCAGCTCTTAGAGAACACACAGAACCAGTTGAAAGAATACACAGAACCAGTTAGGGAACACACAGAACCAGCTCTTAGAGAACACACAGAACCAGCTCTTAGAGAACACACAGTAGCAGCTCTTAGAGAACACACAGTAGCAGCTCTTAGAGAACACACAGTAGCGGCTCTTAGAGAACACACAGTAGCAGCTCCTAGAGAACACACAGTAGCAGCTCTTAGAGAACACACAGTAGCAGCTCTTAGAGAACACACAGTAGCGGCTCTTAGAGAACACACAGTAGCAGCTCCTAGAGAACACACAGTAGCGGCTCTTAGAGAACACACAGTAGCAGCTCCTAGATAACACACAGTAGCAGCTCCTAGAGAACACACAGTAGCGGCTCTTACAGAACACACAGTAGCAGCTCCTAGAGAACACACAGTAGCAGCTCCTAGAGAACACACAGTAGCGGCTCTTACAGAACACACAGTAGCAGCTCTTAGAGAACACACAGAACCAGTTGAGAACACACAGAACCAGCTCTTAGAGAACACACAGAACCAGCTCTGAGAGAACACACAGTAGAAGCTCTGAGAGAACACATACCATGAGGGAGTGGAGGAGAACAGATGAAACTGCATTATCATTATGAGATAAAACATCTAGGTCAAAGATCTCTTGAATGTGATAAATAGTAGTGAAAATGCAATCTCTAGGTGGGTGCTTCTCATGAAACCAGTTTTAATTAAACATGTCTGTAGCAAATTGAGTTACAAAAGCATGATGCATCTGCAAAAATAAACTATCATTCTGAGGACTAAGATGTCTAGCTTTGTCAATTTTTTTGTCAAATTATAATTTCGCCAGAATTCTTTACATTTTCACTCCAAATTCTCATTATCGAATTCTCAGGTCACTTTATACAATTTTACTTTGGAAAAACCTAACTTATTTGTATAAAACACAACATCTGTTGCTGTAGTTTTGTCAATAAATCATAGAAATGGTATACTAGTTTAAGTTTACATTAAACTATAATATTTATTACGTACAAACATAGTGTCTGTGTCTCATTACCGTAACACTTTTTCAAGTTCTTGTAAAAACTTTGGAGCACCCGAGTGGCGCAGTGGTCTAAGGCACTGCATCGCAGAGGTGTCACTACAGACCCTGGTTTGATCCTAGGCGGTATCACAACTGGCTGTGATTGGGAGTCCCCTAGGGAAGTGCACAATCGTGCGGGTTAGGGGAGGGTTTGGCCGGGGGGGCTTTACTTGGCTCACAGCGCTCTAGCAACTCCTTGTGCGGGCCGGGCGCCTGCAGGCTGACCTCGGTCGTCAGGTGAATGGTGTTTCCTCCGACACATTGGTGTGGCTGGCTTCCGGGTTAAGCGGGTGGGTGTTAAGAAGCGCGATTTGGCGGATCATGTTTTGGAGGACGCATGACTCAACCTTCGCCTCCTGAGCCGGTTGGGAAGTTAAGGTTGCTGCCCCTATTACCCCTATTATCTCCAACCTTTTTAACCTCTCTCTCCTTTCTGGGGAGGTTCCCAGTGCTTGGAAGGCAGCCACGGTTCGTCCTTTATTTTTAAAGGGGGAGATCAAGCTGATCCTAACTGTTATAGGCCTATTTCTATTTTGCCCTGTTTATCAAAAGTGTTGGAAAAACTTGTCAATAATCAACTGACTGGCTTTCTTGATGTCTATAGTATTCTCTCTGGTATGCAATCTGGTTTCCGCTCAGGTTATGGATGTGTCGCTGCAACCTTAAAGGTCCTCAATGACATCACCATTGCCCTTTATTCTAAGCAATGTTGTGCTGCTATTTTTATTGACTTGGCCAAAGCTTTTGATGCGGTACACCATTCCATTCTTGTGGGCCGGCTAAGGAGTATTGGTGTCTCTGAGGGGTCTTTGGCCTGGTTTGCTAATTATCTCTCTCAAAGAGTGAAGTGTATAAAGTCAGAAAATCTGCTGTCTCAGCCACTGCCTGTCACCAAGGGAGTACCCCAAGGCTTGATCCTAGGTCCCACGCTCTTCTCAATTTACATCAACAACATAGCTCAGGCAGTAGGAAGCTCTCTCGTTCATTTATATGCAGATGATACAGTCTTATACTCAGCTGGCTCCTCCCCAGATTTTGTGTTAAATGCTCTACAACAAAGCTTTCGTAGTGTCCAACAAGCTTTCTCTACTGTTAAACTTGTTCTGAACACCTACAAAACAAAGGTCAAGTGGTTTGGTAAGAAGAATGCCCCTCTCCCCACAGGTGTGATTACTACCTCTGAGGGTTTAGAGCTTGAGGTAGTCACCTCATACAAGTACTTGGGAGTATGGCTAGACGGTACACTGTACTTCTCTCAGCACATATCAAAGCTGCAGGCTAAAGTTAAATCTAGACTTGGTTTCCTCTATCGTAATCGCTCCTCTTTCACCCCAGCAGCCAAACTAACCCTGATTCAGATGACCATCCTACCCATGCTAGATTACGGGGACATAATTTATAGATCGGCAGGTAAGGGTGCTCTCAAGCGGCTGGATGTTCTTTACCATTCGGCCATTAGATTTGCCACCAATGCTCCTTACAGGACACATCACTGCACTCTATACTCCTCTGTAAATTGGTCATCTCTGTATACCCGTCGCAAGACCCACTGGTTGATGCTTATTTATAAAACCCTCTTAGGCTTCACTCCCCCCTATCTGAGATATCTACTACAGCCCTCATCCTCCACATACAACACCCGTTCTGCCAGTCACATTCTGTTAAAGGTCCCCAAAGCACACACATCTCTGGGTCGCTCCTCTTTTCAGATCACTGCAGCTAGCGACTGGAACGAGCTGCAACAAACACTCAAACTGGACAGTTTTATCTCAATCTCTTCATTCAAAGACTTTGCGTGATGCATTGTTGTCTCTACCTTCTTGCCCTTTGTGCTGTTGTCTGTGCCCAATAATGTTTGTACCATGTTTTGTGCTACTACCATGTTGTAATGGCCTTCTCATTACCGAAACGGCTAAAAAGCTCATATTGGGAAAATGTTTTTTAAAATACTTTTATTTTCAGTGTTATGTTTAACTCAGGCCTTTTCATTAGGGAAGCAATGTTAAAACTGAAACATTTTTGGATACTGTAGCAGTATTGAACATTTTGTGGAAATTGTGGTCAAATGCATAATATCTCATGAAAAAACATAATAATAATTATGAAAGAGATCAGTACAGATCCTAATCTCAGTGACCCAAGAACAAAATAGTGAATGACCCAGGTATGTTCCAGTTAGCATTAGGACCCCTGAAACACATGGATGGCATGCATACAGTATCAGCATACATGTTCACAATTTACTAAAATATACTTCATAGGTATTGTGAGATACTGTACGAGCGCTATACCAGCACGTCCCAAACTCATCTGATATCACAGATGTAATGATAACAGTGTGGTATCAGTAAGTGGCTTGAGAATGTTACTGGCTAGTGGCTACAACATACTGGTTGTCACTAGTTACCATAGCCGCAAGTCAGAAGGCCTGCCTACTCGACCAATCAGATGAGGGAGTGTGATGACGAGCATGCCGAGCGGCTTGCAGGAGCAGACAAAAGACATGCATTTATTTTATAAAAAATTAAAAAGGCATGTAGACGTACACAATTTCACAAAAATGTTCTAATAACTGTATATTATTCATACACTTGACATACATGGTACTTTTATATAC
Organism: Salvelinus alpinus; assembly: GCF_045679555.1. Taxonomy (NCBI): domain Eukaryota; kingdom Metazoa; phylum Chordata; class Actinopteri; order Salmoniformes; family Salmonidae; genus Salvelinus; species Salvelinus alpinus. Next base: position 79,192,288 of record NC_092090.1, on the reverse strand, counting down.
AGTATTACATGATAGGAATACAGTTTGAAATACACAAGCGGTGAAAACAGGACGAATATAAGCACACTCCATGGGATCTTTAGTGACCACAGAGTTGGGACACCTGTTTAAAGTCCCATCTTCTTCAATTTTATTGAGGAACATTCCATTGTTAGTTAGTACAACATTATTAAAATTAAATTGTTGTAAAAGTGTATGGTATAAATTACAGTGACCCATCTTTGAACTTACTGCCTTCCTGTTCATTTCAGCAGCATATTTCTCTTTGGCTTTTGTTGGTGTCTTTCCCCTGGTGTCATTCATACGTCTTTGTGCCCACAACTTGAAACAGAACACCATGGAATGGAAGACTTTTACTCTCCCAAATGAGTTGTTTTCCTGCCAAAGGCTGTGCATCTGTTGAAAGTCAAGAATATGATATATTACTATTAGAATGAAAGGTTTGTAGGGAAACTAACAATGTTGCTCTGTAAAATAGAATAACTCTTCAGTGATTGTAATGGAATCCCTTATGCTAGCTAACTCAATTTAGATGAGTAGCTAAAGTTATCTAGTAGTTATGTAAAAAAGAAACGACAACTTGCCCTTTTGCCCAAAACAATGTTATGAATTTTAGTGACGTTGCCAATTCTTGTTCCCGAATGTATTTAGTTATTTTGTACTCAAACTTGAACTGGAGATATGGTATTTCGAAAATGAGGCTATTCCAGCAAAAGGAATTTACATCACACTCCCTCATCTGACTGGTTGAGTTGGCGAGTCTTCTGACTTTGTGGCTGTGGTAACTAGTGACGACCCAACATACTACTCCTCACCATCCTATCCCACCCATGTATGCTACTGTACAGTTTTCATATAATAATGCAGAGCTTAGTTATGTCATGACGTTACCGACAGTTATAAGGGAGCCGATGGGCTCCCCAAACCTAGAATCCCTACAGAAGCAGCAGCAAGCTCCTCTCTCTAGCCAACTTGATGGATGAACAAAGGATGAAAAGGTACAGGTGGTTGGGAGGAGAGGAAGAGGGAGAGGGTTGGTGATGTGCAGAGAGCTACTCTGCCACGGAAGAATAAAATAATGTCTCACTCTTTCAACCAGGCAAGCCTACAATGTGAATACTGCAGCAGAGCAGATCAGCCCCCTGTGACTCAGTTCTCCTCAGTCAGGCTGCCAAACAAGAAAATCTAGGGGGGGGGGTGTAGCAGATCCCCCTGCCCTGGGGAGCTAGCCAGTTACAAAGTACTTGTGCAGAGTATGGTTGTAAGAAATAGAGACAAACCCCCCCCAAAAAGTTCTAAAATTGAGTTTGGCTTACCACATGAAGACTGATATTGTGCTGCAGCAATGCAACAGACCCTTAAACAACCCTCCTGACTTTGCTCTGGATAAGGGCGTCTAAATGACAATAAAAAATTAAAAAATAAGACACTGTCCAGGCCTGCCACAGAGGATACAGTAAGCAGCCTTCTTGTTGGCAGAGCACGCACTCTGCAGTACTGTAATGTGTTGGGGCGGGAAGTGGGTGGTGGCAGGCGGGGGGCCTGTGCGGTGAGTGCAGGTGTCTATCTGTCTGAGCCATCTGGAGATAGTGCAGTGCTGGAGCTCAGAGGCCTCTCTATCTCTGACAGGTGACCTTGCATGTGGGCAAACAGCATCTCTCTCTAACTCCACTCACTACAAGAGAGAGTGACAAGCACACGCAACCCCACCATCAACCCACGCCTGCTCTAAGGAGTCTTTCTCTAATAGACAGGACGATATTTCATGTTAGCCATCAGCCAGTAAAAAAGCGTGCAGTGCAGTGCACTTCTCCTGACCCTGGACACTCATTATGTGAATTTAATCAAGCCCCAGGAAGGTGATTTTGCTATGTACTGCATAACAAATAATACAACTAATGCGGTATCATTCTCACACTCTACTCTTGGCAAATGTAGAGAGAAAAGCGTAGCTGGTGTGTACACACTAAAAACAAATGGTTCTATATAGTGCCAAATAAGGGTTATTTGGCTTGTAACCATAGTGGAACCCTTTTTGGTGCTATATGGAACCTTTAAGGTTCTATAAAGAACCATGCTCTTAAGGTTCTAAATGGAACCTGTATGGTGTTTTATTAAAAAAAACTCTTTCCTAAGCTTCTATAAAAAAAAACATTTTAAAAAGTTTCAATATACAGTAGCACCCGAAGAGGGTTCCGCTATGGTTACAACCCTTTTTGGGGCTATAAAGAACCCTTTTGTTCGGTTCTTTATGGAGAATGACATAGGTTCTTTATAGAACCAATCTCAAAGGTTCTTTGTAGGACAATACGTTTTTTTTTTTATTCTGGTTTAACAGAAATATTATATTGTTAAAATTCTTTATGTTTTCTTATTGTGTTAATTAAGAAGTTGAATCAGGTGTGCTAACTCTGGAACAGCTGGGGTTCCCTGGGGAGAGAATTAAGAACTGACTTAGTCAATTGTTCTCAAATGACATAAGGCCATACGTCAGTCTTTCACACAACACTGACACTAGCCACAGTCATGTAATTTCATAACACAACCGATTAGATCAACTGGATTGACACTCACTCCAGGTTGCACAAAAAGAGCTGTGAACAAACCACGCACCCAAATATTCTAATGGGCCGTCACCCCTACATTTGAATTATCACTAAAAGAGGAAAGAACCATTTTTTTAACTGCAAAGAATCGAAGGGCTCAAGGGGTTCTTGGGGTCAATATGGTTCCACAAAGAACCATCACCCTTCCCAAAGAACCCTTGAGGAACCCTCATTTTTGTGTGTGTATTGTACCCTATAGCCTTTGCTTCCTGTAGGATGCTGTGGTTGAGTGGACAGGCTGTTATTCGCTGTGCTGTTGATACAGGGCTTAACCCATACAGATCCTATTCAATTATTCATATTGTTTTATCCGGTGTATTTTACAATTATTTCATGTTGTTCCAAAAGTATTGGGACAAATTAACTTATATGTGTATTAAAGTAGTAACAAGTTTAGTATTTGGTCCCATATTCCTAGCACACAATGATTACATCAAGCATGTGACTCTACAAACTTGTTTGTTTTGGTTGTGTTTCAGATTTTTTTGTGCCCAGTAGAAATTAATGGTAAATAATGTATTGTGTCATTTTGGAATCACTTTAATTGTAAATTACAATAGAATATGTTTCTAAACACTTCTATACTGAACAAAAATATAAACGCAACATGTAAAGCGTTGGTCCCATGTTTCATGAGCTGAAATAAAAGATCCCAGAAATGTTCCATATGCACAAAAATATTATTTCTCAAATTTGTTTACATCCCTGTTAGTGAGCATTTTATCCTTTGTCAAGATAATTAATCGACCTGACAGGTGTGGCATATCAAGAAGCTGATTAAACGACATGATCATTACACAGATGCACCTTGTGCTGGGGACAATAAAAGGACACTTTAAAAATGTGCATCTGTGTCACAACACAATGCCACAAATGTCTCAAGTTTTGAGGGAGCATGCAATTGGCATGCTGACTGCATGGAATGTCCACCATAGCGTTCTACTGGCATTCGCCAAACCCAGATTCGTTTGTTGGACTGCCAGAGGATGAAGCGTGATTCATCACTCCAGAGAATGCGTTTCCACTGCTCCAGAGTCCAATGGTGGCGAGCTTTACACCACTCCAGCCAACGCTTGACATTGCGCATGGGGATGTTAGGCTTGTGTGCAGCTGCTCGGCCATGGAAACCCATTTCATGAAGACGAACAGTTCTTGTGCTGATGTTGTTTCCAGAGGTAGTTTGGAACTCGGTAGTGCGTGTTTACACGCTTTAGCACCCGGTTGTCCCATTCTGTGAGCTTGTGTGGCCCACCACTTCGCGAATGAGCCGTTGTTGCTCCTAGACGTTTCCACTTCACAATAACAGCACTTTCAGTTGACTGGGGCATATAGTCTATAAGTGAATTTGTCCCAATACTTTTGGTCCCCTAAAACGGAGGGATTATGTACAAAAAGTGCTGTAATTTCTAAACTCAAATTAAAGCTGACAGTCTACAATTGAACCTCATAGTCATTGTATCATTTCAAATCCAAAGTGCTGGAGTACAGAGCCAAAACAACAAAAATGTTGTCACTGTCCCAATAGTTTTGGAGCGCACTGTATGATGAAATATGAATGACTAGTGCTTTGGGAGACTCTTGAATTCAGGATAACTGTCTTCTATTGGAGTTGTAGCCTTTAGCCTACACTGGTGCACACTAAGTATTGTATTTTCAGTAGAGTACATTGATAATTACATGTAGCTAGTATACTATGAATAGCTGGAGGGTGCTTATTATTCCTAAAATAAAGTAAAATCAACTTCAGATCCATAACTGTTCCAAATGCAAAGAAATATATATTTTTCCAAGATCAACTATTGAGGGGAAAAACTCTAGGTCATTCTCAAGCAGATTATTGGAAGTTCTAGAGGCTATATTGATTTATATTTATTGACATTCTAGACAAAGTTCCCCAAGGGGACACAATGCAGTAAAACTACATTAATGCATTTCTATTCAAATATTTCAATCATTTTATTATTTATCAGATTAAAATCAACGTGGTAATATTCCATCTAACAGATTGAGCTGCAATGTGTGATCTTTGCTTCAGATCTATCGTCTGTTAGGCATCCATATTAACTGGGAAACCATCTGCAGTGAAAACCCACACACATTTTCAACCAGAGAAAAGACATCTCTGATGTGACTCCTACTCCCGTTCACATTGACTAATGTCTCTCAGACTGATAGACAAAACAGTATGTGAGAGTCAGAAAGGTATTGAGGGGTATTCCATTTCTTAGCCGGAAAATAATTCACCTTGAGACAGTAGTAACAAACCCCGACGGTGTGTTTGCCGTCATTATTAATGAGACGTCTGGAAAGTGAAGCCGCTCGGTGCTCCCTTCAGGATGGACAGCTCAGAGTCAGGGGCAGGGCCGGCTGAGTCTGGGGGACCGCAATTCTGCCCATCTTGCCATGGGGTGGAGATAAATTGTTTCAGTTTTAAAGCAAATTTCCTGCAATTCTACACATTTTGCCATGGTGATGTCTGAGAGTGACAAACAAAATCAATGAGGGCCCCCTGGAGGTCAGGCCCCCTGGAGGTCAGGCCCCCTGGGCACCTGCCCTGCGTGCTCGGTCGCTATTCAGTCATGATTACTACAAGTTTTGATAGCTGGCTGGACTAACTTATCAATCTAAAAAAATGTTAGCTGACATGGCTAAATGAGTGACTGTCAGTGACTAACATAATAAAAATTGCTGATGCACTACCAAATTTCAAACTTGCACCTTGTGTAATCTACTATTCTAACCCTAATCAGTACTTTGAGACCCTGACTGAGTTCCTAAAAATACAGACATACATACATAGTACCAGTCAAAAGTTTGGAGACACCTACTCATTCAAGGATTTTTCTTTATTTTTACTATTTTCTAGATTGCATTAAATATATTTAGATTTGTTTAACACTTTTTTGGTTACTACATGATTCCATATGTGTTATTTCATAGTTTTGATGTCTAGTGGTTAGAGCGTTGGGCCAGTAACCGAAAGGTTGGTGGATCGAATCCCTGAGCTGACAAGGTAAAAATCTGTTGTTCTGCCCCTAAACATGAACTGCCCCTGAACATGGCAGTTAACCCACTGTTCCTAGGCCGTCATTGTAAATAAGAACTGGTTCTTAACTGACTTGCCTAGTTAAATAAAAGGTAAAAAAAATTAAAATCTACAATAGTAAAATAAAGAAAAACCCTGGAATGAGTAGGTGTCCAAACTTTTGACTGGTACATACAGTATTTACATACAGTACTTTTTGGGTGGGTGGGGGGGGGTTCTGGGGCCCCAGGCAACCACTTGTGTCACTTATGCCTGGAGCCGGTCCTGGTCAGGGGGGCTCTGCCAAGAACACCTGGCCAATATTATTCACCTCACAGGCTGCGGCAGGATGTTTCTCCTGCTGAACACTCACAGAACTTGGAGTGGGACCAAGAACAGCTTACAGGTGAAAGTGAGAAAGATGGAGAGAGAAAAGAAAAGTAGAGAGTGCAAGACAGACAGAGACAGAGAGAGAGAGAGAGAGATTCACATTGATATTCTGCAGAGTGGCCATGCGGCAAACAATCTAAATAAGTGATTGTAGTACCATGGGACTGTGAACCCCCGGGTTGTCTTCCAGGCGTGTCTTGTATCGTCCCTCCCCTGGCTTGTTGCAGTCATCCCCCTCTCATTCTCATTAGTACTTGGGACAGCCTTTAAGGGTTTGAGTAAAGTCTTCACAGTTCACATACCAAAGACCTGGGGACAGACAGACTGCACAAATCTTCTACCCTCTGGAGCTAGGACATAAAGCATGCAGAAATAAAACACACAAACACTCTCCTAAACTAGTTAATTTCAAATTGCCAAACAACAAATTCTGTTTGTCTTTAGTTGAGAGCTGATGTAAACTTTTGGCTACATCATCCACTTATTTCCACAATGATTCAAAACATAAAACAGCACCAATGTTAACTTGAAGCCAGTTTGTTCTTACATCTATTTAATCATTAAAGCCTCAAACTGAGCTCTGCTTGTTCACTTCAGTTGTTTTGAGGGCACACCGAGAATCAACCCAGGTGGTCACAGCTAAACTACCAATGTCCCTCTGACACCCAGAAGATGGTGATAGATTAAACCAGGCAGCAGAGTGGGAGACCCTAATGGAGTTGTTTAGAGTGAGAGACTCTGATCTGAGTGACCTCCCAGAGGGATTCACCGGCGGAGAGCAGTTTTAAAAGCTGTAGCCTCGATGAATGAAAAAGATATCCGCCTCAGAAGTTAAAAGTAGTGACTCATTGAATTAGAGGTTGAGAGGAGGGAGAGATGCCCTGGGTGTCTGACTGCGCTGTTGCGAGTGCCAGGCTGCCAGCCCAGAGCAGCTGGCTTACCATAATCAGGGAGGGAGAGGCCACATCTCAGACTCTGTCTCCTCCTCACAGGACCAAGTCCAGAAATGGTCCAGGAAAAAACAGAGACAAAGGGTCACTTTCACCCCAGGAGCTGGAGCAGGACCTGGTCTGGACAACGAGCAGTTGGCTACTACCTCTCCAAGCTGCTAGAGAGTGGAACAGTACCACAGAGCTACATTCCCATTCCAGAACCATGAGGTGGTGATGGAGTCCATTGAGGGGAATGGAGATCAGGAGTGTATGACTGTGTACTTGGTTGATACTGAAAGAATCAGTCTTCATAAACAGTATTTATGATCCATATGCATAAATGCTGTATAGCCCCCTCAAGTTAGAATGTGGTCCTGCAAATCAATGATTCTCAATTGGTTGGTTGCGGCCCATATTTGGGTCGCATGAGGTTTCGAGTGGGTCACGGCATCTGAGTAAAAAATTTAAACTTTTTTTAATTGAAAAATACTCCAGTCTGAACGTAGATGACTTAAACCAGGTAGAGCATGAGTAGAAATGATAATGTACTTACATTTTGAAAAAATGTATTCTCAGAAATGTTTTTCTTCAATCACAGTATTTTCAATATAGAGCTATTAGCAGCACTATTTTGGTTGATTTTGTGGTCTCAAGCTAGTGAGTTTATTAACATTCTTCATCAAGAATATGGGCAAAATGGCTGCAGTGCTTAAGGCGTCACAATAGACTCGGTTTCGATCCCAGGCTGTGTCGGGTTTGGCGGGCCGGGATGTCCTTGTCCCAGCGCGCTCTAGCGACTCCTTGTGGTGGGCTGGGTGCATGCATGCTGACTTTGGTCGCCAGTTGTAAGGTGTTTCATCTGACACATTGGTGCGGCTGGCTTCTGGGTTAAGCGAGCAGTGTGTCAAGAAGCAGTGTGGCTTGACAGGGTCGTGTTTCAGAGGACGCATGGCTCTCATCCTTCGCCTCTCCCGAGTCCGTACGGGAGTTATAGCGATGGGACAAGACTAATTACCAACTGGATATCACGAAAGAGGGGTAAAAAGTTTTTAAAAATTGAAAGAATATGGGCAAAATGTAATTATTGACAATGAGAGGTGGGAATGTTGTTCTCGTCATATAATTGCAACATTTACTATCAATATAGCATTAAAATAGTTTTCAAATCAAATTGTATTTGTCACATACGCTGAATACAACAGGTGTAGACCTTACTTATAAGCTGACCTGCTTACTTAAGAGCCCTTAACCAACAATGCTTTAGAAGGTAAGAAAAAAGTGTTAAGTAAAAAATAGAAAATAAAATTAACAAATAATTAAACAGCAGCAGTAAAATAACAATAGCGAGGCTATATACAGTGGGTACCGGTACAGAGTCAATGTGCGGGGGCACCAGTTAGTCGAGGTAATATGTACAGGTATGTAGAGTTCAAGTGACTATGCATAGATAATAAACAGAGAGTAGCAGCAGTTTAGAAGAGGGGTCTGGGTAGCCATTTGATTAGCTGCTCAGGAGTCTTATGGCTTGGGGGTAGAAGCTGTTAAGAAGCCTTTTGGACCTAGACTTGGCGCTCCGGTACCGCTTGCCGTGCGGTAGTAGAGAGAACAGTCCATGACTAGGGTGGCTGGAGTCTGACAGTTTTCAGGGCCTTCCTCTGACACCGCCTGGTATAGAGGTCCTGGATGGCAGGAAGTTTGGCCCCAGTGATGTACTGGGCCGTACGCACTACCCTCTGTTGTGTCGGAGGCCGAGTAGATGCCATACCAGGCAGTGTTGCAACCAGTCAGGATGCTCTCAATGGTACAGCTGTAGAACCTTTTGAGGATTTGAGGACCCATGTCAAATCTCCTGAGGGGGAACAGGCTTTGTCGTGCCCTCTTCACAACTGTCTTGGTGTGTTTGGACCATTCTAGTTTGTTGGTGATGTGGACACCAAGGAACTTGAAGCGCTCAATCTGCTCCACTACAGCCCCGTCGATGAGAATGGGGGCGTGTTCGGTCCTCCTTTTCCTGTAGTCCAAACTTCTCCTTTGTCTTGATCACCTTGAGGGAGAGGTTGCTGTCCTGGCACCACACGGCCAGGTCTCTGACCTCCTCCCTATAGGCTGTTTCATCGTTGTCAGTGATCAGTCCTACCACTGTTGTGTCATCGGCAAATTTGATGATGGTGTTGTGGTCATGCCTGGCCATGCAGTCATGAGTGAGTACAGGAGGGGATTGAGCCGCACCCCTGAGGGGGCCCCGTGTTAAGGGTCAGCGTAAGTGTTGTTACCTACACTTACCACCTGGGGGCGGCCCGTCAGGAGGTCCAGGATCCAGTTGCAGAGGGAGGTGTTTAGTCCCAGGGTCCTTAGCTTAGTGATGAGCTTTGAGGGCACTATGGTGTTGAACGCTGAGCTGTAGTCAATGAATAGCATTCTCACATAGGTGTTCCTTTTGTCCAGGTGGGAAAGGGCAGAGTTGAGTGCCCACACACACACACCACACACAGATTGTATTTTGGCAATTCCTTTTCACGATGCGAATATTGGATCGTGACTGAGACAACCTGGTTCAATTTGGGTCCCGATGCAGAACCAGTTGAGAACCACTGCTGTAAATTGTATTAGAACTGGCAGTACTTTCCATTGATGTGATCTACACAAGGCAATGTCAAAAGAACCAGAGGAGGTGGAAAGCTGACTTCTAGTCAGAGTGAACAGGGGAGGTGGAAAGCTGAATTCTAGTCAGAGTGAACAGGGGAGGTGGAAAGCTGACTTCTAGTCAGAGTGAACAGGGGAGGTGGAAAGCTGAATTCTAGTCAGAGTGAACAGGGGAGGTGGAAAGCTGACTTCTAGTCAGAGTGAACAGGGCAGGGTGGAAAGCTGACTTCTAGTCAGAGTGAACAGGGCAGGGTGGAAAGCTGACTTCTAGTCAGAGTGAACAGGGGAGGTGGAAAGCTGAATTCTAGTCAGAGTGAACAGGGGAGGTGGAAAGCTGACTTCTAGTCAGAGTGAACAGGGGAGGTGGAAAGCTGAATTCTAGTCAGAGTGAACAGGGGAGGTGGAAAGCTGACTTCTAGTCAGAGTGAACAGGGCAGGGTGGAAAGCTGACTTCTAGTCAGAGTGAACAGGGCAGGGTGGAAAGCTGACTTCTAGTCAGAGTGAACAGCGGAGGGTGGAAAGCTGACTTCTAGTCAGAGTGAACAGGGGAGGGTGGAAAGCTGACTTCTAGTCAGAGTGAACAGGGGAGGGTGGAAAGCTGACTTCTAGTCAGAGTGAACAGGGGAGGGTGGAAAGCTGACTTCTAGTCAGAGTGAACAGGGGAGGGTGGAAAGCTGACTTCTAGTCAGAGTGAACAGGGGAGGGTGGAAAAGGAAAAAAGAGAATAGGGATAAAGAGAGAAACAGAGAGAAAGAGAGGGCAGGTCTGAGCTGTACACCTGCCCCTGCATCTTCACTCTCAGGCTCTCCCCATCAGTCCTCAGCTCCTCCAAGCACCCTTCTCATAGCCTTTTGCTTTGTATGCTAAAAAATAATGGGTTTGCCTTAACTAAAACTCCTTTCAAATACGAGAGGGTAAAAGTGAGTTCATTTGGGAGCATACTGTAGCTTGTGATTCATTAAATCTACTCATCTCAGCTTTGGATGTAATGACTGTAAATCATAACACCAGTGTTAAAATGAAGGTAGGAACATTCTTTCTCTCTCTCACTCAACAATCCTAACACTGACATGGTCTTATCTAACCAGTGCATAGAATATCTGCTCAAAATAACCCCATTGTGTCAATCAACAACACGCCTGCCTTGACAGGGAGGGCATCACACACACACACAAACACACACCCCAACCCCAGTAACGTTTTAATTTCACACAGTGACGTCTGAGGGTCAACTCATACCTGACCTGTAGCACGTACATAGCAGGAATCCTTCACAGAACTCCCGCCCACACATCACTGAAACGACCCCCACACACACCACACGCAAGTAAAAAACCATACATTGCCTTCCCACCCAACACACCTGCAGTACACACACTCAACAAGACGCTGTCGACAGCAATAGAACCAAGACCGCAGTTACTGCCGGTTGTCATCTACACATGAAAATGGTGATGGCTTTCATTTTCTGTCAGTCTATCTTTTTCCACCACAGGCAGTGTGGTGATCACCAACACATTTTTAATTAGTCAACGAGGAGCGTGAGCACAGAGAAAGCAGGTCAGAGCATAGCAGGTTCTCACGCCTACAATACCAAAACAAACAGGGAGTAGAAACAATGCAAGACACTGGCCATAGCAATGGATTGGAGCCGCTCTGATAGACTTTCTCTCTGTAGTCAGTCACGCACTAGAATGTCAGACCAGCAACCCACAATGTAGCCTACTGTAAATCTCACTCAGTAGCGGAAAAGTTATCAACTAAAGGCTACAGTGTTTCTAAAGAATATTGTGTTTATAAACAATTTATCTAAAAGGGTACATATACAAAGTGTATAAAATGTCACGCTGGTATAAAGGATTTGGAGACAGGCGCAGGAATACATCTGGGTTTTTAATACACCCAAAACAAACACGTATACAAAAGACTGGGATGTACCCAAACAAAAGAGCGAGGGTAAACCTCGTAGAACGACACAGGACCCGTAAAACACGCAGCACAAAACACGCAGCACAGGCTGAGACAACACATAAGTACTCACACGACCAACGGACATGGGAACAATAATCGACAGCCCAATGGGGAAACAACGGGCACATTTCTACAAACACAGTGAGGAATTGGAACCAGGTGTGCATAATGACACAGTTCAGTGCAGCCTAGAAGGCCGGTGACGTTAACCTCCGGAACTGGTGAAGAGAATGAGCAGCAGTACCAGGGGGATCCTTGACACAAAACAATAGGAATAGCTTTCTAATGTTGAATTAAACCCCCTTTTGCTCTCAGAACAACCTCAAATCTACAGGGCATGAATTCCACAATGTGACTAAAGAGTTCCACAGGGATGCTGGCCCATGTTGACTCCAACGCTTTCCACAGTTATGTCAAGTTGGCTGGATGTTTTTTGGGTGGTGGACCATTCTTGATACACATCGGAAAATGTTGAGCGTGAAACACCCACCAGCGTTGCTGTTCTTGACACATTCAAAACGGTGCGCCTGGCACTTACTACCATACCCCGTTCATAGGCACTTAAATCGTCACTCTCTGAATGGCACACATACACAATCCATGTCTCAATTGTCCCAAGGCTTAAAAATCCTTCTTTAACCTGTCTCCTCTCCTTCATCTACACTGATTGAAGTGGATTTAACAAGTGACATCAATAAGGGATCATTGCTTTCACCTGGATTCACCTGGTCAGTCTATGTCATGGAAAGAGCAGGTGTTCCTAATGTTCTGTACACTCAGTGGTACAGTATACACATTCTATAATGTCTTTATAGTCATAGCATAACATGAAGTAGTCACGGGTTCAACATGTTGATTAGTCATAAGCTGCTGTGGAGTTTCAAGCGTGTTGATTTCCATGCTAAAATAGCATAGCACATTCATGTCTCATGGGATGAAATTACAAACAACAGTGTTTGTGTGTCTAATGTCATGTTCTGCATATGTAACACTCATGTAGTGTTCCGTGACAGTGTGTGATGCATAAATGGGGTTACTGGCTTCTCTACACTGGCTTTCCATCATCAGGAGAAAGAGAGAAATGGTAGAGATGCAGCACTGAGGTTATGTATGGCAGTGTGAACCCTATCAGACTGGCAAGTGTCAGGGAGAGTGTTAGGGTATGATAGCGTTGGCTGATAAGCTCCTGTGTTGTGCTATGGGAGTTGGTGGAGTGAAAGGGGATCAGTCCACAGCAGTGTTTAGGGGTTCAAACACCCCTCTGGGAAGGTGAATGGATCGATCCACGTTGGATATGAACCAACCCATTTCCAGCCTCCAGACAGATATTCTTCCACACACACATGTACGGATGCACTTATGCAGGCACAAGTTGGTAAATACATTTTTTACACTTCACCACAGACTGGTATCTTCTCTTCACAAGCCAGTGCTGAACTGAGATCTGTGTAACCCCTGTGTTTAAAATGGCAGTAGCATGTAGATGTGCCTGGCAGGCTTATAGAGAGAGGGGCCCTGCTGCACAGGCTGTGGTGTGTGCTGCTGCCGCCATGCTTCACTGAATACAGGGAGAATAAGAGTTAAAGTAGAGCTGCTGTGGTCTCATTAGGGTAGTATGGGCTATGGGTTTGGTGTGTGTAGGTCTATGGTCTGGATCCTACCCATTGGTGGTCTGGGTTTGCCCAAAGCCACAGGAGACTGTCCAGATCCCGGACAGCGTGAAGAGAGAGAACACACACCACCCAAATGACAGAGCACTCACACTCAACCTGGCTCACCATGGACACACAAGCATAACACAACACTGCTGTGTCCAGCCTCTAGCTCCATCCACAGCTGCAGTAGACAGAATCCCCACTGGCATATAAACCATGGTCTTCCCAAGGAAGAATACGAGGCCCTACAGCAGTCTGATTGATTGTGGTTTTGCACCTGTCCTTCACATAGCAAACATCCACTGTAAACAAATGTATTGAAAGCCATAAACAGAGCTGAGGCTACAGTTTCATGTAAATGGTGGCAGTGCATCAATATGGCATTGCCTCTCACCAGGGCCCTATATGAAGACAGATCAATAGGACAGCCATAGCTTGAGGAGCCTATCACAGTTTTTAGGAGGAGAGGGTGTCCAGGATGTCGTCCGTCTGGACCTTTTGTGACAGTTTTATCCCAGCTGAGGGGGAAGGTAACACGGAGAATGCCACAATGAGGAGCGATAAACGTCAGGCCCAGCGCCATGGTAATGGCTGACAAATGGTTGTCTGGCTCCTCTCTCTATCTCAGCCACCCAGTCCTAGACACGTGCAGCTCTCTGTTATACTCTATAAGAGGGCACAATGACAGGAAGAACAAAAAAGAAATCACCCACGGCACTTCTTTAGGCAAGTTTGACAGGCAGCCATGCTAAGTTACTGCCTCTGTCACATTCACACCAGCTAATATGATTTCAATCCACATAGCAAAACATTATTGTTAGCCAATGCTGTGAAACCTAAGTGAGTTGATATTTTATGAAAAAGGAATAGACCACACTAGCTGGTATGGGACACAGTCTTTTCACACCATTTCAACTGGTGGGCGGTGCTATACGTCACAATGGGCGTGGGTTTCAAAGTGCAACTTAAGGATTGTCTGATACGCGTCCACGTTCAACCGAGAACCCTCCTTCTAGGACCTCATTCAGAAATTAAGGGTTTATACTTTATAATTGCACTTTCATATTAATACATCATTTTGCTTTATCTGAACTAACGATAGCTAGCTACCAAGTGACCAAAAGGCTTCTCAACAGCTTTTACCCCCAAGCCATAAGACTCCTGAACAGGTAATGAAATGGCTACCCGAACTATTTGCATTGTGTGTCTGTGTCCCCCGCCAACCCCTCTTTTACGCTGCTGCTACTCTCTGTTTATCATCTATGCATAGTCACTTTAACTATACATTCATGTACATATTACCTCAATTAGATCGATTAACCGATGCCCCCGCACATTGACTCTGTACCGGTACCACCTGTATATAGCCTCGCTACTGTTATTTTCACTGTCATTTTGGTTAGGGCTTGTAAGTAAGCATTTCACTGTAAGGTCTACACCTGTTGTATTTGGCATACGTGACAAATAAACTTTGACTTGAAGTGGCTGTTTCCCCAAAAGTGAACGATGTGTAACTCATGTTTTGTTTGCTAGCCAACCAACAATGTCAATGCCGCTACCAAGACAATCTACTAAGATTGCCTGAATAGAATATATGAAACTGATCATGACTAGACTTCATCTATACTGAACAATAATATAAATGCAACATGTAAAGTGTTTTTATTTAGTTTTTATTTCACCTTTATTTAACCAGGTAGGCAAGTTGAGAACAAGTTCTCATTTACAATTGCGACCTGGCCAAGATAAAGCAAAGCAGTTCGACACATACAACAACACAGAGTTACACATGGAGTAAAACAAACATACAGTAAATAATACAGTAGAAAAAAAATAAGTCTATATACAATGTGAGCAAATGAGGTGAGATAAGGGAGGTAAAGGCAAAAAAAAGGCCATGGTGGCGAAGTGAATACAATATAGCAAGTAAAACACTGGAATGATAGATTTGCAGTGGAAGAATGTGCAAAGTAAAGATAGAAATAATGGGGTGCAAAGGAGCAAAATAAAAAATAAAGAAAATACAGTAGGGAGAGAGGTAGTTGTTTGGGCTAAATTATAGATGGGCTATCTACAGGTGCAGTAATATGTGAGCTGCTCTGACAGCTGGTGCATAAAGCTAGTGTCGTGTCTTTACTGTCATTAAATTGAAGACTTCGTTTTTATCAAAGATTCTCTGTAATTAGTTATTACGCGATCAACTAAATAATAACGTAATAATTAACTAGGAAGTTGGGGCAACAGGGAAGTAGTCAGATTACAAAGTTATAATTTCCCAATATAACCTTTCAGATATTTTCATATCTGATCAATAGTCTTCTGATTAATGATTTATTTATTTTACCTCACGTTAGTCTCATTCCAAACGTTGTAAATTGTTGGTTATCTGCACGAACCCAGTCTTCACCATGAGTCATCCATACATCAATTGTCTTAAATCATTTATTTATTATTAACTAAGTAATTCACAGAAATGCATAAACAAACAAACCTACTTAAAATGGTTACATGAAATGGTAGGAGAATAAGCCCTAGTGGGCTGAACCGGCATGGCGGATTGTTAGACAAAGGGGAAATGGGTGGGGGTCGACCAAGAAGTCACTGCAGAGTTCATAATTATAACAATTGACATGCTAATCCTTTACACATGAACGCTCACTCATTCGGGAACAATTGCAATCAATATATATATATATTTACGCTCAGTGTGTCGTCTTGATCGCTGGAGAAAGGTTAGTTTCTGTTGGAGAGTTTCGTCCGTCTCTGTCTTGGTTATTGTGGATAGTTCAGAGTGACATTCGTTATAGAATGGATGTTTCGGCGGTTGTCGTTCTTCGCGTTCAATGATACCGAATTCCTAGCTGCAGACTAGTAATCAATATCAAAGACTTGTTCTTATTCTGTCGGTATAGTCTAAGAGTTTAACCACGTGGTATGGTTAAAGATTCAGCAATGGTACACAACCTTTGTTCCTCTCCTAATGGAGAAAAACATGGTCTAGTGATAATTTTTCAGAGTTGGGTTTTTATTAGGATTGCAGAAAGGGGCTGTCCCAGGATGTCTGACCCAACTGGGCTCAGGGGCGGGTCCTCGGATTTAGTTCAAATCAAAAGGAATTGTATTTTTCTTCATTAAACAGTCCAACATCATATTACACAATTATACGAACAGTATCATACTCACTCATTCATCTTATACAACAATTAGATGTAAACCTCATATCTGAGGCTATTATATAAACAGTGGTATGGTAATGTAGCCACACAGTCTCCCATGAGTTTCCCAAGTTGTGACAAACGGACCAGTTAATAGCTGGAATCTTCACCGATCTTTTATACTTTTTCCGGAACATGAAATCTGTTCGTACCTCAAGTTCTGTGAGGTGGAAGAAATCCCTTTGTTCTCTATGAAAGTTTTACCCTCTGCTATACTGTGTGTCCATGAGGAGATTCTCAGGAATTTACGATGTCTCTCTGGCCACAGCATGGGTTGAAGGAGGAAAGGGGGAGACAGGGAGTGGCAGGGAGAGGGGGATGGGGCTTGATGTACCCAAACAGGCAACGTCATGACACTAGTGAGGGAGATAAGTGTTTCCAATTTCAGAGATTTTTGTAGTTCATTCCAGTCATTGGCAGCAGAGAACTGGAAGGAGAGGCGGCCAAAGGAAGAATTGGTTTTCGGGGTGACCAGAGAGATATACCTGCTGGAGCGCGTGCTACAAGTGGGTGCTGCTATGGTGACCAGCGAGCTGAGATAAGGGGGGACTTTACCTAGCAGGGTCTTGTAGATGACCTGGAGCCAGTGGGTTTGGCGACGAGTATGAAGCGAGGGTCAGCCAACGAGAGCGTACAGGTCGCAGTGGTGGGTAGTATATGGGGCTTTGGTGACAAAACGGATGGCACTGTGATAGACTGCATCCAATTTATTGAGTAGGGTATTGGAGGCTATTTTGTAAATGACATCGCCGAAGTCGAGGATCGGTAGGATAGTTTTACAAGGGTATGTTTGGCTGCATGAGTGAAGGATGCTTTGTTGCGAAATAGGAAGCCAATTCTAGATTTAACTTTGGATTGGAGATGTTTGATGTGAGTCTGGAAGGAGAGTTTACAGTCTAACCAGACACCTAGGTATTTGTAGTTGTCCACATATTCTAAGTCAGAACCGTCCAGAGTAGTGATGTTGGACGGGCGGGCAGGTGCAGGCAGCGATCAGTTGAAGAGCATGCATTTAGTTTTACTTGTATTTAAGAGCAATTGGAGGCCACGGAAGGAGAGTTGTATGGCATTGAAACTCGTCTGGAGGGTTGTAAACACAGTGTCCAAAGAAGGGCCAGAAGTATACAGAATGGTGTCGTCTGCGTAGAGGTGGATCAGAGACTCACCAGCAGCAAGAGCGACATCATTGATGTATACAGAGAAAAGTGTTGGTCCCATGTTTCATGAGCTGAAATAAAATATCTCAGAAATGTTCAATATGAACAAAAAGCTGATTTCTCTCAAATCCCTGTTGGTGAGCATTTCTCCTTTGCCAAGATAATCTATCCACCTGACAGGTGGGGCATATCAAGAAGCTGATTAAACAGCATAATCGTTACACAGTGTCCTTGTGTTGGGGACAATAAAAGGCCACTCTAAAATGTGCCGTTTTGTCACAACACAATGCCACTGATGTCTCCAGTTTTGAGGGAGCATGTAATTGGCATGCTGACTGCAGGAATGTTCACCAGAGCTGTTGCCAGAGAACTGAATGTTAATTTCGCTACCAACGTTGTCTTATAGAATTTGGCAATACTGGCAACCGGCCTCACAACCGCAGACCACGTGTAACCACGCCAGCCCAGGACCTCCAAATTTGGCTTCTTCATCTGCGGGATCGTCTGAGACCAGCAACCCGGACAGCTGATGAAACTGTGGGTTTGCACAACCAAAGAACTTTGCCATCAGAAACCGTCTCAGGGAAGCTCATCTGCATGCTCGTTGTCCTCACCAGGGTCTTGACCTGACTGCAGTTTGGCATCGTAACAGACTTCAGTGGGTAAATGCTCACCTTCGATGGCCAATGGCACGCTGGAGAAGTGTGCTCTTCACAGATGAATTCCTGTTTCAACTGTACCAGTCAGATAGCAGACAGCGTGTATGGCGTCGTGTGGGCAAGCGGTTTTCTGATGTCAACGTTGCAAACAGAGTGCCCCGTAGTGGCGGTGGGGTTATGGTATGGGCAGGCATCAGCTACGGACAATGACCATAATTGAATTTTATCGATAGCAATTTGAATGCCCAGAGATACTGTGATGAGATCCTGAGGCCCATTGTCATGCAATTAATCCGCTGCCATCACCTCATTTTTCAGCATGATACTGCACGGTCCCATGTTGCAAGGCTCTGTGAACAATTCCTAGAAGCTGAAAATGTCCCAGTTCTTCCATTACCTGAAGACTCACCAGACGTCACCCATTGAGCATATTTGGGATGCTCTGGATTGACGTGTACGACAGGCTGTTCCAGTTCCCGCCAATATCCAGCAACTTCGTACAGCCATTGAAGAGGAGTGGGACAACATTCCACAATCAACAGCCTGATAAACTCTATGCGAAGGAGATGTGTCACGCTGCATGAGGCAAATGGTGGTCTCACCAGATACTGACTGGTTTTCTGATCTAAGCCCCTACCTTTAAAAAAAAAAAGCTATCTGTGACCAACAGATGAATATCTGTATTAACCGTGTCATGTGAAATCCATTGATTAGGTCCTAATGAATTTATTTAAATTGACTGATTTTGTTATATGAATTGTAACTCAGTAAAATCTTTGAAATTGTTGCATTTATATTTTTGTTCAGTGCAATTTCACTGCGATTGGTTAGTCAATATGCAATAATACCTGTATACTGTCATTGCTGGCTTCATTAAAAACTGTTAATCTGATGGATTTTGTATGTCCTTGGTTTTATTGATTTGTTCAAGGGCCTATACGTGAGGCCAACTTTGCCATATTATCCTGGAGGCATACTTATACACCCAGTCTAATTACTTTGCGTGCATGATATCTCTTAACCTTAAACAATGCAAAATTTGGATACAAAATTATTTGTTTCAATTCTGTGGCTGAATGAAATAGCAAACGTAATGTGAATTCAGTGATTACATTTGTTTACTTCATCTTTGTGGCTCCCTGATGAAACAGTAACACCCATTAGCCTACTGTAGGTAGGCTTAGCCAACCTGTACTCTATGGGTTGAATAGATTCCAAGATCCGGACAGCAGCTCGTTCTCGGCACTGTGACCTCGCCCGCATGCATGCATACTCTCCCTCAACACACTGCGACGGCAGATACATCTAAAACTCAGACAAAAACGCTTTGATAATCTTAGGCAAACACAATCATAACTCAGACGCAAACATGTCCAATAAACAGAAGCAACAGAGGTAGGCAGATGAACACCTCAGTGGAATACATTTGGAAGCTCAATGACCAAACAACCTAAAGGATGAATGAAAAGCCTAGTACGTTACGGTTTATTTTTGCTGGGATTGTAACCTTTGGTTTATGTACTGAATATCTATTGGATATCTCTATTTCTAAGAATATCTCTATCTACTAACTAGAAAGGTCGCTTTGCTCATCATAAATGATTGATAGGTTTGTCACCACTGTGAGTACTGGGAAGAGACAATAAGATGAACCATGAAAATACCACATCAAAACCAAACATGAAAATGATTTATCGTTCACAATTTTTTTTTTTTTTTTACAGAAAATATAAATTGTTCTTTTTTTATGGTGATGGAGAGTGGCGATTATAGCAGTTGCTCACTTGACAAACGCTCCGCTGCCTCAGCAAGGTCATGACATTAAAACTGTAGCATAGAAGAGGAGGGAATGGAAGTGGAACTGACAGCGTTTTTGAAACATGAAATCGTATTCAAATCCATTCATATACACCCCCAGGAAGAACATGACACTTTTTTTTGACATTTTCTGACCAAGCGAGCCCTTTTTCACAAACTCATAGAATGTTTGGGAATAATGTAGATTAAGGCATTTGTGAAAATTCTATAGCAATATAGAGTGGGGAAATGGCTGTGTGTTTGGACAATTTATAGACATTTATAGCAACAAATAAAACCTAAACAACATGTCTTGTCCGGCCCGGAGTCTACACAGACCGGTGCGCCATAGCCAAACAGACCTTTATGCAAATAACTATTTGCCACACGGGCCTGCCATCATACACTTTAGACTGGACTGTGTGTTTACAGGCAGTAACAAAAGCGCGACTTTAGATCACTAGAACACACGCATTCGCCGTGAATGTATTTCTGCAAATATGTAAATACCATGGGAGTCCTCTTAGATTTGGGAACTTTACAGTCCTACTGATCAAACAACCATGAAAAGGTAGGCTCCCTCCCTCAGTTATGTACATCAACAACAACAAGATCAACAACTAATGATAGCCAGAGCGAGATGAGATCAAATCTAATGAGTGAACATTAGATAAACCCTCTGACACGTTTTCAGCTAGTTGGCCTTCGATGGGGAATAAAATGCTTGTCCCAACCCACATTTTGACAACTGAATGGGAACTTGCCTGCCCGCCCGCCCATTTGATCGATGCCAAATACATTTGATTGACAACTAAGGGTGCGTTCATAAATTGCCTCCAGTGTGCTCTGGGTCGTTCGTAAATTCAGAGCGTTGTCAGATTGTCTGTTTGTAAATTCAGAGTGTTTCGCGCTCCGAGTGTTCAGAGTGCGCACTGCACTATGACACTGGACGCTCTGTCAGAGGAGTAGGGTTGATCTGAGCGTTCCTCCCAAAGGTAGTCAAGCACCCAAGCTAACTAGCTCAAGTTGGCTAGCTTGCTAACTACTTCCAGACATTAATGAGAGAACACTTAACTCTGACCATTTTACTCACCCTAGCAGAGCTAGTTAGGCTATTTACATGTTATCTAGAGCATTAGTGACTAACACTGCTGCTGGCAACAATTTAATTACTTTTTTGCTGACATTTACTGACACTGGTCATATTCAGCGGGTGTTGCGCGTCTGTAAATTCATCAGTTATTATGCGCTCTCTGGCACACAGACGAGAGTGATCTGAAAACGGAGTAGATCGGCAGAGTTAATTTACGAACACAAGCGATATGCTGACTGGATAACAGTTGTTCAAGTTCAGTATAGCTAGTTAGCTAGCAAAGCGATTCACATTTCTTGCTAGCTAACCAAATTACACCTGCATCTCTAGCTGTAGCCACAGAAACAAGATATGAGGGGGAAAAGTCGGTCACTCAACCACTCCTCCAATGACATAGCATATTTAATTAATGGGACCTCATGAGTCAATACATGTTAGAATCACCTATGACAGTGATTATAGCTGTGAGTCTTTCTGGGTAAGCCAAACCTGGATTGTACAATATTTGCCCATTATTATTTTTTTTATTCTTCAAGCTCTGTCATGTTGCTTGTTGATCATTGCTAGACAGCCATTTAAGTGTTGCCAGAGATTTTCAAGACGATTTAAATCAAAACTGTAAAAAGGCCACTCAGGAAGATTCAATGTCGTCTTGGTACGTAACTCCAGTGTATATCTGGCCTTGTGTTTAGGTTATTGTCCTGCTGAAAGGTGGATTTGTCTCCCAGTGTCTGTTGGAAAGCAGATTGAACCAGGTTTTCCTCTAGGACTTTGCATGTGCTTAGCTCTATTCCTTTTTTTTTTATCCTAAAAAACTTCCTAGTCCTTGCTGATGACAAGCATACTCATAACATGATGCATCCACCACCATGCTTCAAAATATGAAGAGTGGTACTCAGTGATGTGTTATATTTGCCCAAAACACAATGCTTTGTATTCAGGACAAAAAGTTAAGTTCTTTGATACATTTTTAGCAGTATTACTTTAGTGCCTTATTGCAAACAGGATGCATGTTTTGGAATATTTTTATTCTGTACAGGCTTCCTTCTTTTCACTCTGTCATTTAGGTTAGTATTGTGGAGTAACAACAATGTTGTTCATCCATCCTCGCAGCAATTTAACTCTAACTGGTTTCAAATCACCATTGGTCTCCTGAGCAGTTTCCTTTCTCTCCATTAATTAAGTTAGGAAGGATGTAAGATTTTATGTATGATTTTTAAAAATTACAATGCAAAACATCCACATAGAAGCGACAACATACAGATGCACACAAACATCCACAACATCACCCATGCCTAGACCCACCTGCTCACACCCCATCTCCAGCGCCCGTATCACTCTCCGCCACACGGCCTCAAACTGCACCATTTTGTTTCTCTCCGTCGCCCACATACTTTCAACATTTAGATAATAAAGCATTTGACCTTTCCATTGTGTTAACGATGGAGGATTGGTTGATTTCCTGTTAAGTATATACAGTGGGGAGAACAAGTATTTGATACACTGCCAATTTTGCTGGTTTTCCTACTTACAAAGCATGTAGAGGTCTGTCATTTTTTTATCATAGGTACACTTCAACTGTGAGAGACGGAATCTAAAACAAAAATCCTGAAAATCACATTGCATGATTTTTAAGTAATTCATTTGCATTTTATTGCATGACATAAGTATTTGATACATCAGAAAAGGAGAACTTAATATTTGGTACAGAAACCTTTGTTTGCAATTACAGAGATCATACGTTTCCTGTAGTTCTTGACCAGGTTTGCACACACTGCAGCAGGGATTTTGGCCCACTCCTCCATACAGACCTTCTCCAGATCCTTCAGGTTTCGGGGCTGTTGCTGGGCAATACGGACTTTCAGCTCCCTCCAAAGATTGTCTATTGGGTTCAGGTCTGGAGACTGGCTAGGCCACTCCAGGACCTTGAGATGCTTCTTACGGAGCCACTCCTTAGTTGCCCTGGCTGTGTGTTTCGGGTCGTTGTCATGCTGGAAGACCCAGCCACGACCCATCTTCAATGCTCTTACTGAGGGAAGGAGGTTGTTGTCCAAGATCTCGCGATACATGGCCCCATCCATCCTCCCCTCAATACGGTGCAGTCGTCCTGTCCCCTTTGCAGAAAAGCATCCCCAAAGAATGATGTTTCCACCTCCATGCTTCACGGTTGGGATGGTGTTCTTGGGGTTGTACTCATCCTTCTTCTTCCTCCAAACACGGCGAGTGGAGTTTAGACCAAAAAGCTCTATTTTTGTCTCATCAGACCACATGACCTCATTCCTCCATTCCTCCTCTGGATCATCCAGATGGTCATTGGCAAACTTCAGACGGGCCTGGACATGCGCTGGCTTGAGCAGGGGGACCTTGCGTACGCTGCAGGATTTTAATCCATGACGGCGTAGTGTGTTACTAATGGTTTTCTTTGAGACTGTGGTCCCAGCTCTCTTCAGGTCATTGACCAGGTCCTGCCGTGTAGTTCTGGGCTGATCCCTCACCTTCCTCATGATCATTGATGCCCCACGAGGTGAGATCTTGCATGGAGCCCCAGACCGAGGGTGATTGACCGTCATCTTGAACTTCTTCCATTTTCTAATAATTGCGCCAACAGTTGTTGCCTTCTCACCAAGCTGCTTGCCTATTCTCCTGTAGCCCATCCCAGCCTTGTGCAGGTCTACAATGTTATCCCTGATGTCCTTACACAGCTCTCTGGTCTTGGCCATTGTGGAGAGAGTGTGTGGACAGGTGTCTTTTATACAGGTAACGAGTTCAAACAGGTGCAGTTAATACAGGTAATGAGTGGAGAACAGGAGGGCTTCTTAAAGAAAAACTAACAGGTCTGTGAGAGCCGGAATTCTTACTGGTTGGTAGGTGATCAAATACTTATGTCATGCAATAAAATGCAAATAATTACTTAAAAATCATACAATGTGATTTTCTGGATTTTTGAAGTTGAAGTGTACCTATGATAAAAAATTACAGACCTCTACATGCTTTGTAAGTAGGAAAACCTGCAAAATCGGCAGTGTATCAAATACTTGTTCTCCCCACTGTAGGTTTTTTCAAGATGACAAGAAAATTATTTGTCCAACCCATTGGGTATCTCACTGCACCCTCATATGCCATGTCTTGAAATATGCAGACAGACGGATTAAAAGTACATTTACATTGTACTACTCCTGACAGCCAACTTTCTAACTCCGCCCATAACTTTTGGGCTTTATAGCATTCCCAGAAGGCATGGATTATTGAGTCAATATTAGTTTTATACTTCCGTTGTGCTGTAGAATTTGTGAATTTTGTGTAAATTCTATACATTAGTTTATACTGGACTAAGCGTACATGAAATTACAGAACTGTAATTTCATTAGTTATGTTCCAACATTCCCTCCAATATCAGTTATTTTAAAGTTTTGGTTCCAGTAGCTTATATTTTTCTTGAAGAGTTTCAGTTGGAAAGGCTCTCTGCAATGTTTTATATATAAATATATATATATCTTACCTACCATATGAATATATTTTCTGACTCAAATAGGGTTCCCTCAAGATTACTCTGATGTCCAAAAGATTCAAATCGAAATGTCTTGATATGAAACTTTTAAGTTGCATGTATTTGAAAATATCTACAATGGTCAGTCCAAAATTGCTTTTTAAATCTGTCATGGAAATAAATTAATTTCCTTTTACCAAAGGAATGTTCAATGTCGTCTTTTAAAAAATGTTACCCATCTACCAGTAGGTGTCCTTCTTTGCAAGGCATTGGAAAACCTCCCTGGTCTTTGTCGTTTAATCTGTGCGTGAAAGTCACTGCTCGACTGAGGGACCTTACAGATAATTGTGTGTGGTGGGTACAGAGATGGGGTAGTCATTCAAAAATCTTGTTAGTTAGAGTTAATCCATGCAAATTATTGTGTGACTTGTTAAGCACGTTTTTACTCCTGAAGTTATTTAGGCTTGCCATAACAAAGTGGTTGAATACTTATTGGCTCAAGACTTTTCAGCTCAAGACTTTTCTAAAAACAAAATTCCACTTTGACTTTATAGAGTATTGTGTGTAGATCAGTAACACAACACCTAAATGTAATCCATTTTAAATTCAGGCTGTAACACAACAAAATGTGGAAAAAGTCAAGGGGTGTGAATACTTTCTGAAGGCACTGTAAATAATATGTACTGCATGCTGTGGCATGGACTGCACCTTTTACATTGTTCATCTATTCAACCATTGAAATTCATAAATAATAGGAAATAGTTATATCATTGTCTGTGACCCCTGTATGTATCACATGATGATGAACTACACAGTTTTTTTTAATGGTTCTTACCTGTGTCCTGTCTGAACTGGTGCATGGACTGCAGGTCTATGACGTAAGGGGCAAGCTGGGCATCCACCTGTCCAAGGACCACAGTACCCCGCGTATCCCCCTTCAGTACGTTCTCTATGTGGTGGCAAGTTGTCACGTTGTAGGGCCGCCAGCGCCCATGTTCATTCAGCCACTCCCACACCACCACCCGGGCCAGGTTCTGAGGGGGGTACCCCAGCCCGTTGACCGACACCAGCATCCCAGAGCCTGGCCGTGCCATTGTCCCACTATGGTAATCGTGGTTCAGCCACTCCTACTACAGCACAAGAAGACCACTGCTACCCAGCAGGTCACCAGAGATGCCCACACATTTCTTTTTCTTTTTTAAAACAACAATTACAGCTGTGAGGTCAGCAGTCACTCTGATAGTTCTCAGTCAAATGGTGTTGTTTCCAGGGCACAGGTCCGGTGGAGTCTTCTGGTTCACTCAAGAAACTCACTGTCTTACTGAAGGTGTTTTCTTCACTGCAGTTTTGACTTCTTCTTTGATCAGCGTCTTTTTAAAATGCCAAAAGCAGCTAGGCTCCCTCCTCTTGTGGCGTGATGTGTTTGAAGTGGCTGAAGATGTTGATGCTGATGAGCTTTGCAAAAGTATACAGCCGGAGCAGTCTCAGAAAACCCCAGCAGAATGAACATGGGATATACACTCTAAATCAGACAGGAGACAGGAAAGTACATGTGATACAAACCAGATTGAAAATGCACAATGGTATAATTGGTCCTGAGTTGATTTAAAAAATAAATCTCACCATGTCTTTTAACTAAAGGGGAAAAATGGCAACAACAACCATATTAAACAGATGACCATTTAAATACATTCATAGGATACCATCAACACTTGCAATGTTATTACCCCATAATAAGCATGCTGCTGCAGGAGCATAAATTCTTTGCGTAGTGATTTCAAGGTAGTATGGTGACACAATTCCTCTGTTATGAGCATATTTATCAACTGCAGGGTTTCCCAAACTCGGTCCTGGGGCCTCTCATGGGTGGACGTTTTGGTTTTTGCTCTAGCACACGTGTCAAACTCATTCCACGGAGGGTCGAGTGTCTGCGGGTTTTCGCTCCTCTCCTGTACTTGATTGATGAATAAGGAACTCCCCTCACCTGGTTGTCTAGGTCTTAATTCAAAGGCAAAACCAAAAGACACAAGGCCCTCCATGGAATGAGTTTGACACCCCTCCTCTAGCACTACACAACTGCTATAAATAATCAACACACAATCCATTTTTCTCTAGCACTAAACAGCTGCTTTAAATAATCAACTCACTATCCATTTTTTTCTCTAGCACTACACAGCTGCTTTAAATAATCAATTCACTATCCATTTTTTTCTCTAGCACTACACAACTGCTTTAAATAATCAACTCATTATCAAAATTAGATGATCTGAATCAGCGGTGTAGTGCTAGGGCAAAAACAAAAACGTTCACCCCTGGGAGGCCCCAGGACCAAGTTTGGGAAACCCTGATCAATAGCAATGTAAGGATGATTGGAGTCAACCATGCCATGGATGTAGCCTACACAAAGCAAAACCATAGGCATGGGGATGAAGATTGTAATACCATGTCTTGGCAATACTGGACAATCATGATCCACACACTGCCCATCGCGTAGAAGGGGTGGGGGTTGGTTTGGGATTTAATTACTACAGCTTATTTATTCATCATTTACAATCATGGGCACGATATTCCTCAATGGTATACAATATTATCGAGATCTCTATACCGACATTTTGCATTCCTATTCACCTTTCAAGCGTCTGTGTTGAATATAAATATAGCCTAATCCAAAACATAGTACTGAGATGTTAATTCTAAATAAAAATATATAGGCTATAGACGTTAAAGCACAATTTTCGCTGGACTCGATAAACCATTGTAATAATCGAGGTTAATTGTTCTAATCCAGTGGAGTTTGCATTGACAGATTCATGCAAAAATAAACACAGGTGCAAAATCAAATCATAGGTTGTGATCTAGGCTATAACGCAGGCATACTTACAAACGTTGTCTTCTATTGTGCAGGACAGAAGCGTTATTCAAGCCTGTAATATTTCCTTCCTTAAAATTACAAATAAAAATGCTTTTCAGATTATGGATACCCTCATAATCAAGCAGTGCCTCGTGTTATTTCCAATTATTTGCTATGTTTTGTTTTTTGCATCTAGGTTTATCGAAACTCCGACAGTCCGCTATGGATAAACAATAAAACGCATGCCCCAATTACAATCAACCGAACGTTAGAGGTGCAGAACCATTCTTGCTGTAGGACTGTTCTGGTGTTTTCCCCTTTGATGTATTAAATGAATTCGCTTATACACTGAACATGCAAAGTGGTCCAAAATTACGCACAAAGGTCCACGAGCACCTGTGATGCAAATCTCTACCGTCCTCTTGGCTACGCGCGTAATCGCGTAGAGTTGTGGAAAATTCAGAGGATGTTGCGTCGCTAAAGTGAAAATGAGACGACGGTGAACAGTCTATTCTAAAAGCAGCAACATATTGGTAACATGGAAATGAATTAAATCAACTATATAAGCCTATTATTCAACAAATGTTAAAAATCATTGCATGAAATTGGTCATCTTCAACGCTTTGATCTGAGGGCTTCCCGTGAATTTCATTAGGCTACATTCGGTAGACCCAAGTCGACACTGGGAGAAAAGCCTACGCGGTGTGCACATAACAGCACACTGGACTGTTGCTCCACAACCCTCAGTAGCATCGTTGTGGGAAGCGACAAAAGAGATAAAATAGGATAGTAGGCTATAGAGAGATAGGCCTAACAGAAAGACCAGTCTTGCGGCAGCGGATACTTCTACGTATGACTTGAGTTATGAATTTGACATTATTATAGTGTAGCGAACCGTGTCTAGGTAAACCTGTTACGACCTCCCCCAAAACGGGTCAATACTTATTGAAGCAGTGGTTAGCAGGTCTGACTACGGGCTGAAGAACATGGGTTCGAGACCTGTAAGGGGCGCTACACTGTTGCCGTTTGCAAAGATTGCTACATTGGTGGGATGGGCCATCAGAGAGGTGTGCAGTGTGAGGGACTTGGTCTAGGCCAAATCCCAAAGTGAGCCCTATGTACTTGTAGAGATTTGACTGTGTTACAGTGTCTCAGAGTGCTGATATAGGATCAGTTTGGCCTTTAAGGTCATAATTAATAAGATTAGGCAATATGGACAGGAGGGGACCTGATCCTAGATCAGCACTTGTGGTAAAGTTGCCTTCGCCTCTCTCTCTCTCTCTCTCATATAGTGTAACCTACTACAGTCTCCGCTAAGAGGTCTAGTCCTGTACTTGTTCTGCAACTCCATAGTTACATGGTTCAAGCCCTGCTCTGGCTGTGTCTCCTCAATCACTAAGCCTATTTGTTCTATCCCTGTATGCTCTATTTAGTCTTTTGATATAAATATTTGTCGTTGACAGTCTGTACTGATAGTATAGTGACATCTTGTGTCTAGATATGGAAATGTAGGCTATAGGTAAGTAATGCAATTATGCCCACAATTTCATTCATCCCATAAACTGTCTCTCCGTATCTTTCAACCTATGATACAATATGAGGCCCTTTTCTGCCTATAAATAACACATAGAAAATGCAGTAGATCGACTAGATGAGCCAGTCCTTTTCTTTTGTAACATAAATAATGCAAATAGTAAACATGTCATCCTCCACTAATGATATTTTAGGTAATTACTATACCCACCGTGGCCCAATCAGTGTAAGTTTGCAAATGCCAGATCTCTATAACAAGACACGTAATTCACCCAGGTTTCATCAAAAATCGGGCCAGTACTGTCTGAGATATCGCATGTGATGAACATACTGACAGATTCACAATCCCTTCCCAATTTCATCGTGGGGGACAATAAAATACATGAGAATGGAGCAGGGGTATGAGGTATTTGAGGCACAGTTGAAGTCGGAAGTTTACGTACACTTAGGTTGGAGTGATTAAAACTTGTTTTTCAACCACTCCACACATTTCTTGTTAACAAACTATAGTTTTGGCAAGTTGGATAGGACATCTACTTTGTAATTTTTCGAACAATTGTTTACAGACAGATTATATCACTTATAATTCTCTGTATCACAATTCTAGTTTACATACACTAAGTTGACTGTGCCTTTAAACAGCTTGGAAAATTCCAGAAAATGATGTCATGGCTTTAGAAGCTTCTGATAGGCTAATTGACATAATTTGAGTCAATTGGAGGTGTACCTGTGGATGTATTTCAAGGCCTACCTTCAAACTCAGTGCCTCTTTGCTTATCATGGGAAAATCAAAAGAAATCAGCCAAGACCTCAGAAAAAAAAATGTAGACCTTCACAAGTCTGGTTTATCATTGGGAGCAATTTCCAAATGCCTGAAGGTACCACGTTCATCTGTACAAACAATAGTACGCAAGTATAAACACCATGGGACCATGCAGTCGTCATACTGCTCAGGAAGGAGATGCGTTCTGTCTCCTAGAGATGAACGTACTTTGGTGCGAAAAGTTCAAATCAATCCCAGAACAACAGCAAAGGACCCTGTGAAGATGCTGGAGGAAACAGGTACAAACGTATCTATATCCACAGTAAAACAAGCCCTATATTGAAATAACCTGAAAGGCCGCTCAGCAAGGAAGAAGCCACTTCTCCAAAACCGCCATAAAAAAGCCAGACTACAGTTAGCAACTGTGCGCATGGGGAAAAAATATCCTACTTTTTGGAGAAATGTCCTCTGGTCTGGTGGTGGAAACATTGCTAGTTAGGGAAATTATACTCAGGTTCGGAGTGCCTGAGGTTTGTCTGCAGACAATGGGACACATCTCATAGGAGATGTGGTTGCCCAAGTGGCCAAAATTATGGGTGTTGACTAGAAGTTTGTGTCCATCTATCACCTGTGGAGTAACGGGATTACATAGAGGGCTAATTAAATGATCAAAGGGGGATTGCAAAAGCCTGCCATTCCACAAAAATGCGCTGGGTGGAATGCTTGCCCCTTGTCCACGTGAAAATGCGCAGCAGCCTTAACAAAGGTATTGGGTGTACACCTTATGAAATGTTAACAAGACGACCAATGAACAACCCAGGGGTGAGACCTACGACTGACCGACAGATAGACATAACTAAGACATAGTGTGACCATTTTGAGTACATGAAGGAACTAACTTCTGTTGTAAGTTTTCTCCACTCTCACACTAGGAAAGCAGCAGAACCAATCCACGAGGTCCGGATGGCACCATCTCTCCCATCCCAGGCTTCTCCCAGGTTGGCAACCATCCTGCTTTAGGACACAGAGGAGGAAAGAGGCTGAGATCCACCGATGAGGAGGGGCCAGAGGAGAAACGGGGGAGACCACAGCCAGAGGGCCGAGACCAAAGGCCAGAAGAACCAACAGAGGGTTCCGCCACAGAACCTGAAGAGTCATCAGATGTCGAGGACACCATCATACACACACACTATGGTTGTGAATCAAGAAAATCGCAACCATGGAAACACACATGCATGGTATTTATTGCTCTCCAAATCCTACTCGTTCCCTTTGTGGATGGGGATGTGGAGAATAATGAATGGGTGAAGGCAGTGACATATGTAGGATTACAGGGAAAGGGGAACACATCTGGCACACGGGTAAAGATTTTCCATAAACCCACCTCCACAGCCTTTCTGTGAGGAACCCAGGCAGTACCAACTGGAAAGAATGATTTTATGCAAAGGAACAATACCAGGGTTCGACAAAGAAACAGCAATTATACTATTCTGATGTTGGTCACTAGGGGGAAGGAAGCAGCATAGGAAGGTGGATTATCCAATAGGACAACAGGTAATAATTCAGATGCAGCTAAAGAATTTAAGGAGGGTGGATCCATTGAGACTAAATGGCCAAGGTGGACAAAGGTTCCTAGCGTACAAGGTAATGGCTAAATATCTTCTGGTCTGATGAAACAAAAATAGAACTGTTTGGCCATAATGACCATCGTTATGTTTGGAGGAAAAAGCGGGAGGCTTGCAAGCCGAAAAACACCATCCCAACCGTGAAGCACGGGGGTGGCAGCATCATGTTGTGGGGGTGCTTTGCTGCAGGAGGGACTGGTGCACTTCACAAAATAGATGGCATCATGAGGTTGGAAAATTATGTGGATATATTGAAGCGACATCAGTCAGGAAGTTAAAGCTTGGTCGCAAATGGGTCTTCCAAATGGACAATGACCCCAAGCATACTTCCAAAGTTGTGGCAAAATGGCTTAAGGACAACAAAGTCAAGGTATTGGAGTGGCCATCACAAAGCCCTGACCTCAATCCTAGAGAAAAGTTGTGGGCAGAACTGAAAAAGCGTGTGCGAGCAAGGAGGCCTACAAACCTGACTCAGTTACACCAGCTCTGTCAGGAGGAATGGGCCAAAATTCACTCAACTTATTGTGGGAAGCTTGTGGAAAGCTACCCGAAATGTTTGACCCAAGTTAAACAATTTAAAGGCAATGCTACCAAATACTAATTGAGTGTATGTAAACTTCTGACCCACTGGGATTGTGATGAATGAAATAAAAGCTGAAATAAATAATTCTCTCAACTATTATTCTGACATTTCACATTCTTAAAATAAAGTGTTGATCCTGACTGACCTAAGACAGGTGTATGTAAACTTCCGACTTCAACTGTAAATATGTACATGAAGGCAGGGTAAAGTGACTGGGCATCAGGATAGATAATAGTAAGAGGAAAAAAGGAAACAGTAAACATGTAGTCCACCATGAATGATGCAGCACCCCCCTTGGGTCAATCAGTGTAATTTTGTAAAAATCTGTCATTCACCGAAGAAAATTGGTCCAGTGGTGCCTGAGATATTGTGTGACTAATGTACGTACAGTTGATTACTATACAGCACCCCTTGGGCGAATCAGTGTAATTTTGTATATAGTGGATCCCTATGGCAGGACGCATAATTCACCCAAGTTTAGTCTAAATCGGGCCTGTGGCGTTTGAGATATCGCATGGCTAGCTAGACTCATATCCCAGAGCATGTGTGCCAAATTTTAGCACTCAAGTCAAACAGATCAAGATATAAACTTGTGCCCGTTATAGCGCCACTGTGTGGTTGATATGAATGTTCTTTCAAATTGATGGATTCGTTGACAACGTCACTAAAACGATGTGTGCTTCCATGTGGCAGAAGTTAGCCTGTTGTGATTCTGGATGGCCAGATTGCTAGCGAGAATGAAAAGAAACTGCCATGTGTGGAAACGTAAGTGGTTCGTTTCATCTTGTTATTGATACCATGTCTTGTTTTAAGGTGTTTTGACTGATTTCATGTCAATGCTTATAAACATTGGAGACTAAATATAGCTTCCATGTTGTCAACAATCTAAGCCAACCCTGTCCGTTTTGCCCCTTAGTTGCGCACGCCTCGGTTTTGTTGCTAAACAACCAACCTGTCTATGTTGAGTCTTGTAACCAAATTGTGTTACAATGCGAATATCCTTGACTGATTCATATGCATTTATGTGGCAGACCACACCTATGTGAAGGGTTATTGATCAATATGTTGCTTTAGGTACTAGTCTGGAAAATATTGCTTTGAGAGACCTTTGGCCCTAGAACCACATATGGAGCGATTTCAGTGCCAACAGAAATTGTATTTGATATTTATAATTTGTATTAGGATATTGAATTTTAATGTAATATTTTTGAATGTTTAATTCACAAATTGAAACATTGAATTCATAAATTGAACTTTCATGATTTGAAACTGAATTGAATGCAAATAAAATTGACATTTGATTGAATATTCAAATTCAATATTCATATATTCAGTTTCAATATGGTAGATATTGCATTGTCTGTGTATCAAGTTTACAAACCATAATTTAATGTTAATCAAAGTTTAATTTAATCAACTTCTCAGATGCATTCAGATTCAGATTCCAAATTCAGTGCTCTTTATTCAGATTCAAAACCAAAGACAATATCCTGGTACTTTGCAAGACAGAAAAGGTAGAGGAGAGCATATAGAATAAAACGCTCTCTGTGGTAAATAGAAGCTTCTGGTCATTTCTGAAGCCAATGTGGCATGCTCAATTTATTTTCTTTCTATGAATTTGTCTCTAGCGTTTGAGCCGCTTTGGCTATAAGCCATTATGACCCCATTCCTGAAAGCTAAGACTCTCTGGAGCATGGATGTGCCTTCTGTTCCCGTTTTTAATCTTGCTCTTGTTACTGACTGGGTTCGAACCAGGTCTCCTGCATGTCACAAGACCATGTTAGCCCACTTAGATAAAGCCCATAGGAATTAGTTCAAGAAGCTAACACAAGTCTTCAAGTCTCCAGCAAGGTTCATCGAACCCCCCCCCCCCCCCCCCCCCTTTGACTTCATACTCAGAGATCATGGCACCAATATAACTGACTGGGTTTCGAAATCAGACCTAATGCGCAACAACAATACACAAGCATAAGGATCTGTGCACCTCATTTAATGAGAGCGCAATATAGGTGGTTTGGTGATCCATCCATGTGATGAGTAGCCTCGTAATTACCAGACTGATGACCATGTGTAGCGAACCATTCATGTAAGCTCGCGGGATCAGGCCGCTCACGAGGCTATATGATGAGCAACCTTGGCTGAGAGATGAAGACGTGTTAGCTTGACTGACGGTGTTCTAACCCAGGTCTCCTATAAACCAGACAATGCAATTTTTAAAGTCTCAGACAAGACACTCTTCATACGAGCGTGGTCACTGAACCACCTGTGGTACACTTCACCCCCCTTTGACCTCGTCCTTGAAGAGACCCATCCACGTCACAGGACCAATGCCTAGGCTTTAGCTCAACAGTCTAACACAGTCTTAATGCAGTCCGTCACATATGACTACCCTTGCCGGAGACTTGAAACCAGGGGTGGACTGAGACCAAAAATCGGCGATGGCATTTCTAACACATTGGCCCATTATTTTCCTTGAGGCCCCCATTATTATTAGCCAGATAATTATAATTTTGCATAAAAAATAGTTTGACAGGCCCACAGGGCTAAAAATGGACCACCCATCTGGCATTTGCCCAAAATGCCAGACAGCCAGTCCGCCCCAGCTTGAAACTAGACTATGTCTAACAC
Organism: Salvelinus alpinus; assembly: GCF_045679555.1. Lineage (NCBI taxonomy): Eukaryota > Metazoa > Chordata > Actinopteri > Salmoniformes > Salmonidae > Salvelinus > Salvelinus alpinus. The sequence goes on along the minus strand of NC_092090.1, from coordinate 79,157,675 downwards.
ATCTTCAGGGCTCAGGCAAGGTTCTCATCCCATAAGCATGGATCACCAAACCACGCAAGTAGACTTGTAGAATTTCTGCACAGAAATTGTATTTGAATTCCATATATATCGTTGTTTGTTTATTGTTGTTTGTTTATTACATCTCTTGCCGCTAGAGGACACTCGTTCTCTGCTTCACACATACACCAGGTTACTTGTGTTTCTGAGAGGATGACCCCTGCTGGATGTAGAGCAGACTCCTGGAGAGAGGGAATGAGAATGAGAAGTAACTGAGAATGCATGCACATGTCAAAGGTGGGATCTGAACCCAGGTCCCCCACGGTAGAAACCCCACGAGTCTTAACCGTTAGCCCAATAGGAAATTCCCGCTGAGTCCAAGGGTGACACTGATTTTGAAGTTGCAAGCAGGGCTATATCACGAGATCATGGGCCCGACTCAACATCTGCTACATTCACCTCCCTTTGACCCGACCTCCTCCCCCCAAGAGAACGTCCCACAGTTGGGCGCCATAGTCAGGGTCGGGATCTGAATCTAGGTCTCCCACGGGATAAACCAACGTCTTAATGGTTAGCCAATAATCATAACTGAACATGATGAGTGTGGAAACTAGTTGTTTTCATTTATACACAGAAAGAAGCTGTCCCACACTTTATTACCAATAAAAGATGCCGTCTTGCCATTTTGCCTTTGACCAAACCTACATGTATTGTAAAATATCTACTTTAAATTACAGTACTTGTGTTGTAACATTATCATGACAGTGTGATAGTGTTCGTCTAATTTTACACACACCCAGTGTTACAATAGTTGCAAAAACACACTGTGTAATGAATTACCTGTTTCCAGTGGCAACACATAATTCAGAGCCCTACCTGTTTTTTAGCCCCACCTGTTTAGCTAAAATAAAAAATATAAATAAACATGATTTTTTTCCTGTTTTGCATGTTATTTTGACATTAATATGTGTCACATATCAGTTTACAAACAATGTAAGAAAAAAAAGTCAATAATGTCACATACAAACATGGTCTCTTTTTTGCTTTCTCGAGTAAGGCAGCTCCAAAATGATGGTGTTTCAGCCTAGCTCAGTGCTTTCTGTAGTGGTGGGGCAGTCAGCGGAAAACACTGAGCGTAGGGGTTGGTAATGTTCTCTAGTTGCGCCGTGATTGAAAATCGCCGTGATCTCTAGTTGCGCAGTGACACTACGTCCCTGCGGGGACACTACGTCCCTGCGGGGACACTACGTCCCCTCAAAATCTAAAATTATTTATTTCAGCAATTATTTCTTTCATCACATTCCCAGTGGGTCAGAAGTGTACATGCACTCAATTAGTATTTGGTAGCATTGCCTTTAAATTGTTAAACTTTGGTCAAACGTTTCGGGTAGCCTTCCACAAGCTTCCCACAATAAGTTGGGTGAATTTTGGCCCATTCCTCCTGACAGAGCTGGTGTAACTGAGTCAGGTTTGTAGGCCTCCTTGCTCGCACACGCTTTTTCAGTTCTGCCCACAACTTTTCTCTAGGATTGAGGTCAGGGCTTTGTGATGGCCACTCCAATACCTTGACTTTGTTGTCCTTAAGCCATTTTGCCACAACTTTGGAAGTATGCTTGGGGTCATTGTCCATTTGGAAGACCCATTTGCGACCAAGCTTTAACTTCCTGACTGATGTCGTTTCAATATATCCACATAATTTTCCTACCTCATGATGCCATCTATTTTGTGAAGTGCACCAGTCCCTCCTGCAGCAAAGCACCCCCACAATATGATGCTGCCACCCCCTTGCTTCACGGTTGGGATGGTGTTCTTCGGCTTGCAAGCCTCCCGCTTTTTCCTCCAAACATAACGATGGTCATTATGGCCAAACAGTTCTATTTTTGTTTCATCAGACCAGAGGAAATTTAGGAATTACCTTGTACGCTAAGAACCTTTGTCCACCTTGGCCATTTAGTCTCAATGGATCCACCCTCCTTAAATTCTGTAGCTGCATCTGAACTATTACCTGTTGTCCTATTGGATAATCCACCTTCCTATACTGCTTCCTTCCCCCTAGTGACCAACATCAGAATAGTATAATTGCTGTTTCTTTGTCGAACCCTGGTATTGATCCTTTGCATAAAATCATTCTTTCCAGTTGGTACTGCCTGGGTTCCTCACAGAAAGGCTGTGGAGGTGGGTTTATGGAAAATCATTACCCGTGTGCCAGATGTGTTCCCCTTTCCCTGTAATCCTACATATGTCACTGCCTTCACCCATTCATTATTCTCCACATCCCCATCCACAAAGGGAACGAGTAGGATTTGGAGAGCAATAAATACCATGCATGTGTGTTTCCATGGTAGCGATTTTCTTGATTCACAATCATAGTGTGTGTGTATGATGGTGTCCTCGACATCTGATGACTCTTCAGGTTCTGTGGCAGAACCCTCTGTTGGTTCTTCTGGCCTTTGGTCTCGGCCCTCTGGCTGTGGTCTCCCCCGTTTCTCCTCTGGCCCCTCCTCATCGGTGGATCTCAGCCTCTTTCCTCCTCTGTGTCCTAAAGCAGGATGGTTGCCAACCTGGGAGAAGCCTGGGATGGGAGAGATGGTGCCATCCGGACCTCGTGGATTGGTTCTGCTGCTTTTCTTAGTGTGAGAGTGGAGAAAACTTACAACAGAAGTTAGTTCCTTCATGTACTCAAAATGGTCACACTATGTCTTAGTTATGTCTATCTGTCGGTCAGTCATAGGTCTCACCCCTGGGGTGTTCATTGGTCGTCTTGTTAACATTTCATAAGGTGTACACCCAATACCTTTGTTAAAGCTGCTGCGCATTTTCACGAGGACAAGGGGCAAGCATTCCACCCAGCGCATTTTTGTGGAATGGCAGGCTTTTGCAATCCCCCTTTGATCATTTAATTAGCCCTCTATGTAATCCCGTTACTCCACGGGTGATAGATGGACACAAACTTCTGGTCAACACCCATAATTTTGGCCACTTGGGCAACCACATCTCCTATGAGATGGGTCCCATTGTCTGCAGACAAACCTCAGGCACTCCGAACCTGAGTATAATTTCCCTAACTAGCAATTTTGCAACTGTTCGCGCAACGCAGTTGGTGGTGGAAAATGTTTCCACCCACCTGGTGAACCTGTCAATTATCACCAGGCAGTTTCTCTTCCTTTCTGTTCGCTCTACCATGTCTATGAAATCCATAGCAAGGTGGACCAAAGGTCTTTTTGGAGTGGGGAACTTCCCTGGTTGCAGTGGAGTTCCCTTGTCTATTTTATATAACAAACATGTCGCTCAACGATAAATGAACAGTTTTTATATATATATATATATATATATATACATATATATATATATTGTTAACGTGCTGATTCAAATTTTGGCAAAACCATTGGGCCGAAATATTCTCCTCCTAATATCCCCCCTTTGATGAATGGCTCAATCCATGAGCCAATCGGCAAATATTAAAGATCATGGTTGATGGTAAACAGGGCATGTCAGACAAAAGATGTAGCCTTAAGCCAGACCTAGGACAGAGAGCACACCCTCTCTCCCTCCACACTTGGTGATTTGAGAATATCAGCCTGCTGCTGTTTCTCAAGATCAGTAGTTTCAGTTGACACAAACAACAAAAAATAAAATGGATGTGTGTGACAACGGGAAACAACCATCTTGGCCTCATCAGCTATGCTGATATCAATTCTAGCACAATCACAGCAACCTGTGTGTGCCTCAACCTTATCAATAGCCAATGTGTTAGGTTTTCACATAGCTTCAATCAACTGTTCAACATAAGGTCTGTTTTTAAATAGGTGTGCCTGTGGACTTAGTAAACCCTCTTGCTCTCTAAACCCCACGAGCAAGTAAGGGCCTTCCCTTCCCCCAATTCATAAGATATGGTCAGAGCTAATAAATATGCCTGTTGCGCGGATAAATGGTCTGGTAGGGGCCTCAATATCACCTTCCACATCTACTACAGCTAATCCTACATGTCATGGAGGAGTGGAAGAGGACTCCAGTGGCAACCTGTGAAGCTCTGGTGAACTCCATGCCCAAAAGGGTTAAGGCAGTGCTGGAAAATGATGGTGGCCACACAAAATATTGACACTTTGGGCCCAATTTGGACATTTTCACTTAGGGGTATACTCACTTTTGTTGCCAGCGGTTTAGACATTAATGGCTGTGTGTTGAGTTATTTTGAGGGGACAGCAAATTTACACTGTTATACAAGCTGTACACTCACTACTTTACATTGTAGCAAAGTGTCATTTCTTCAGTGTTGTCACATGAAAAGATATACTCAAATATTTACAAAAATGTGAGGGGTGTACTCACTTTTGTGATATACTGTATATAAGCAGAACCATCAACAAACAGCACCATGTCAAGCAGAGGTTCATCAAACAATTCTTTGTTCAGTACACATTCCTAGGCTGTCCCGATGTCCCTGTTATTATTACTGATGATTTGCTCAGAGAAGCCCAAACAACCTGTCCAGGTTTGTCTAAACAGGAACAGTGAACTCTAGTGTCTTATTAGAAATGGTAGGTCATGTCCTTAACATTAAGAGTAACCATTGGCTCTTCTCTTCCATTATTGAATTCATACTGGAGCAGGGGTGTCGGGCACCTTCATTGTTGATTCTGAGGGAAATAATAACTGTTGGTGTTCTGATTTCGCATTGGCCATGGCTGTCCTCTGTCATGAACTTGTCCTCTTTGTCCATAGGGCATAAGTGGCCCCGGGGAGCATTTCCAGCTCTGGGCGAGTGTTACTGGGGCTGAGTTTCCTCTTCCTCTACCAGACCCAAAGTTTCCTCTGCCCCTGTTGTAACCTCTTCCTCTTCCAGACCCAAAGTTTCCTCTGCCCCTGTTGTAACCTCTTCCTCTACCAGACCCAAAGTTTCCTCTGCCCCTATTGTAACCTCTTCCTCTTCCAGACCCAAAGTTTCCTCTGCCCCTGTTGTAACCTCTTCCTCTACCAGACACAAAGTTTCCTCTGCCCCTGTTGTAACCTCTTCCTCTTCCAGACCCAAAGTTTCCTCTGCCCCTGTTGTAACCTCTTCCTCTACCAGACACAAAGTTTCCTCTGCCCCTGTTGTAACCTCGTCCTCTTCCAGACACAAAGTTTCCTCTGCCCCTGTTGTAACCTCTTCCTCTACCAGACCCAAAGTTTCCTCTGCCCCTGTTGTAACCTCTTCCTCTACCAGACCCAAAGTTTCCTCTGCCCCTGTTGTAACCTCTTCCTCTACCAGACCCAAAGTTTCCTCTGCCCCTGTTGTAACCTCTTCCTCTACCAGACCCAAAGTTTCCTCTGCCCCTGTTGTAACCTCTTCCTCTACCAGACCCAAAGTTTCCTCTGCCCCTGTTGTAACCTCTTCCTCTACCAGACCCAAAGTTTCCTCTGCCCCTGTTGTAACCTCTTCCTCTACCAGACCCAAAGTTTCCTCTGCCCCTGTTGTAACCTCTTCCTCTACCAGACCCAAAGTTTCCTCTGCCCCTGTTGTAACCTCTTCCTCTACCAGACCCAAAGTTTCCTCTGCCCCTGTTGTAACCTCTTCCTCTACCAGACCCAAAGTTTCCTCTGCCCCTGTTGTAACCTCTTCCTCTACCAGACCCAAAGTTTCCTCTGCCCCTGTTGTAACCTCTTCCTCTACCAGACCCAAAGTTTCCTCTGCCCCTGTTGTAACCTCTTCCTCTTCCAGACACAAAGTTTCCTCTGCCCCTGTTGTAACCTCTTCCTCTACCAGACCCAAAGTTTCCTCTGCCCCTGTTGTAACCTCTTCCTCTACCAGACCCAAAGTTTCCTCTGCCCCTGTTGTAACCTCTTCCATTTCCCCCACTGCGAACTCACATGCCCCAACTGCCCACAGGTTCAGCATTGAGTGTTGTTCCATTCACAAAGGGCTCTGGCGGGCCCACCTCCTCTTCGAGTCCATGTTTGTGGGTCACCATAATGTTGAGTGGTGAAAAGCGCATACCCTGCAGGCACCAGGTTCACAGGTGTGACTGATGTGAATGTGGGGGAGCTCCAGGCTGTGGTTGTGGTGAGCCTGTAGAAACAACTTGAGCAGATGTCTAGGGTCTTCCAGTCTGTCCTTTTTGTGGAGTGAGTTGGGGTGGCGAGGGAAACTCCCTCCAGGAACTGTGCCTCCTTTTTCTTCCAGCACCATCATTCCCATCACCGTTTCTGATACAAGGGCACTTCTCTTCATCCCCTTCTCCTTGTCTGAAATACCTCCTTGACTAAATCCAACCTAGTCTTGTTGAATGAACCAGCCATTGGATATCTATGTTCTCATACCATCTCTGTCCAAACATGCCATTTCTTAAAAGGAAATGTAAATTCCACAGCAGTAAACTTATTTTGCATATAATCAACAGGCGTAACAGGCTTCATTGCTCCTATCTCCTCATTCTGGTTTGACTGTGCCATGGTGCTCCGGCTTTTTATTTAGATAGTCTGCGTGTAATGTGTTTTCCAATTTCTATAGGGTTATTCTAAAGTGGGTGTAATATGTAGGAATATGCCTATATTCTTCTCTATCTCCTTTCAGTGTGTGTTTAACAACAGTGGGTGATACTGAAATCCTAATTCTACTCTCACTTACTCCAGGCTATGGTAAATAGTAAATGGTTCTACTAAACTTAAATATATTTCACACACGGGCCTCACATAGACAACCACATGCTAGACTTCAATTCCTAAGGGTAGAGTATCAGTCATATTTTATTCACCAGTTCCCCCTGGTGATAGCGTCACAAAGTAATTTTCTATGAAAATCTCTACAGAACACCACTTCCTTGTAATAATTTTACTGGTATATTAGGGGTTGTAGGGTTGTACCTCTCCTATACTATCCTATGGTAGGAAAGTGTCACTAACAAATATGTTCAACCTGTTATTCAAATAACTTCTGTCCTACTCCTAACCTTTTATTCCACCATTGGCCATTACCTAATAAAACCTACTTTGCAGGCCTTTGCAGACATGGTGAGCATCTGTTTGGTTTTATTTGACAGTCAGCCGTGTAATGATAATGGTGTAGGTGCTCTATGTTAGCCTTTCCTACCTATTATCTAACTTGCAATAATATCAATAGTATTGTATCAGTTTTAACTCTATTTCCTCCACTGTCTTCTCATATGCCCATAAAACAAAACCTCCTCTCCACCAATTCCACTTAAAAGTATCCTTATCTATCCTCCTACAAGTAATTATAGGTCGTATGTCAACTAATACAAAATATGTTGAGGGTATTACTAGTTCCTTGGGTGTAGGGTAATATACGTCATATAGGTATTATCTTTATCAAACCTGCCTTTTCTTATACAATGACAGAACTCCTTCCTGCTGTCTTTACTTCCAAAAATCCCTTTCTTATACTATTCCAATTTAATGTCTATATACTGTTCCTCATCCTCCTCCTTATCCTCCTCCTTATCATAAATAACCAATTCTCGATTCGTTTATCTCCTCACCCACTGCGCATTTCACTCACACCAAACACATAAGGACAGACAACATATTATTCCTATCTTCCAGGTGCCCCATAGGTTATCGCCTCTTTCAGAACTTTCCCGCTAGATACAGCTTCTGATCCTAACTACTCTTGAGTACCCTTCCGGAAGTTACCCCAGCACCCCAACACGCTAGAAGGCGAGCTACTCTTCTTATCCATATGACATATAACACACATTGACATACAACAATTACCACACATTCATTGACTTATACATGCACATTTTAGGTTCCTTTGTTTTTACAATTACAAGAGGGAGGCGGCGCTTTTACATACCCGCGAAACACTGAACATCCACTTCTTATATCTCCCGGGTGGCGCAGCGGTCTAGGGCACTGCATCGCAGTGCTAGCTGCGTCACCAGAGTCTCTGGGTTCGCGCCCAGGCTGGGCTGGGTTCGCGCCCAGGCTCTGTCGCAGCCGGCCGCAACCGGGAGATCCGTGGGGCGACGCACAATTGGCATAGCGTCGTCCGGGTTAGGGAGGGTTTGGCCGGTAGGGAGGGTTTGGCCGGTAGGGATATCCTTGTCTCAGTATGTAAAAAATGTAATAAAATGTATGCACTCTACTGTAAGTCGCTCTGGATAAGAGCGTCTGCTAAATGACTAAAATGTAAAATGTAAAATGTTATAAATTACAGACTTCGATATAACAGGTGTCTGCTTACCTTACAATTTGGTGATCAGAGAAGGGGGTTCAGGTTCCGTCCAGTAGCGTTGCACTCACTCCCTCCTGGCAAGCTCGCCAAATGTTGGTTCCGTTTTTCTGTGCTCCGTTTTATTTACTTAACAAATAAGGAACACTCAAAATGTGCACTTATAAATCATAACAATTTTAATCGAAATACATGTACAGCTGTAGACAGAAGTCAAAGATCAAACATCACATATACAACTGATGTCTCTCACGAGTTCTGCCCCATAGGAATCGTCCCAAGTTATTTTATTAAGCCTGAAGTCCAGCCCTAGTGATGTCACTGCATATGTCATTACCTGCTACTCCTCAGACCAAGTCCATGCTACAGCTATACAAACTTGCAAGAGAGATACAATAGTTCCAGTGTTTTCTAAGGCCTCAGCAGTAAATGTCCACTCCCCCAAGTTGATTTATGTGCAGATGAACGTGGTACCTTCAGGCGTTTGGAAATTGCTCCCAAGGATGAACTAGACTTGTGAAGGTCTACAATTTTTTTTCTGAGATCTTGGCTGATTTCTTTTGTAGAGCTCGAAAATTCAAGCCCCTTGGATGCTGCCATAGACTTACATTAGAAGTGCTCATCCAAGAAGGCTCAAGGTCATTGGCCACAGATAAAATGTCAAATCGCGTTATATCTACCATAGCTTTGATTGGACTGATCATGTCAACATCATACTTTCTAAATCTTAACTAGCAAGCTAGACAAGGAGTCATCATCATGCATTAAGTCAGCAATCTACTGGCAAATCCTTTTCAATCCTTGTCATATGAAGAGAAACTATAGATAAAACGTATCAATACACAACAAGTGGGAAATTGCCAATTCAACAATGAGTACTAATGCGCCATTGCAGCTCCGAGTTCAATCTCAGTCTGTGTCACAGCTGACTATGCCCGAGTCCGTATGGGAGTTGCAGCGATGAGACAAGATCGTAACTACCAATTGGATATTATGGAAAAGGGAGTAACGCCATGGGCCAGAAAAGTTTGAATACATTGGCCATGCTGTCAATCCAGCATGACTTCTGCCGCGTTCAAAACAACTGGAAACTCTGAACTGGGAAATCTCGTACTTTTGTGAGTTCAAGACAACTGGGAACTCGGATAAAACTAACTCCAACTGGGAAAATACGGAAAACAATTTTGAACGGTCATCCAACTCAGAATTCCAAGTCGAGATGTTGGCCTCCTTCTAGAGTCCAAAAATGTATCGTATGCTGCTGCATAAATGATGTAATATGCCAGGGAGATATGTATACTATAACTAAGAAAGTAATACGAAGTGTATGTAGTAAGCAAAAACTCAAACAACAAGCTCCCGCGCTCAGGTCTGTTCAACGCTGGTCCGACCAATCTGAATCCACGCTTCAAGACTGCTTCGATCACGCGGATTGGAATATGTTCCGCATCGCGTCCAACAACAATATTGACGAATATGCTGATTCGGTGAGCGAGTTCATTAGGAAGTGCATTGACGATGTCGTACCCACAGCAACGATAAAAACATTCCCAAACCAGAAACCGTGGATTGACGGCAGCATTCGCGTGAAACTGAAAGCGCGAACCACTGCTTTTAACCAGGGCAAGGTGACCGGAAGCATGACCGAATACAAACAGTGTAGCTATTCTCTCCGCAAGGCAATCAAACAGGCTAAGTCTCAGTACAGAGACAAAATCGAGTCGAAATTCAACAGCTCAGACACAAGAGGTATGTGGCAGGGTCTACAGTCAATCACGGATTACAAAAAGAAAACCAGCCCCGTCGAGGACCAGGATGTCTTGCTCCCAGACAGGCTAAACAACTTTTTTGCCCGCTTTGAGGACAATACAGTGCCACTGACACGGCCCCCTACCAAAACCTGCGGGCTCTCCTTCACTGCAGCCGAGGTGAGTAAAACATTTAAACGTGTTAACCCTCGCAAGGCTGCAGGCCCAGACGGCATTCCCAGCCGCGTCCTCAGAGCATGCGCAGACCAGCTGGCTGGTGTGTTTACGGACATATTCAATCAATCCTTATCCCAGTTTGCTGTTCCCACATGCTTCAAGAGGGCCACCATTGTTCCTGTTCCCAAGAAAGCTAAGGTAACTGAGCTAAACGACTACCGCCCCGTAGCACTCACTTCCGTCATCATGAAGTGCTTTGAGAGACTAGTCAAGGACCATATCACCTCCACCCTACCGGACACCCTAGACCCACTCCAATTTGCTTACCGACCCAATAGGTCCACAGACGACGCAATCGCAACCACACTGCACACTGCCCTAACCCATCTGGACAAGAGGAATACCCATGTGAGAATGCTGTTCATCGATTACAGCTCAGCATTTAACACCATAGTACCCTCCAAACTCGTCATCAAGCTCGAGACCCTGGGTCTCGACCCCGCCCTGTGCAACTGGGTCCTGGACTTCCTGACGGGCCGCCCCCAGGTGGTGAGGGTAGGTAACAACATCTCCACCCCGCTGATCCTCAACACTGGGGCCCCACAAGGGTGCGTTCTGAGCCCTCTCCTGTACTCCCTGTTCACCCACGACTGCGTGGCCATGCACGCCTCCAACTCAATCATCAAGTTTGCGGATGACACTACAGTGGTAGGCTTGATCACCAACAACGACGAGACGGCCTACAGGGAGGAGGTGAGGGCCCTCGGAGTGTGGTGTCAGGAAAATAACCTCATACTCAACGTCAACAAAACAAAGGAGATGATTGTGGACTTCAGGAAACAGCAGAGGGAGCACCCCCCTATCCACATCGACGGGTCAGTAGTGGAGAAGGTGGAAAGTTTTAAGTTCCTCGGTGTACACATCACGGACAAACTGAACTGGTCCACCCACACAGACAGCGTTGTGAAGAAGGCGCAGCAGCGCCTCTTCAACCTCAGGAGGCTGAAGAAATTCGGCTTGTCACCAAAAGCACTCACAAACTTCTACAGATGCACAATCGAGAGCATCCTGTCGGGCTGTATCACCGCCTGGTACGGCAACTGCTCCGCCCACAACCGTAAGGCTCTCCAGAGGGTAGTGAGGTCTGCAGAACGCATCACCAGGGGCAAACTACCTGCCCTCCAGGACACCTACACCACCCGATGTCACAGGAAGGCCATAAAGATCATCAAGGACAACAACCACCCAAGCCACTGCCTGTTCACCCCGCTATCATCCAGAAGGCGAGGTCAGTACAGGTGCATCAAAGCAGGGACCGAGAGACTGAAAAACAGCTTCTATCTCAAGGCCATCAGACTGTTAAACAGCCACCACTAACATTTAGCGGCCGCTGCCAACATACTGACCCAACTCCAGCCACTTTAAAAATGGGAATTGATGGAAATTATGTAAAAATGTACCACTAGCCACTTTAAGCAATGCCACTTAATACAATGTTTACATACCCTACATTACCCATCTCATATGTATATATACTGTACTCTATATCATCTACTGCATCTTGCCATCTTTATGCAATACATGTACCACTAGCCACTTTAAACTATGCCACTTATGTTTACATACCCTACAGTACTCATCTCATATGTATATACCGTACTCTATACCATCTACTGCATCTGCCATGCCGTTCTGTACCACCACTCATTCATATATCTTTATGTACATATTCTTTATCCCTTTACACTTGTGTGTGTGTGTAAGGTAGTAGTGTGGAATTGTTAGGTTAGATTACTGTTGGTTATTACTGCATTGTCGGAACTAGAAGCACAAGCATTTCGCTACACTCGCATTAACATCTGCTAACCATGTGTATGTGACTAATAAAATTTGATTTGATTTGATTTGATTTGAAGCTGTTAGTAGCCCATGTGCCTCACCCTAATAATTTTGTCCATTTCCCCCTCATAATTTAGCCTACTCTTCTGACTTGGTGGTGCACATGTAGCCTATAGCCTGTTTAACAGAAATGTAATCATTGAATATTGTAAGAGCTTTCACTGTCTGCTTATATGCCCCCTTTATTTATCCTACGGTTCTGACTTGGTGTACAGGGAGAATACTGTAAGAACGGCCCATGTTCTGAATTCTGTTGCTGTACATTTCAAAAGTGCTGAACAAATATTTATGTTGACTACGTCCGTCCTAGCTCGCTCGTTAATGTCTTTATCGAAATTACGGATTGCCTCTTATCTGCTCGTCTACCCCTTATGCCATAGTTTTCACATCTCAATTGTCAGTAGAAACAACATTTGTTTAAGCAAGTCAGCCATATCAGCTATACAGTTCAAAAGTTTGGGGTCACTTAGAAATGTCCTTGTTTTTGAAAGAAAAGCACATTTTGTCCATTAAAATAACATCAAATTGATCAGAAATACAGTGTAGACATTGTTAATGTTGTAAATGACTATTGTAGCGGGAAACGGCAGATTTTAAATGGAATATCTACATAGGCGTACAGAGGCCTATTATCAGCAACATTCACTCCTGTGTTTGAATGGCACGTTGTGTTAGCTAATCCAAGTATACCATTTTAAAAGGCTAATTGAACATTATAAAACCCTTTTGCAACTATGTTAGCACAGCTGAAAACTGTTGTGTTGATTAAAGAAGCAATAACACTGGCCTTCTTTAGACTAGTTGAGTATCTGGAGCTTCAGCATTTGTGGGTTCGATTACAGGCTCAAAATGAAGGCTATTCCATGTGAAAAATCACCAAGAAACTGAAGATCTGGTACAACGCTGTGTACTACTCCCTTCACAGAACAGCGCAAACTGGCTCTAACTAGAAAAGAAAGAGGAGTGGGAGGCCCAGGTGCACAACTGAGCAAGAGGACACAGGATCTCAACACTATTGAGCTGTTGTGGGAGCAGCTTGACCGTATGGTACGTAGTGCCCATCAAACCAATCCAACTTGTGGGAGGTGCTTCAGGAAACATTGGGTGAAATCTCTTCAGATTACCTCAACAAATTGACAACTAGAATGTCAAAGGTCTGCAAGGCTGAAATTGCTGCAAATTGAGGATTATTTGATAAAAGCAAAGTTTGAAGGACACAATTATTATTTCAATTAAAAATCATTATTTATAACCTTGTCAACATCTTGACTATATTTCCTATTCATTTTGCAACTCATTTCATGTATGTTTTCATGGAAAACAAGGACATTTCTAAGTGACCCCAAACTTTTGAACGGTAGTATATGTTTTTTTTAAACAATTAATGAGGCTGAATTAAATGTTTCGCTTCCAGACAAGGCTCTGCTGATAGCCAGGTGTAGCAGGGGTAAGGACTAATTCACTGCATGGTGCTGAAAAGAAAGCTCTGCTGTTTGGACCGCTTTATGTAGGCCCTAACAGTTTGTGGGCACCGTTTGTCACCATTATAGTACAATTAATGTATTGTTTAGTGTTGTGTTGTGTAGTGGCTTTGCTGGCATGCGTCTAAAGATATTACGTTTGCCCCACCAAGTTTTACATGCTTAAATTGCCACTGCATGTTTCTCATCCTACAGTATGTCCACTGGAAGCCTGAAACTTCAAGCAGTTTCTGCTTCAGATTCTTCCTAGGCTCGGCTCCCATGCTTCGCTGACGTTGTGAAAGCCTTTGACAGAGGTTAGATTCTTTCCAACACACACCACATTAGTAAGAAAAAGGACCACTTTAATATATTGTCATATACATAGTATTCAAGAACAAGTGTGATGTGAGAAGAATGACAATAAGTGATTATATAATGCCATTATTTTGATACTTGGGATGTATTTTTCTATATTAAAGTAAAACAACCAACCAATAAATAAATCCATTACATATTTACAGATATCATAAAGGACATATGTCATACAAAGTTGCGTGTCTACAATGTCTTAGTGAAAGCTATGACATTGGCATTTTTGTGTCACATACATGACACATACACACCTCACTCTTGCTTCCACTTACACCTAAAGAACACATACTGTACACCGCCCTATTTGACCCATTCTTAAACAGCATAAAGAACTTGCCAATTACCTATTCATTTGTGTGATTCTTTCCTGTTGTTTTGTCCATATATTGACATGACATCACAATAAGATGAATAACATTCAGGGAGTATTAGTTTAATAAGTTAACTTCTATAGCATGTACGTAGCTGTATACTTTATATACAGTAGCTTGTTGACATGACTGGACAATATTGCTGACCAGATGAAGTATGGATGGATAACTTAACTGTAGTAGTAACCAGGGGTGAAAGTAAGGCGATATCTGTCCCATACAGCGTCCTGGCTAAATAAATTGTTGGTTATACCGGTAAAACGTGAGCCTATCACAATTAATACAACATGCCCAAATAACGATAGGCCATTACAGCATTATTTAACATTACTGCAGGTCAGCCGCATGACACATTTGCGAATTGACTGGAAACCGGCTGGTATTCGATCCGAATTGCATTGTGGTTTGAGGAGAACACTTACATTTTGTCAAGGCGGGGAGCTGAGTGGCGGAGATGCTCGTGGACAAGGCGGAGATGAGTGGCAGAGACCCAAGGCTCGCAGTTGATGAATCAATTCATACTACAAATCTAGGCCTAATGACAATCGTAGAATGTCATTACAATACACATAGGGGTTTTGTAACAGATGTCTCTTTCCATTCATCAAATTGCGGGTGCACAGTGCACTGTTGGGGTTTGGATGTTGAAATTATTTTGTGAGTGGACGAATGTGCGCGAGTAGCCTACAGGAGCGCCTTTGTTGAGTGACTGATTAACAATCAGATGAAAACATAATGACTGGTGTTGTTTATGCCACATTAAAAACTTAGGCGGCGTGTCCATAATGCTAGGGGAAGCTTTCCCTAAAGTACATTGAATTGCCAAAATTATATAACTACAACAGAAAGCATGACTTGGCCATAGAGGATCATTGGCTTCTTAAAAATAAAAAATAAATGTTTTAAATTGCCTAGGCTACAGTCGGAAGTGCCCGCAATTTGGGCAGCGCACGCAGCAAATATCAAATACACAACATATGTGGACACTTACACATCAAACATCTCATTCCAAAATCATAGGCCTTAATATGGAGTTGGTCCCCTCTTTGCTGCTATAACAGCCTGCACTCTTCTGGGAAAGCTTTCCACTTGATGTTGGAACATTCACCCACAAGAGCATTAGTGAGGTCGGGCACTGATGTTGGGCTTCATCCCAAAGGTGTTCGATGGGGATGAGGTCAGGGCTTTATGCAGGCCAGTCAAGTTCTGCCACACCGATCTCAACAAACCCTTTCTGTATGGATCTCGCTTAGTGCACGGGGTCATTGTCATGCTGAAACTGGAAAGGGCCTTCCCCAACCTGTTGCCACAAAGTTGGAAGCACAGAATCGTCTACAATGTCATTGTATGCTGTAGTGTTAATGTTCCCCTTCACTAGAACTGAGGGGCCTAGCCCGAACCATGAAAAACAGCCCCAGACCATTATTCCTTCTCCCCCAAACTTGACAGTTGGCACTATGCATTGGGACAGGTAGCATTCTCCTGGCATCCGCCAAAACCAGATTTGTCTGTCTGACTGCCAGATGGTGAAGCGTGATTCATCACTCTTGAGAATGCGTTTCCACTGCTCCAGAGTCCAATGGCGGCCAGCTTTACACCACTCCAGCCAATGCTTGGCATTGCGCATGGTGATCTTAGGCTCGTGTGTGGCTGCTTGGCCATGGAAACCCATTTCAAGGAAGCTCCCGACGAACAGTTCTAACGTTGCTTCCAGAGGCAGTTTGGAACTCTGTAGTGAGTGCTGCAACCGAGGGAAGATGATTTTTATGCGCTGCAGCACTCTGCAGTCCCGTTCTGTGAGCTTGTGTGGCTGAGCTGAGCCGTTGTTGCTCCTAGACATTTCCACTTCACAATAACAGCACTTACAGTTGACCGGGGCAGCTCTAGAAATTTGACAAACTGACTTGTTGGAAAGGTGGCATCCTATGACAGTGCCACATTGAAAGTCACTGAGCTCTTCAGTAAGGCCATTCCACTGCCAATGTTTCTCTATGGAGATCCTTTGGCTTTGTGCTCGATTTTATACACCTGTCAGCAACGGGTGTGGCTGAAAGAGCAGAATCCACTAATTTGAAGCGGTGTCCACATACTTTTGTATTTATATATATATACACACACACACACACACACACACACACACACACACACACACACACACACACACAGTTGAAGTCGGAAGTTTACATACACTTAGGTTGGAGTCATTAAAACTTGTCTTTCAACCACTCCACAAATTTCTTGTTAACAAACTATAGTTTTGGCAAGTCGGTTAGGACATCTACTTTGTGCATGACACAAGTCATTTTTCAAGAAATTGTTTACAGACAGATTATTTCACTTATAATTCACTGTATCACAATTCCAGTGGGTCAGAGGTTGACTGTGCCTTTAAACAGCTTGGAAAATTCCAGAAAATTCTGTCATGGCTTTAGAAGCTTCTGATAGGCTAATTGACATCATTTGAGTCAATTGGAGGTGTACCTGTGGATGTATTTCAAGGCCTACCTTCAAACTCAGTGCCTCTTTGCTTATCATTGGAAAATCAAAATAAATCAGCCAAGACCCCAGAAAACAATTGTAGACCTCCACAAGTCTGGTTTATCATTGGTAGCAATTTCCAAATGCCTGAAGGTATCACGTTCATCTGTACAAACAATAGTACGCAAGTATAAACACCATGGGACCACGCAGCCATCATACTGCTCAGGAAGGAGACTCGTTCTGTCTCCTAGAGATGAACGTACTTTGGTGCGAAAAGTGCAAATCAATCCCAGAACAGCAAAGGACCCTGTGAAGATGCTGGAGGAAACAGGTACAAAAATATCTATATCCACAGTAAAACAAGCCCTATATTGAAATAACCTGAAAGGCCGCTCAGCAAAGAAGAAGCCACTGCTCCAAAACCGCCATAAAAAAGTCAGACTAGAGTTAGGAACTGTGCACATGGGGACAAATATCGTACTTTTTGGAGAAATGTCCTCTGGTCTGATGAAACATAAATAGAACTGTTTGGCCATAATGACCATCGTTATGTTTGGAGGAAAAAGCGGGAGGCTTGCAAGCCGAAGAACACCATCCCAACCGTGAAGCACGGGGTTGGCAGCATCATGTTGTGTTGGTACTTTGCTGCAGGAGGGACTGGTGCACTTCACAAAATAGATGGCATCATGAGGTAGGAAAATGATGTGGATATATTGAAGAAACATCTCAAGACAGTCAGGAAGTTAAATTGTTCTTCCAAATGGACAATGACCCCAAGCATACTTCCAAAGTTGTGGCAAAGTGGCTTAAGGATAACAATGTCAAGGTATTGGAGTGGCCATCACAAAGCCCTGAACTCAACCTATTGAACATTTGTGGGCAGAACTGAAAAAGTGTGTGCGAGCAAGGAGGGCTACAAACCTGACTCAGTTACA
Organism: Salvelinus alpinus; assembly: GCF_045679555.1. Lineage (NCBI taxonomy): Eukaryota > Metazoa > Chordata > Actinopteri > Salmoniformes > Salmonidae > Salvelinus > Salvelinus alpinus. Next base: position 79,140,062 of record NC_092090.1, on the reverse strand, counting down.
CCAGCTCTGTCAGGAGGAATGGGCCAAAATTCACCCAACTTATTGTGGGAAGCTTGTGGAAGGCTACCCGAAACATTTGACCCAAGTTAAACAATTTAAAGGCAATGCTACCGAATACTAATTGAGTTCATGTAAACTTCTGACCCACTGGGAATGTGATGAAAGAAATAAAAGCTGAAATAAGTAATTCAACTATTATTCTGACATTTCACATTCTTAAAATAAAGTGGTCATCCTAACTGACCTAAAACAGGGATTTTTTTACTAGGATTAAATTTCAGGAATTGTGAAAAACTGAGTTTAAATGTATTTGGCTAGAGTGTATGTAAACGTTTGACTTCAACTGTATATATAATGTTGATGATTGTTGAGTTGTGACTGTCAGTGAAAAGCAGAGACCCAGCCAGGCATATTACAATAAAAGTACAATCGCGGAAAAACTGTTGGCTAATTACTTTAAAGAGATGAATGGAAATATTGTCAATCTGTCTTTTAGTTATCAAAATTATTAACTGAATTGTGCGAACAGTAGCATATCATATTGGCAGTAGCGGAAAACATCGGCCATATCCCTGGAGTGCGTATATTCAGTGTCTTTGTCATTGGGTCTGTGCCACTTTTGTTTGTCTTTGGACAATAACTTCCTCCTCTAGGTTAGATGGTCGTCATATTGTATTTGTGTCTCCCCTTTTCGTAGGCCAATTATATGGATCAGACAACATTGTTTTTATTGATCCGTTTGTCCGTGTCAGCAAAGTAGACTACTGTAATTTCTGTAGTCCCGCACTGGTAAGAAATGAAATATACTTTCACCCCTGGTAGTAACAATGACAATATGTGTATGGTTTCACCAGGTGAAACCATACACAGAAAAACTGTTGGCTAATTACTTTAAAGAGATGAATGGAAATATTGTCAATCTGTCTTTTAGTTATCAAAATTATTAACTGAATTGTGCGAACAGTAGCATATCATATTGGCAGTAGCGGAAAACATCGGCCATATCCCTGGAGTGCGTATATTCAGTGTCTTTGTCATTGGGTCTGTGCCACTTTTGTTTGTCTTTGGACAATAACTTCCTCCTCTAGGTTAGATGGTCGTCATATTGTATTTGTGTCTCCCCTTTTCGTAGGCCAATTATATGGATCAGACAACATTGTTTTTATTGATCCGTTTGTCCGTGTCAGCAAAGTAGACTACTGTAATTTCTGTAGTCCCGCACTGGTAAGAAATGAAATATACTTTCACCCCTGGTAGTAACAATGACAATATGTGTATGGTTTCACCAGGTAAGCAGGCAATAATGCAGATGTTTGGCGGATAAGTTTATGTGCACAATGTATGACAGAGTGAAATGAGACACAAAGCAAAAAAAGGACAGGATGTGTAAGTCACATGTGTTTCAAAACAAAACATTTGGCATGGTGGTATTTTTTTGTCTGTTTTCCATTTTACATTCTTTGCTCATTGCAGTGTTGCATAAAAAGCAGGTGATTTATACAGTAGGTGACGCTCCTTCTCGCTCTTGTGTGTGAGTGTGTTAAACTGTTCTGTCTGCCCCAGAGCGCTTCCTCACCACCTTGCCCCCATTGACCTGGTCCACAGCCAGGATCTCCAGCTCTGGCTGAGGAGGCACCACGGGAGGGGTGCAATGGTGGATGCGGTGTGCAACGCCCATGTGTGCATGGTGCTGCCGGTCCCGTGCCGGGCTGTGGCTGGACGAGCGATCACAGGTGATGGGGGGTATGACGGCAGGCCGGTCTCGTACCATCTGCAGATCAGGCATGTCTCGAGATGCCTGCAGGAAGGGGGTGGGGTCGGGCATTGCATCCACCGCCTCCCGTAGGACCATCCTCCTCCCATCAGAACCCAGCCGGTACACCTCGGTTAACTCCGAGTGCAGCGGCTGAGACAGGCTCTTCTTCATGCGGCGGCGAGGGGTCTCAGGGCCAGGCTGCCGGTCTTTAGCTGGGGGAGGGGTGGGCTTGTAGGAGCTCACAGGGCTGACGTTGGGACTGGCCTCGGAGGAACTGCCTGCCAGGAGCTTTTTCTTGGTGGTGTGGAGCTGAGAGGTGAGGTAGGCGATGGTGCTGGCTCTCTGCTCTAGCTCCCCAGACAGGACAGCCAGCTTGTGGCTCTTTATCTTCAGCTCCTCCAGGTACTTCTTCTCCCTCTCCTTGATGGTGTTCTCCAGGACAGAGATCATGGCGTTCTTCTGCTCCAGGTCTCTAAGCAGCTCCGTGTTCTCCTCCTCCTTCACCTTCAGCTGAGCCTCCAGCTCCTCGCACTTACTGTGCAGTTCCCTGCAGCGCGCCTCACTGCTGTCTGCACAAACACAAACAAATCACACTGTTAGACCTGTATTTGAAGACAAAACACACACAACCATCAGAAACCCAGTATTCACCGTCACCAATACAGTAGCCTGCTTCATTTGGATCCACAATAAAACATGGTCCATTCCTCTCAAAATATTCCATAAGGAATACATAAGGCTGTTTTCCTATTGGGTCTGGTAGGGCTACCATCTGCAGTCAACATACCGTAGGCATGTGTACATGTCAGATACTACAAACGAAATACAAAAAGCTGTCACTTAAATCCTAATAATGCTTAACACGCGCACACACACACACACACACACACACACACAGCAATTTTGTATAAAATATAGGCTACACATACTGTACATCCAACCTTCCACCCCTCCCACACACACACTAATTGCCCATAGGCACTTTAAGTGCACCCACTGGCCACGGATTGAGTCTATCAGCTGATGTGAGTGGGCGAGAGGGATGTCTACAGAGACTCATCAGCAGTGGGCAGAGCGAGAGGCAATAGCTCCTGTCTCATAATACAGCTCTGGTCCATAGCCAGGGCACAGCTCTCCTCTGACCTTCATTATTGCCCATCCTCCTCCCTCGCCAGCTCAACACTGCCCACACATCGCCTCCCCCCAACCCAATGATCAAACACACATTCACAATCAGCTACGGTACAGATATAGCCTAGCTATTAGCTCTCTGTAGCAGATAGATAGGCCTAAAGCATACCATAGATCCTAGATAATGATATCTACCCAACACAACCATCTACATCTAATACTAGAGTATATGTCGATTTTCTACTGCTTAATGGGGGGGGGGGGGGGGGGGGTGTTGTCCATGTCTGTGTTTAAGAGCTGCAATTTTCTCCTATTAGGGGCGTGGGGGTGATGATATGTTTCTCTACCAGCTGAGAAGGGGGATGTTGTCTTTGTTTTGGACCCCATCTAGAGCCGCTGAGTCCTGCCTGCTGTACTAAGTAAGTTGCAGACTGTGCATTAGTGCTGTGGCACATCATCTAATTTCCTGCACTGCAATCTGCATGATGTCCAACACTAACCTGCTACTGTCTCCGACAATCCCCACAGTACCACACTGTCTGCACTGCACATAGCCAGGAAGAACACCTCCCCATTACAGGACTCACAAGGTAACATTGAGACACGTTACCTGTCAGCTCGATAATCTACCGGCACTTTTGTGCAACGCGACTCGGACCGGAGCATTCCGGGACTTTTTTTTCTCTCAGTTTCCCCGGATTTCAGCCGCAGGCTCTGGACATTTGCAGCTAGCTAGCTGCAAACCGTGTGACTATTGGCTTACGTCGATCCCGGAGCAAACTCAAATCATTCCGGAGCTAGCCAGCTGAGGAGTTCCATCAGCCATTCCTGGGCTACAGTCACCTATCCGGACCCGTTTTTTGTTGTTTTGTTGTTGCTGCAGATACGGAGCCCCACCGGGCCTTCACGACTGACTGCCGACGTTATCTGCCCGAGGGAGTTATCCAACTGGCACCTCCGTCCCGACGTTACCTGAACGCTCATCTGGGGCCCGCTAACCGTTAGCTGTCTTATCGGCTGCTATCTGAATAAGTATATCGGACAATTATTATTATTATTATTATTTTTTTTTTTCTTTCTTGGGTCACTATATCTATTTTGCCAATTTGGTTTGATCCCCTCTACCACACGGAACCCCACTAACCTACCGACGGAAACGCACGAGGTATCTACAAATAGACTTCCATACTATGCTATCTTGCTACCGATAGCCATCTACCCGGCCAGCTGTCTGGATCGCCGTGACCCCAACCAACCTCTACTCACTGGACCCTTATTGATCACTCGATTAAGCATGCCTCTCCTTAATGTAAATATGCCTTGTCCATTGCTGTTCTGGTTAGTGTTTATTGGCTTATTTCACTGTAGAGCCTCTAGCCCTGCCCACTATACCATATCCAACCTCACAGTTCCACCACCCACATATGCGATGACATCACCTGGTTTCAATGATGTTTCTAGAGACAATATCTCTCTCATCATCACTCAATACCTAGGTTTACCTCCACTGTACTCACATCCTACCATACCTTTGTCTGTACATTATTCCTTTAAGCTATTTTATCGCCCCCAGAAACTTCCTTTTACTCTCTGCTCTAGAAGTTCTAGACGACCAATTCTCATAGCTTTTAGCCGTACCCTTATCCTACTCCTCCTCTGTTCCTCTGGTGATGTAGAGGTGAATCCAGGCCCTGCAGTACCTAGCTCCACTCCTATTCCCCAGGCGCTCTCTTTTGATGACTTCTGTAACCGTAATAGCCTTGGCTTCATGCATGTTAACATTAGAAGCCTCCTCCCTAAGTTTGTTTTGTTCACTGCTTTAGCACACTCTGCCAACCCGGATGTTTTAGCCGTGTCTGAATCCTGGCTTAGAAAGACCACCAAAAATTCTGACATTTTCATCCCCAACTACAAGATTTTCAGACAAGATAGAACGGCCAAAGGGGGCGGTGTTGCAATCTACTGCAAAGATTGCCTGCAGAGTTCTGTTTTACTATCCAGGTCTGTTCCCAAACAATTTGAACTTCTACTTTTAAAAATCCACCTCTCTAAAAACAAGTCTCTCACCGTTGCCGCCTGCTATAGACCACCCTCTGCCCCCAGCTGTGCTCTGGACACTATATGTGAACTGATTGCCCCCCATCTATCTTCAGAGCTCGTGCTGCTAGGCGACCTAAATTTTAACATGCTTAACACCCCAGCCACCCTACAATCTAAGCTTGATGCCCTCAATCTCACACAAATTATCAATGAACCTACCAGGTACCACCCCAATTCCGTAAACACGGGTACCCTCATAGATATCATCCTAACAAACTTGCCCTCCAAATACACCTCTGCTGTTTTCAACCAAGATCTCAGCGATCACTGCCTCATTGCCTGCATCCGTCAAACGACCTCCACTCATCACTGTCAAACGCTCCCTGAAACACTTCAGCGAGCAGGCCTTTCTAATCGACCTGGCCGAGGTATCCTGGAAGGATATTGATCTCATCCCGTCAGTAGAGGATGCCTGGACATTTTTTAAAAATGCCTTCCTCACCATCTTGAATAAGCATGCCCCATTCAAGAAATTTAGAACCAGGAACAGATATAGCCCTTGGTTCTCTCCTGACCTGACTGCCCTTAACCAACAGAAAAACATCCTATGGCGTTCTGCATTAGCATCGAACAGCCCCCGTGATATGCAACTTTTCAGGGAAGCTAGAAACCAGTATACACAGGCAGTTAGAAAAGCCAAGGCTAGCTTTTTCAAGCAGAAATTTGCTTCCTGCAACACAAATTCAAAAAAGTTCTGGGACACTGTAAAGTCCATGGAGAATAAGAACACCTCCTCCCAGCTTCCAACTGCTCTGAAGATAGGAAACACTGTCACCACCGACAAATCCACTATAATTGAGAATTTCAATAAGCATTTTTCTACGGCTGGCCATGCTTTCCACCTGGCTACCCCTACCCCGGACAACAGCACTGCCCTCCCCTCTGCTACTCGCCCAAGCCTTCCCCATTTCTCTTTCTCCCAAATACAGTCAGCTGATGTTCTAAAAGAGCTGCAAAATCTGGACCCTTACAAATCAGCCGGGCTAGATAATCTGGACCCTTTCTTTCTAAAACTATCTGCTGAAATTGTTGCCACCCCTATTACTAGCCTTTTCAACCTCTCTTTCGTGTCGTCTGAGATTCCCAAAGATTGGAAAGCAGCTGCGGTTATCCCCCTCTTCAAAGGGGGGGACACTCTTGACCCTAACAGCTACAGACCTATATCTATCCTACCCTGCCTTTCTAAGGTCTTCGAAAGCCAAGTCAACAAACAGATTACCGACCATTTCGAATCCCACCATACCTTCTCCGCTATGCAATCTGGTTTCAGAGCTGGTCATGGGTGCACCTCAGCCACGCTCAAGGTCATAAACGATATCTTAACCGCCATCGATAGGAAACAATACTGTGCAGCCGTATTCATTGACCTGGCCAAGGCTTTTGACTCTGTCAATCACCACATCCTCATCGGCAGACTCGACAGCCTTGGTTTCTCTAATGATTGCCTCGCCTGGTTCACCAACTACTTCTCTGATCGAGTTCAGTGTGTCAAATCGGAGGGTCTGTTGTCCGGGCCTCTGGCAGTCTCCATGGGGGTGCCACAGGGTTCAATTCTTGGACCGACTCTCTTCTCTGTATACATCAATGATGTCGCTCTTGCTGCTGGTGATTCTCTGATCCACCTCTACGCAGACGACACTATTCTGTATACTTCTGGCCCTTCTTTTGACACTGTGTTAACAACCCTCCAGGCGAGCTTCAATGCCATACAACTCTCCTTCCGTGGCCTCCAATTGCTCTTAAATACAAGTAAAACTAAATGCATGCTCTTCAACCGATCGCTGCCTGCACCTGCCCGCCTGTCCAACATCACTACTCTGGACGGCTCTGACCTAGAATATGTGGACAACTACAAATACCTAGGTGTCTGGTTAGACTGTAAACTCTCCTTCCAGACTCACATCAAACATCTCCAATCCAAAGTTAAATCTAGAATTGGCTTCCTATTCCGCAACAAAGCATCCTTCACTCATGCTGCCAAACATACCCTTGTAAAACTGACCATCCTACCAATCCTCGACTTCGGTGATGTCATTTACAAAATAGCCTCCAAAACCCTACTCAATAAATTGGATGCAGTCTATCACAGTGCCATCCGTTTTGTCACCAAAGCCCCATATACTACCCACCACTGCGACCTGTACACTCTCGTTGGCTGGCCCTCGCTTCATACTCGTCGCCAAACCCACTGGTTCCAGGTCATCTACAAGACCCTGCTAGGTAAAGTCCCCCCTTATCTCAGCTCGCTGGTCACCATAGCAACACCTACCTGTAGCACGCGCTCCAGCAGGTTTATCTCTCTGGTCACCCCCAAAACCAATTCTTCCTTTGGCCGCCTCTCCTTCCAGTTCTCTGCTGCCAATGACTGGAACGAACTACAAAAATCTCTGAAACTGGAAACACTTATCTCCCTCACTAGCTTTAAGCACCAGCTGTCAGAGCAGCTCATAGATTACTGCACCTGTACATAGCCCATCTATAATTTAGCCCAAACAACTACCTCTTTACCTACTGTATTTATTTATTTATTTTGCTCCTTTGCACCCCATTATTTCTGTCTCTACTTTGCGCTTTCTTCCACTGCAAACCAACCATTCCAGTGTTTTTAGTTTTATTTTACTTGCTGTGTTGTATTTACTTCGCCACCATGGCCTTTTTATATTTTTATTTATTTATACATATATTTGTTTGCCTTCACCTCCCTTATCTCACCTCACTTGCTCACATTGTATATAGACTTATTTTTTTTTCACTGTATCATTGACTATATGTTTGTTTTACTCCATGTGTAACTATGTGTTGTTGTATGTGTCGAACTGCTTTGCTTTATCTTGGCCAGGTCGCAATTGTAAATGAGAACGTGTTCTCAATTTGCCTACCTGGTTAAATAAAGGTTAAATAAAAAAAAATAAAAAAAATACAACCTGAACCTACTCTTATTCTGTAACAGTGAACTGACTGATTTCCCATTCAATAATTCAGTAGCACAAAATACATCAAATATCAAGCCAATGTAGCCCAAAGATCAAGCCTGATTAAAACAGTTCCGATTTCAGCAAAAGGATGTTTTTACTTTCCTATCATATTTTTTTGCTTGGGTCCATGGCTATAGATGCTACAAAGTGTGTATCAGCCCATTGTTCTCTGGCTAGTATATAGAGCTATTTCAGCGGCTTAATCAGGACTGTAATGATGTCCTGAAAGGTCAGCATGAGGGTAGTAGGGCTTAGTTCCAACTGTTTACTGACAGGTTTACTGGCAGAGCTTTAACGTCTTCCCATTGTTAACACTGTTTCTATATTACTGACTGAATATCTAACAACATCACATTGATTGCTATATTGTTTCCCCATTGCATAGATGTCCTGTAATTATTGATCAATTCTTTGAGTCTGTCTACTAGCCTACAGGTCAGATTCCAAGGTTAGACCTCCATGTGGTTCTAATGCATGCCCATGATGGGCAGTTCTCCTGTGTATATAATTCAGACTGTTTGACTCTGTTACATGTCCATGGTAATATGGGGGATGGGAGGGGGGCTGTGCTGTGAGCTAGGCAATGAGCTGACTGTGAAAGGAGGACAGTGCCCTGAACAGCAGGCGGTTCTGGCTGCAGCGCAGTTTCCTGGGTGGAAAAGTGTTACCAGGATACAGCCCTAGCCTTCTGCTTTCTCCCATTCCCAGGGCAAAGAAATACACAGGCCTCTGTTCTGTTCTGCTGCAGAAAGTCTTATTTAATAGCGTTGTAGGTTTTAGGGCCTGGGCTGTTCACTGTCACTGCCACTGTTGAACAGCCAGGGTGAAGGCAGAGCCTGAACTTTATATATATTGAGTGATTCTTAGTTCACATAGGCTACATAACATCATTAACAATACAACTGCCAGCACGATAGTTTGCAGAAAATATATCATTTTAATTTGAAAGCACATAATCCTAAAGTTTTCCAATCAAATTGAAATCAGTGTCAAAGTAATTGCGATTGGTAAAACATTATTGGCTACAAAATACATCAAATATATTCCATGTCTCTGTCCAACAATGCACTGCACTGCTAGGGCCTATATTACTTACACAATGACAGCAGAGTCAAGTCAAAACACAGAGAGAAACGATTCCCACAGAATTAAATATACAGAAAAATCATGTGAAAATTAATTGACCCTGCCTGCCAATCCCAGTAAAGATCCATAGTATTCTCTCAATAACTATGCTATTAGTTATTGAGCTAGAAAGTCAGGCCAATTGCTCTAGCAATGGAATGTGACGTGTGAAACAGATACCTGTGTGGATGTGTGTGTACTTGGGGTCCCATAATAGAGGAAGGCCTGGGAAACGTCTTACCTGTTGGATCTGAACTTCTCACTGTCAGCTCATAGGTCAAGTCTGTGAAAAGAGAAGAGGATCAGGCCGGGAAGTGAAAGCTTCAGCTCTGACAGGAGCGGTGCAGTGGCATCAAGGAGCATGCTATTCAGAGAGCCTATGCAGAAGCAGGTATCTAGTGGAGAGAGGTGAGATGGCAGGCCTCTACAGATGGGTCAGGATTAGTGAGAGTCACAGGCCAGCTTAGCAGTAGGTTGTCCAAGGACATTTGACAAATCGGCCAAAGCACAGAGCGATGGAATTAATGGACCTGGCCCTGGCTAGCCACCCTGTGGTGTGCTCTGGTTTGTGGCTCAGGGTGTCATGCTTTACTTATGGTGTAGTCCAGGGGACATCAACTAGGTACAGCCGCAGGCCGATTTTTTTTCTTGAGCGGATGGTCAGGGTGCCGGAACATAATTATAAATAATTTGTACACTGCAAATTGACACAAGAAGCCCAAACAGACAAAAACAATCATTTCAAACCTCGATTACATTGGTACACAACCACATACACTACCGTTCAAGAGTTTGGGGTCACTTAGGAATGTACTTGTTTTTCGAAAGTACTTGTTTTTTGTCCGTTAAAATAACATCAGATTGATCAGAAATACAGTGTAGACATTGTTAATGTTGTAAATGACTATTGTAGTTGGAAACGGCAGATTTTTTTATGGAAAATCGAGTTAGCCGTACAGAGGCCCATTATCAGCGACCATCACTCCTGTGTTCCAACGGCACGTTGTGTTAGCTAATCCAAGTTTATAATTTCAAAAGGCTAATTTATCATTAGAAAATCATTTTGCAATTATGTTAGCACAGCTGAAAACTGTTGTCCTGATTAAAGAAGCAATAAAACTGGCCTTCTTTAGACTAGTTGAGTATCTGGAGCATCAGCATTTGTGGGTTTGATTACAGGCTCAAAGGGGCCAGAAACAAAGAACTTTCTTCTGAAATTCGTCAGTCTATTCTTGTTCAGAGAAATGAAGGCTATTCCATGCGAGAAATTGCCAAGAAACTGAAGATCTGGTACAACGCTGTGTGCTACTCTCTTCACAGAACAGTGCAAACTGTCTCTAACCAGAATAGAAAGAGGAGTGGGAGGCTCCGGAGCACAAGCACAACTGAGCAAGAGGACAAGTACATTACAATGTTTAGTTTGAGAAACAGACGCCACACAAGTCCTCAACTGGCAGCTTCATTAAATAGTACCCGCAAAACACCAGTCTCAATGTCACCAGTGAAGAGGCGACTCCGGGATGCTGGCCTTCTAACAAGAATAGACTGACGAGTTTCAAAAGAAAGTTCTTTGTTTCTGGCCCTTTTGAGCCTGTAATCGAACCCACAAATGATGATGCTCCAGATACTCAACTAGTCTAAAGAAGGCCAGTGTTATTGCTTCTTTAATCAGCACAACAGTTTTCAGCTGTGCTAGCCTTTTAAAATGATAACCTTGGATTAGCTAACACAACGTGCCATTGGAACACAGGAGTGATGGTTGCTGATAATGGGCCTCTGTACACCTATGTAGATATTCCATTAAAAAACATCTGCCGTTTCCAGCTACAATAGTCATTTACAACATTAACAATCCTACACTGTATTTCTGATCAATTTGATGTTATTTTAATGGACAAAAGTGCTTTTCTTTCAAAAACAAGGACATTTCCAAGTGACCCCAAACTTTTCAACGGTAATGTATGTCTCTCTATTTATGAGTGGAAACAGTTGGGAATACATTTTCTAAATTCAAATAATTTGGAGGTAAATTCCTAATCTTTTATGTCTAAAAAACAAAAATGTAATAACAAAATGTAATAAATGTTGGGCTCAGAAAACATTTAGGGGCCAAATAAAATAGTCTGCGGGCCACATTTGTCTCGCAGGCCGCCAGTTGAAGATCCCTGGTGTGGTCTGTTCATGTTTAATCCTGTTCAACTTTGCAGTGCTGCTGTTCTGTGATCTAATGTACCTGTGCATGTTGTTCAGGCAGAACTGTAAATGAGTATTCAGCATGTACACTCAGAATGTAATAGTCTATCTAGTGTGCTTGCAATCCAGGTGTTCAAAATGTTTTATTTTGGTTGCGCTAGTTTGTTTTTATATTCTGTAGCAGTATGAAGTGTATGTATTTAGGTATAGTGGCCACAGTTCATGTTCAATTCGAGGTTCAGCATGTTCACCTGTGCAGTGCTGTTGTAGTCTGCGGATCTCTGCATGTAGACCTTTCAGTGTTTTGGCATGGTCCTGCTGGAGGAAGAGCAGGTTCTTCTGGGCGCTGTGCAGCTGATTCTCCAGGGTACCATTGTGGGATGCCATGGCAGACAATGCAGCAGACACACACCAGTCCTAGAGACCTGCAAACACAGACGACAAACAGACAACATCAAAACAAGAGTCGTACCATCTGGGGTTCAGTGCTGAACCTAAATGCTCACCCTTTCACCCATAGACATCTGGGATGTGCTCCAGCTTTACTTTGCCTGCCAATGACAGTGACCATGATAATCCTCTTTGGACGATACACTGAACAGTCACTACGACTACAAGACAATACCATCAAATCCATCCAAACTCCTGGCCACTTGCTTGGGCTTGCTAAAGTAGTCACTAGCCTAATGCCCAAACATGATGACACACAGGATATTAAAAAAAAAAAAAAAAAAAAATTGCACACTATTGATCTCGAGATTGTCTTTGGAATGCTACTCGGTCAATACCGTTATAATGCTTTTTGCCAGGAGAGAGGGGGCACATAGGCTCATACCTTTGTTGCTTACTCTAATTGGCTTACAAACGCTGATGTTGAGCTATTGATTTTATCATCAGTGGGCAGTCTACGTCTAAAGAAGACTAACCTCAGGGGGAAACAATTCATCAGCATCGCCGTTGGTTGGCCAAAAGGCCTACTTTAACCCAGTAAAAAAATCCAGTATATAATAGGCCGAATAGGTCATTATCAACAGGTCATCCAAAAAACGAGGCTACAAAAGGACAAACAAACTCTAGGTGGAACCTCAGGCTACTCCTCCACTTCAGTACACAAAGCACATGAGGCTGCTGAGGGTAAATACAGAATGCTTTCAGAGATCTTGAGAACATTAGCAAACATCAGTGACAGAGGGTGCAGCATGATGCAGCCAGTCTCCAGCAGCAGGCTGGGCCTGCTTCCCTCCCTTCCTCCCTCCTTGGACATCCTTGCATCCAGTACTCAGCCAGAGACGGCGCCCAGGGGTGAGGTAAGAGACCATCAGTCAGTCAGAACAGAGCAGCAGCCCCATTGTCTTCAATCTCTCCCAGACAACACCACTGAGTCGGGAGTAGACAGCACATTGATTTTCCCCTCTGAGTGCAGAGAGCCTTCCCCCTGAATACATTAGCAAGCTACAATAAAACATCTCATAGCTTCTCCCTATTGCATCATCATCTTACTAACATGAATAATAAATTGTGTGTCACCTCTTAAGACATGCTCTTCAGTGATAGCAATGCCATGTCAAATTCTCTCACTGTGTGTACAGAAGCAAAGGACACCAGTTGACCTCCCAACACAGCAGAGTAATCACAGAAAGAGAGAGTGACTGATGTGTCATAAAGAGTGCACTATGAGAGATAATTTATAATAGATGAGTAATCCTGAGTCCTTCCTGTAAACCATGGATGGCAGACACTCACACACCCCTTCCAAGCATCAGGCTTGATAGGTTCCCATTGATCATGCCAGTAAGCCTGGTTACTTCCCAGAATCCTTTCCCATCACTACGGATAATGCGATAGCACAGTGACATTACAGGACAAAATTAAATTAACAACATTATCTAATGACATCACCAACGTACAACCCTCCACCCTCGTTCTGCCTTTGTAGTGATTTGGTATACTCAGTTATCCAAAATGTATGTTGCTTTTGAAGATAAAATGGAATATCTGTGATAAGTGACAACTCCCCTTTCCTCTCTCCCTTCCGCTTACACACCAACAAGCATTTCCTCTCACAGAAGACATAAATAATCAATGAACTGCAGCAGCAAGTCACACTAGCTACCATCCTTCGCTAAAACAGATTAACGCTCCAGACACACCCCATGTGATAAAAAGAGGGGAGAAGTCTCACACACTTACTGTAAGACTTAGAAAATCACTTATGAATCACCTAGCCAGGTGCTGCCTCAAGAGTATGCTGGAGCTATCATGAACTCACAGCTTTCCTATGGACCATGATGGGTGGGTGTGGAGCAAATGCTTTTGTTGAATGGCTACTTTGTTCCAGTTGATATAATTAACTTTCCATGTGCTTTGGGAGAATCAATTAAGACATTTAGCCTATATTTATTTATCGGCTAGAAAATGTGCCAAATTAAATCTATACAGTTCCACTTTTCACCATAACAGCCAGGTAGCCAGTTGGGTTTGCAGCAATAAGACACTGTGTCCTTGTAGGATTCATTAGTCATTCAAATGGAAAAGCAAGTCAGACATACCTTATGCTAGTGGGCAATTCCACGATAAGAGAATGAGGCTGAGAATCATATTTTACTTTAAAATGTTATGCTACACAAAAACCAACGCTTGCAAAGTTAAACAAACTATACAACTATAAGCACAAGGCCTACTTTTAACTATTTCCACTGAATTTTACAAAAACACATTACCTTGAAAAACAGTGCAGATGCAAAGTTTGATAACAGAATGACAGTTTGTGCTGTTTGTGCAGTCATTATTTTATTAAACTTTGCATCTGCACTGTTCTTCAAGTAAATGTGTTTTTGTAAAACTTTCTGTGGAAATTGTTAAAAGTAGGCCTTGTGCATGCATATTACACTTCTAAAGCACTTTTCATAGAATCTCAAATCGCTTCAAGAGCAAAAATCAAACAAGCAATATAATGACAGGTCAACCAATAGAGGACAAGTCTTTGATAGCTTCATCCTCCAAAGATGGAGAGGGGCAGCTCATGGCTTGAGTGAAGGGAGCTATACAGAGAACGGTAGGTGATGGTGATGGAGTCTGCTGATGATCTTGTACAGGGCAAGTCTGGGAACCAGCCGGAGTCCTATAGCCACTGGACTTCTCCTCTTCCACTCTGTGCAGCACCCACTTGGGTGATGCCTCAGCAGCTCTGGGTTCCAGAAAGCTCACAACACAAAGTTCAGAATAGTAGCCAATCGTCCTCTCTACAAGTCTTCTGCTGTATTCCTCCATCTCCCATTCCTCTCATGCTGCACGCAACTCCTCAAATTATGTTCTCAAAAGATCAGGAATTGGCAGCCAGTGTAACGGATGTGAAATGGCTAGCTAGTTAGCGGGTACGCGCTAGTAGCATTTCAATCAGTTACGTCACTTGCTCTGAAACCAATATGTAGTGTTGCCCCTTGCTCTGCAAGGGCCGTGGCCTTTGTGGAGCGATGGGTAACGATGCTTCGTGGGCGACCGTTGTTGATGTGTGCAGAGGGTCCCTGGTTCGCGCCCGTGTCGGGGCGAGGGGACGACGTAAAGTTATACTGTTACACCAGGTAAAACAATATGTCCAGATGCATCTTTTCATAAAAAAGGCTAGCCAAAAAGTTTTACCTTTCAGTCAATCTGCAGACACATGAAATGTTATCAAAAACAAAATAGTTTTCAAAAACAATTAAAAACACCTAAAAATAACAAAATATGTACAAATTTACAGGCGCTCTGTGCTTAGGATGCTATTAGCGTACCATGGCAACTATAGAACTGTTCTCTTCTACAAGTAAATCGTTTTTTGTACAATTTTCAGTGGAAATTGTGAAAAGTCGTGCATAGAGTTGTGTGGTTTGTTTAACTTTGCAATCGTTAGTTTTTGTTTGGCATACATTTTAAAGTGAGCATAGTCCCAGCATCATCCTGTTACCATGGAATTGCCCTACTACAAAATTATAGTAGAGCGTTTAAGGTTTCAGCACCTGCATTGCGGACAGCACCCGATCCGACTATCACACGCGCTTCTGACAACCAACCAGCACTTTCCAATCCAAAATCGATTTGACAGCAAAGCTAGTTAGCTAATGTTAGCCATATACCGTAGTTAACTAATTGTTTAATTTAATGTTCACAGTAATTGAGACGAACGTTGAACAGTCCATAACAATTGGTTAAGGCCACTTAACATGTTTGTAAACATGTCTTATTGCATTCCAAATCTAAATAGCTAGCTAGCTAAACGTGTCATAGATAGCTAGTAAAGTTAAATACATTTGGCATTGTGTAGCCAACCAACCAGCAAGTCAGCTAGTATTACTTATTGATAGCTATCCAGTCACACATGGCTAGGTAGCTATCCAACCAAGAAAATCGTGGTAAGCTAACGCGTAAGCTAAAATTATTGGAAGCTAGCTCTAGTTATAATGCTGCATGTGAAGGTGATTTTGAAGATCGTGTTATGTTCACCATCGCCCCATTGCATTTTACCATTCCAAAACAAAGCATGACAAAAAAATGAACCATTGCAAATAGATAGATAGCTATGCTAATTTAGCTAACTAGATAGATATATAGATAACGTTAACCAGAGAGGCAGGTTCAATCGAGGAGGGGTCCTGCTGCTGTGTTACCACTGACCAAACAGAGAGGAAAAGGGTTTATACATTTAACAACCTACCGTGATACCTACCCTAAAAAAAATATGATAATATCGTCGAATATTCTCTAATATATAAATTCTTGTCGTAATTGCTACAGTGGCTAAATCCGTTCTGCCATGTTAGGCATTGTTATCGTTGATGATGCCAAAGGCTCCTCTTCTGTCGGCAGAAACAGGATGGATGGGCTGTGTCAGTCTTCTTATCACCCTCAGCTACAACAAAATAAGGCGATGCATCATGGGATACTACTGAAAGTAGTAACAATGTTCAAGAACATTTCGTTTGTTTCATGACTTATGATTTGACACTCTGAAATAGATGGGAATACATGTATGAAAATGTATAAATGTGTAAAAGAAAATGTGATTTTAGTCTAAAATGTAATTGATTAACCTGGCGGTTGCTACGCATGTCGTCGAGCTGTATCTAGGGCGTAAGTGTCATTGCCATAGAAACAGAACACTGCTGGCTCATTCGCGGGGCGCGTTCAGCAGGACACAACGTTTTGGAACGTTCCGCAATAAATATGTTATGTAGAACAAACAATCGTGTCGACTCAAGTCATGGCATTTCTATCTGCAACGTTCGACAACGTTTGGCAACCGAACGTGGCACTGTCCACACAAAAATGATTAATTTGAGCCATCTAGCGACGAAGAGAGGAGGTAAGTACAAAACTGGCGAGGGCTCACTTCTGTGTAAATAGGAAATTAACCAAAAAACGTTATTAATTTCCACTATATGAATATTTAAATATTAATTCAAGATAAAATATCTCGACACAAATAATAGACCCAAATTGTTCATTATAACAATACAACAGGCTGTATCACACCCGGCCGTGATTTCGGAGTCCCATAGGGCGGCGCACAATTGGCCCAGCGTCGTCCGGGTTTGGCCGTCATTGTAAATAAGAATTTGTTCTTAACTGGCTTACCTAGTTTAAATAAAGGTTACCATTTTTTTTAAACAGACTACACCAGACAGCAGAGGGAGCAGTGCTTCAAGAATGGGCCTTTGACGTGCAGTAAGAAACGTGGCGTTTGGCTGCAGCGATGTGGGTGTGTAGCCAGGTAAGTAGTGCAAAGCAGCAGCCCACCCAGAAGCATAACTTGGGGGGGACAAGGGGGTCATGATGACCATGATGAATTTGAAGGCTTAGAAAGTATTTTCCCACCGTAGCTACTGGCTTTCTGTGGCTTTACACTACACAATTCCTAATTGTATGATTAGATTCCCCCCGCCGCCAATTATGCTTTTGGTTTGGCCCGGTCCTCAGAGGCGGTGGTTTGTAAAGAGGAAAAAAATGTGCAAGACTTGTAAGGAGAACAGAGCAAAAGTTCCTGTCTTTCTCTCCTTAACAAACCCTTACTTCTGTGAACTAACTTGTGACAAATAAAGTACAGTCACAGTTAGCATGGCACATTAATAAGAACGAGTAAGAATTCTATAGAACATTATATTTTTCCAATGGAGAAAGTTTCTATTGCCAATAGACAACACGCGCATCTCGTGTGTGAGCGGAATTTCTCAAAAGGAGTGATAATTGGTAACGGTTACGGCATATTGTGCTCAATTTTGTGAGTTCAAAGACAACTTTGGTAGTATTATAAACTTTAAAACAACTCGTTTCAAGTAGGGTACAGAATTCGAGAAGGACTGTTTGAACCTCATGCAGTAGGCTCAAGCAGTGGCGACCTGTTATTCAGGGCAGGTGGGCACATTTTTGGGGGGCTTGCCTGTTTTGCATGTTATTTTGTCATTAATAGGTGTCACATCAGTTTGAAAACAATGTAAAAAAGAATATATATCATTGAGTTAGTAAAGACGTATAGAAACATGGTCTCTTTTTTGTTTTCTTGAGTAAGGCAGGTCCAAAATGCAGATGTTTCAGTTTAACTCAGTGCTTTCTGTGGTGGTGGGGCAAGCCAGCAGAAAATACAGAGCGCTGCACCGTGATTGGCTCAGTGTTCTGTCACTCACGGATACTTTACGTCACTGCCAAGTGTAAGAGCAGACCTTGAAAATTCTATCACCTTCGGCTGCTGCCATAGAAGTGCCCATCCAAGAAGGCTCAAGGTCATTGGCCACAGATACAATGACGTCAAATCACATTATATGTACAGTAGCTTTGATTGGACTGATCATGTCAACATCAAACTTTCACAATTTTAGCTAGTCATCATCATGAATCAAGTCGACAATCTACTGGTAAATCCTTTTTAATCCTTGTCATATGAAGATAAATAATGAAGAGGAATTATAGATAAAACGTACCAGTGCTCTTTGACCATTGGACATAAACATTATACAACAAGTTGGAAATCGCAAATTCAACAAGTGGTTTGGAAGGTATCAGTGGCTGTGTGGTCCCAAATCTGGGATTAAAATGATAAACATTCAACATTGGTCATGCTGTCAATGAAGCATGATTTGTGCCGTTCAAAACGACTGTTAACTTGGAGGACCGCCGCACCACCTTCCTGTTCAAGTGAGCCAAGCACAACAATGTGAGTCCCAAAATGCATTGTATACTGCTTCATAAATTATGTTATATGCCAGGGAGATATGTATACTATAGCTAAGAAAGTAACACTAAGTGTATGTTGTGTAGTAAGATGTTAGTAGCCCTTGTGCCTCACCCTAATAATTTGGTCTATTTAACCCTCTTAATTTTGCCTACTGTTCTGACTGTTCTACTGTAGCCTATAACCTGTTTTAGAGAAATGTATTGTTTAGTGTTGTGTTGTGTAGTGGCTTTGCAAGCAAGCCTGTTTCTCTCCCCAGTCAGAGGCAGCATGCTTAGAAAACAAACTTATTTAGAAAACAAATTTGACTGCCAAAATTGTGGAGAGAAAGCACACATGATGTTTATGCAACCTATAAATCACCCTAAGAATACTTCCAGAACCACCTTTATATTTTATATCAATTGAGAAAATCTACAAAAGAAATTGGCCCATCCTAGTCTTCATTAATAGGGATGTATGTGACATTGCACAGCAGTAAACTGGTTTATTTCATCTTCATCATTTTTTTGTTCTTGATTTCAATATGGAAGGAAAACCAGGTACTGGTGTTTGTATGTACTATTTCTTGGTGAGTGAAATGTATTCACTCTTAAAAAGGAAGGGTTCCTGGAGGATCCTTTAGGGGTTCTTTAATACATTTAAACTGGGGGAACCCCTATAAGTTCTTTAAAGAACCCTTTGGGTATTATTCATAATAATAATCAGCATAACAATAACAACAATAACACTATCTTTTAGTTGTCAGTGTTTGTTATGATTTTAGTGGTAAAACAGAATTGAAA
Source organism: Salvelinus alpinus (assembly GCF_045679555.1). NCBI lineage: Eukaryota > Metazoa > Chordata > Actinopteri > Salmoniformes > Salmonidae > Salvelinus > Salvelinus alpinus. Next base: position 79,120,793 of record NC_092090.1, on the reverse strand, counting down.
AATCTAAATATGAGGTAAACTCCCAGCAGAGCCCCAAGTCCAATGGGTACATTATATCCTCTGGCTTGTTGATGTCCTCTGTAGGATATCTATAGCCATAAGGATTTTGTAGGGAGGGTGAAGTCTGTATACAATAAATAATAATTATACAGATGGTTAACAAAACGTGCACACAACAGTATTCATACCTTGGGTTTTGTGGTAACTGTCAATGAAAAAACGGTTCACTTTTGACATCAGTTTTCATACACATACCTTGTCCATAATGTAGAGGCCTATCAGATCTTCATTGAAGAGGAAGAAGGCTGCTGTGACTGTGTCCTATAAGGTTTTAGAGGAACCATTAATTACAACTAACTGTAGATGATACATGTAATCTGCATAACATTATGAGGCAAACCAATGCCAATTCTAGGCTACATACCTTTGTGTAACTCCTCGTCAGTATACCTGCAGACACAGACACATATGAAAGTGAGCTATAGCCTTTAACATATTCTTAACTATTCTTACCTCTTTGTTGATTGATATACTGTACATTGAATTGTGTCCATTTCCTGTTTTAGAAATAATTTAAAAAAGGGAAAACGTGTCAAACAACCCAGCCATTTGCACAAATATGAAAAGATAGATGATATCATCATAAAACAATATCAATTTAGCTCATAAGGGAGACACCTTACCTTAAATTGAGGAGATCTTTACATTTTTCAGTTAAGTGCCTGCACATGTTGTCATCTCAAATTCAAATCAAAATTTTTCAGTTGGGCAGTTAGGTTCCTGCAAGAACCCAGAAGAACTAAAGAGGTTCCTCAATTAACCCCATCTCCTATGGGGTTCTTGGAAGAACCTAATGGGGGTATTTTTCAGCGGCAAGAGCCGTAAGGTTCTTCAAGGAACTTTGAGGATCTTAGAAGAATCCTTGTTGAACCCCACATTTTGTGTGTTGTTATGCTGTATTTTTGTGGGGAGGTTAGGGGGCATATGATGTTCCCCCATGATGAAAGGGGTTCATGACAGAAAAAGTTTGGGAAGCACTGATCTAGCTAATGATTACCATAAAAACAGATGGGCAACCCCATGCTTCAGCCTATTTATTTATAGACAATATGTTGCATCAGTTGGGCTATATGTGATCATGCATATTGCTTAAAAACACACCAGCCTGATAATATGGACCAATATGTTTTTAGGCTCCTTTTTGGAGGGGAAAATTATATTTTCATACATTTTGGAGTAGAAAAGTCACCAGAGCTGCGTTCAGTACAAATAAAATGTAATGCAACGTTCAATTAAACAGAAACAGGGCTGTTCTGAACGACCAGTTGAAAAACGGGAAGGGGTTGGGTTGTGGGTTCAAAATGCACCGCTGCCATTCAAATATGTCATTCATTGCTTCAAGTCACACCCACCACACCCACCAAAGTTTGTTCAAGAACATTGAAGAATGTTTTTGGGGAATCATGTCGTTCACTCCAACCCGTTATGCAACGTAGCAAACATTCAATCGAACTGAACGCACCCCAGAACTGACTTTCTCAAATTGCCAAGCGTGGTTACTTTCTGAACTGACCAACAATTTTAAAGTAATACAGAAATTATTGGTATTCCTGTTGTGGCTCGGATATATTGACCAAATTATCAGGAACGTTTTGGATATATTTTCCCTTCCAAATTCACCAGAAACAACCATTTCACAGCTATTTATTTAAAAAACATATCCCGGGGGGGGGTATGCCCCTGGACCCACCTAGAAGGCTGTTGCCCCTGGAACCCATTGACCTGCCCCCCCCCCCCCCCCCCATATGCAACATAGTGTTACACCCTTGAGCCCACCTAAACCTTTTCAAATCAAATCAAATTTTATTCCTCACATGCTTCGTAAACAACAGGTGTAGACTAACAGTGGAATGCAGAGGGAAAGAAAATAGAGAAATGATAGAAAAGTACAATTTAATAATACAAGTGATAATGAAGACACAATGAGCAACGATAACGATTTGTAGGCCTACAGTCATCATGGGAAGACTGACATAATGCAGATTGATTTTAATTTCAGCTAAAATTGGAATACCACTTTTTTTGGCCAACATCTGGAACTGAACATAACTTCTCTATTACTTTCAAAAGTTGTCATTTGTTGTCATTGTTCTAAGTTAGTATCCAAACAGGAAAGCTCATTTATTAAACATTTACATAGGTTAAATCTTTATAGACCATTGACAGTAAAAGAATAAGGTATCAACATCAAAACACTTATTTCACCTTCCCAGCAAAATGTGGACTGCTGACCAATAATGAGCAGAGCTAAAGAGATGAGGAATTTAAGGGTAAAATGTACTATTTTCCTAAAACAGTTTTACCTAATCAGACAACTAATTGATAATTTATTTTATTTAGAAATAGGCCCAGTCTTATAGATAGGGCTACTACTAGTCTACTGTAAGTAGAGCAGGCGAGCTGGTGCAGCCTATGTGTTACCAGTATGCTTCTGCCTGCTTTGTCAAGCACTAAGTGACGGGAGGGGTTCACAAAGCTTTCCACTCGATAACAGCTCTGCTCAGGTCCTCAGATTATTTTACTTTTGTACATAAACAGTGAGGACAGTGGACTTTTTATCTACACCCACCATTTTCCCACCTCACATTCTGACAAAGCTACCTTATTATCTCTGGCAAGAGGAATTCCACAGTGGCAAAGCTACCACGTAAAACGATAGGAACCAAAAACAAGAAATCAATTTTCATAACCAACCTAAGAAAGTGTCTCAAATGAATGGGGAAAATGTCTCATGGAATAAATTGAATTATTGTCTCCCTCTGAAATGTTATTTTTGGGAAGCAGCCTTAATCGCTCCCTGGCTTTGGCATGTTTTTGACAGGATTAAATTCTTTTCTTCTTTATTTTTAGTGTTTCTGGCATACGTCCTAGATCCTTCTATCAAGATGAGAGACCAACGAGTTGGGGTGAGGGTTAGATATTCTTCCTCCAGCATATTTCTTTACCCTTCTGAGGTGAAAAATAATTCCTCAGCCTCATACCTTCCTCATGATTTGTTTTACTTAAAGGCTGTTAGAGTTATTTATATATCATAACAAGTATTAAAATAGCTCAGTGAGGGGTAAGAAACTCACCAAGTAAAACAAGGAGCTTGGCCATCATAAACTACCATCTAGAAGCAGTCTGCAATCCTGTGTCTCAACCTGGTCTCAGAGCATTCCATATTATTCTGTACGTAAATCTGAGACACTCCATTTAGTATGATATGTTACGTTTGCTATTTATTACTTTGTGGCTGTACATCACCCATTTCGTATGATATGTTACGAATTACAATTTGTATTATATGTTACAAATTTGCAAAATATACAGGTGCAAGAAAAAGTATGTGAACCTTTTGGAATTGCCTGGATTTCTGCATAAATTGGTCATACAATTTGATCTGATCTTCATCTAAGTCACAACAATAGACAAACACAGTGTGTTTAAACTAATAAAACACAAACAATTATACGTTTTCATGTCTTTATTGAACACACAGTGTAAACATTCACAGTGTAGGGTGGAAAAAGTATGTGAACCCTTGCATTAAATAATTGGTTAACCCTCCTTTGGCAACAATAAACTCAACCAAATGTTTTCTGTAGTTGCGGATCAGGCCTGCACAACGGTCAGGAGGAATTTTGGACCATTCATCTTTACAAAACTGTTTCAGTTCTCAAGGTCATGCCACAGCATTTTAAATCGGGTTGAGGTCAAGACTGACTGGGCCACTCCAGAAGGCGTATTTTCTTCTGTACAAGCGATTCTGTTATTGATTTACTTCTGTCTTTTGGGATGTTGTCCTGTTGCATCACCCAACTTCTGTTGAGCTTCAATAGGTGGACAGATAGCCTTACATACTCCTGCAAAATTTCTTGATAATCTTGGGAAATCATTTTTCTGTCGATGATAGCAAGCTGTCCAGGTCCCGAGGTAGCAAACGTGCAGCAATGTTTTTTTGGGACAGCAGTGGCTTCTTCCATGGTGTCCTCCCATGAACACCATTCTTGTTTAGTGTTTTACGTATCGTAGACTGGTCAACAGAGATGTTAGTATGTTCCAGAGAGTTCTGTAAGCCTTTAGGTGACACTCTAGGATTCTCCTTAACCTCATTGAGCATTCTGCACTGTGCTCTTGCAGTCATATTTGCAGGACGGCCACTCCTAGGGAGAGTAGCAACAGTGCTGAACTTTCTCCATTTATAGACACTGTATTACTGTGGACTATGAACATCAAGGCTTTTAGAGATACTTTTGTAACCCTTTCCAGCTTTATGCAAGTCAACAATTCTTAATCTTAGGTCTTCTGAGATCTCTTTTTTTTGAGGCATGGTTCACATCAGGCAATGCTTCTTGTGAATAACAAACTCACATTTTGTGAGGTTTTTTTATAGGGCAGGGCAGCTCTAACCAACATCTCCAATCTCGTCTCATTGATTGGACTCCAGGTTAGCTGACTCCTGACTCCAATTAGCTTTTGGAAAAGTCATTAGCCTAGGGGTTCACATACTTTTTCCAACCTACACTGTGAATGTTTAAATGATGTATTCAATATAGACAAGAAAAATACAATAATTTGTGTGTTATTAGTTTAAGCACACTGTGTTTGTCTATTGTTGTGACTAAGATGAAGATCAGATCAAATTGTATGACTAATTTATGCAGAAGTCCAGGTAATTCCAAAGGGTTCCCATACTTATTCTTGCCACTGTACAGTATGTTACGAATTAATGTTAGGTGAAGGGTTAGCTAACATGCTAAGCAGTTGCAAAGTAGCTAAAAAAGTAGTTGAAAATGTGCAAATTAGTTCAAATGCTAAAGTTGTCTATAATGAGATTTGAACTCCCAACCTTTGGGTTGCTAGACATTCGCGTTATACACCCACACATCCAGCCCAACCAACCAACCACCCACCCACCCACCGACCCACCGACCCTACTTTCGTTTTTGCCTTAAGTAACCATCTGTCTTATGTAACCATATCAAAAGTAACATATCATACAAATTTCAGTTTGCCAGATTTACATATACTATGTTACGTCTAATCTATGAGACCAGGCTGTGTGTCTAAAGCACTGAATCATGACTGGGAGTGAGTGTGTCACTGTGTGTGCCACTCAGACACCTATTCACAGAAAAGCAGGACACCAGGTTCCAGGAGAGGCTGTTGATAATCATCTGTCACTTTCATTCCATTCTAGGAAAAGGAAAACCATTTTTTAATAAACATATTGTTTGGAGCTATAGCCTATACCAGTTCCCTTTTTTATTTGCTGCAAGAATTAGTTATGATGCTCCGGACCAGAAATGTTGTGTGTTTGTGTTGTCCTTATATTGACGTAGATTCCTTCTCCCAAATAAAAGATTAGCCAAAGATAATGTTCGAGTAATACATTCATTTATTTAAACACATTCCAATATATTTAGCTGTAGTGCCTTCCAAGACTGCCTTGATTCAACGTATCAGCTGTTTAAACATACCATGAATAGGCTACATTATTTTGCACAAGAAAATAAAATAAAATGCCAAACGGGTTGTAATCCAGTTTCAACATGTTTTATGTCAACTCTATTATGGAGTAATGATTGAGTGTATGGCCATGGACATTGATCAATGTGGAGAGCTCCTTCCCTGATCTTCCCTGGCTTTTATTTTGCAAAAGTCCTCAGTGCCCTTTACACTGCTGTGTTTTGTTTATACTTGCATTGTCAACCTTTTGGGCATAAAGTGCATTCGGAAAGTACATTACAGCCTTATTCTAAAATGTATTAAATTGTTTTTTTCCCCTCATCAATCTACACACAATACCCCATAATGACAAAGCAAAAACAGGTTTTTAGAAATGTTTGCAAATGTATTTAAAAAAAAAAATGGAAATATCACATTTACATAAGTAATCAGACCCTTTACTCAGTACTTTGTTGAAGCACATTTGGCAGCGATTACAGCCTCAATTCTTCTTGGGTATGACGCTACATGCTTGGCAGACCTGCATTTGGGGAGTTTCTCACATTCCTCTCTGCAGATCCTCTCAAACTCGATCAGGTTGGATGGGGAGCATTGCTGCACAGCTATTTTCAGGTCTCTCCAGAGTTGTTCGATCAGGTTCAAGTCCGGGCTCTGGCTGGGCCGCTCAAGGACATTCAGAGACTTGTCCCAAAGCCAGTCTTGCGTTGTTTTGGCTGTGTGCTTAAGGTTGTTGTCCTGTTGGAAGGTGAACCTTCGCCCCAGTCTGAGGTCCTGAGCGCTCTAGAGCAAGTTTTCATCAAGGATCTCTCTCTACTTTGCTCCGTTCATCTTTGTCTCGGTCCTGACTACTCTCCCAGTCCCTGCTGCTGAAAAACATCCCCACAGCATGATGCTGCCACCATCATGCTTCACCGTAGCGATGGTGCCAGGTTTTCTCCAGATGTGACGTTTGGAATTCATGCCAAAGAGATCAATCTTGGTTTCATCAGACCAGAGAATCTTGTTTCTCATGGTCTGAGAGTCTTTAGGTGCCTTTTGTCAAACTCCAAGCGGACTGTCATGTGCCTTTTACTGAGGAGTGGCTTCCGTCTGGCCACTCTACCATAAAGACCTGATTGGTGGTGTGCTGGAGAGATGGTTGTCTTTCTGGAAGTTTCTCCCATCTCCATAGAGGAACTCTGGAGCTCTGTCAGAGGGACCATCGGGTTCTTGGTCACCTCTGACCAAGGCCCTTCTCCCCCGATTGCACAGTTTGGCCGGGTGGCCAGCTCTAAGAGGAGTCTTGATGGTTCCAAACTTCTTCCATTTAAGAATGATGGAGGCCACTGTGTTCTTCGGGACCTTAAATGCTGTAGACATTTTTTGGTACCCTTTCCAAGATCTGTGCCTCGACAAAATCCTGTCTCGGAGCGCTACGGACAATTCCTTAGACCTCATGGCTTGGGTTTTGCTCTGACATGCACTGTCAACTGTGGGACCTTATATAGACAGGTGTGTGCCTTTCCAAATCATGTTCAATCAATTGAATTTACCACAGGTGGACTCCAATCAAGTTGTAGAAACATCTCAAGGATGATCAATGGAAGCATTTCGCTACACTCACAATAACATCTGCTAACCATGTGTATGTGACCAATAAAATGTTATTTTATTTGGAAACAGGATGCACCTAAGCTCAATTTTTGAATCTCATAGCAAAGGGTCTGAATGCTTATGTAAATAAGGTATTTCTGTTTTGTTTTTTTATTATAAATTGCAAAAAAAAAAAAAAAAACGGTTTTCACATTGTCGTTATGGGGTCTAGTGTGTGGATTGCTGACTTACAAAAAAAATATCAATTTTAGAATAAGGCTGTAACGTAACAAAATGTGGAAAAAGTCAAGGGGTCTGAATACTTTCCGAAGGCACTGTAGGTCAAGAATTTGGCTTTTTGTGTTCCAAAGTTTCATGAAGGAACTAGATTGTCCAGAAAAAAAGCAGGTCCATACATCTCACTTAGGAGAATCAGTGTACAGTATCTGTAACAGTGATGGGGTGCTGATTAAGTCCAGCTGAAAAATGTCCTTCCCACACTTCCCAAGCACTCCCCCATGCCAGAGCCGTCCACTGTCTGATTTCCTTTAACAAGCTGGCAGGCCCCATAAACGTGCCAGTGATTTACTGCCCACTAGGCCTGCAGATTGAGCTTTTTATTTTATTACGAAGGCAAGGAAATACATTCTTTAAAACAACACTAAATTCAGCTGTGTCTTCAGACATGTTCAGAGTGATGCCTTACAGACGGGTGTTGGAAAAGAGCCCAAAACTGTCATAGGGTGCCGCAGCTAGGGCACACTGGCGGGAACGTAATTAGACTGAACTATTAGGCTTTTGTTACAACAGCAGGCAGTCGGTCAAGGACAGAGAGAGGAAGATTTAAAAAAAAACATATGAAATAGTTAAACTGGAGAATGAAGAATGTGGAGGATGATAGGCTCTTAGTTGGCACATCAGAGTTAATAGAGACACTCAGACCTGCTGTGTCCGATGCCCTGAAATACCATTGAAATCCAATCACATTATGGATGTGACAGTACAGCATCTAATAAGGCTGGGTTTTACTGCCTCCGCTCTGACCAGCTGCCAATACCAACACTTTTCAGGCTGTAATAGTGTTACTGTCATTATATTGAGGTTGGCAAGGCTAAATGCCCTAAAACTCTGAAAAACTCATTACATTTGCCAAGTTTCTATTTTTTTGTGGAAAGATAGTTGTAATCACTCCAATACTGAAATCAATGTGTCATTTATTTGATCACTTCAAAGCCAGCAAGTCTACCAGTCCATTTAAAGTAACAATGAAATAATTTTTTAGAAATTACTTCAAGTTCATAATGGTGCATTTCACCCTAAATATGTTAGATGTATACTGCTTTTTGACTGGTTCTCAACTATTAGAGTACTATTTAACATGTGCCATCAACTCTAAACTACTTTCAATACACCCAGAACACACACACAAAATGACTTTGGTCTCTCTTGCTACATTTGCTATACGCCTGCTGTAACCCCCTATACCCTAAAAAGACACCAGTTCTGGTAAGGCATCTCATCATGTTTGAACCAGATGTTGAGGCTATTCCCACTTTCTCTTAAATGGTAAATGGGACCTCCCAGAGGCTTTAGTCTTTGCCTTTGTTCACTGCTTTATGGTATGGAAGTATTTGTCTATGTTCTTTTGGAGAATATATGTAGTAGCAGCTAGAACACACAAAGACATACTGTAAGACTGGAGGGGGGGGGGGCAGTTACTGTAAGATGAGTGGGGGGGACAGTTACTGTACAGCAGTGGTATTCCATTGTGATATAACTTTTTCAGGGGGGACCCCATTGTTTTCCCCCTGAATTTTTGGTGACCCCATTTTTTCCCCAATAATTTATGGTGACCCCACCACCCCCCAAATCTAATGTCACTACCAAAGTTCCCTGTAATTGTCTTCGCACTGAGCAAATTTCAGGTCTGCTGAGCACAACCTTGAATGTTGTGAAAATGTTGTGCAACTTCCAGCACGCGTTTACTGTGAACACTGAAGCTGTACCTGCTTTAAGTTACAGTTTTAACAGTGGTCAAGTAGGCTATTGTGGCTATTTGATCATAACGTAGGCCTACCATCAAAAACAATAGAGAAAATGCATCCCATAACACTTTAATTAGCAGTTCTATCATTCAGCCTACAGTAGCAGCCAATGTGTGGTGTTCAATGTAGGTCCATTTTTTAAAACAAAACATGCAGGGCTTGACATGAACCTGTTTATCCACTTGTCCTTCAGACAAGGATGTGACTGAAAATGTTGTTGTGTTGTTTGATGCAAGAAACCACTTTACAAAATAAAATGCATTATTATTTCCATACCATTATTACAGAGAATCAGACAGATTTTGCTACCCTCTACCTATTGGCTACTTAGCTTATTCAAGCCTGTCTCAAAATACAACACTGTTTAAGACAAAAAAAGCTCTTCACCTGACTCGCTTTTCAAATATGTCTAGTGCTCTTGTAGGAAGCAATCACACCCTTATTGCTGAATACAAATGATCTATAATTGGGATAATAACTCACTAACTGGCAAAGGATATGAACATAATGTGCACATGCAGCTCTCGAGTTGATCTCAAAACAAGTGCATCTACTCATGACCGCTCATGCTGTAAACACAGTTCAGTTCAAAGTAAATGGCACAGATCCATATAAACTCAGCAAATAAAGAAACGTCCATTTTTCAGGACCCTGTCTTTCAAAGATAATTCGTAAAAATCCAAATAACTTCACAGATCTTCATTGTAAAGGGTTTAAACACTGTTCCCCATGCTTGTTCAATGAACCATACACAATTAATGAACATGCACATGTGGAACGATCGTTAAGACACTAACAGCTTACAGACGGCAGGCAATTAAGTTCACAGTTACGAAAACTTAGGACACTAAAAAGGCCGTTCTACTGACTCTGAAAAAATGGGGATTGTACATGTGGCCAGGGCAATAAATTGCAATGTCCGTACTGTGAGACGCCTAAGACAGCGCTACAGGGAGACAGGACAGACAGCTGAATGTCCTCGCAGTGGCAGACCAAGTGTAACAACACCTGCACAGGATCGGTACATCATGTACCTGCGTGACAGGTACAGGATGGCAACAACAACTGCCCAAGTTACAAGTTACACCAGGAACGCACAATCCCTCCATTAATGCTCAGACTGTCCTCAATAGGCTGAGAGAGGCTGGACTGAGGGCTTGTAGGCCTGTTGTAAGGCAGGTCTTCACCAGACATCACCGGCAACGACGTCGCCTATGGGCACAAACCCTCTGTCGCTGGACCAGACAGGACTAGCAACAAGTGCTCTACACTGACGAGTCGCGGTTTTGTCTCACCAGGGGTGATGGTCGGATTCGCGTTTATCGTCGAAGGAATGAGCGTTACACCGAGGCCTGTACTCTGAAGCGGGATTGATTTGGAGGTGGAGGGTCCGTCATGGTCTGGCGCGGTGTGTCACAGCATCATCGGACTGAGCTTGTTGTCATTGCAGGCAATCTCAACGCTGTGCGTTACAGGGAAGACATCCTCCTCCCTCATGTGGTACCCTTCCTGCAGGCTCATCCTGACATGACCCTCCAGCATGACAATGCCACCAGCCATACTGCTGGTTCTGTGCGTGATTTCCTGCAAGACAGGAATGTCAGTGTTCTGCCATGGCCAGCAAAGAGCCCGGATCTCAATCCCATTGAGCACGTCTGGGACCTGTTGGATCGGAGGGTGAGGGGTTCCCCCCATTCCCCCCAGAAATGTCTGGGAACTTGCAGGTGCCTTGGTGGAAGAGTGGGGTAACGTCTCACAGCAAGAACTGGCAAATCTGGTGCAGTCCATGAGGAGGAGATGCACTGCCGTACTTAATGCAGCTGGGGGCCACACCAGATGCTGACTGTTACTTTTGATTTTGACCCCCCCCCCCCCCCCCCCTTTGTTCAGGGACACATTATTCAATTTCTGTTAGTCACATGTCTGTGGAACTTGTTCAGTTTATGTCTCAGTTGTTGAATCTTATGTTCATACAAATATTTACACATGTTAAGTTTGCTGAAAATAAATGCAGTTGACAGTGAGAGGATGTTTCCTTTTTTGCCGAGTTTATGTCAATGGTCTATTTGCATATAGGCCTAGTACAGCTCTGATTGGTTGTTCCGCACCAGTCTGTGTAGAGTATGGGCTGAGTACTGTGTGTCAATGCAATAGAATCCTACTCCGATGCGTTGTGCCTACAACAAAATCTCTTGCAGTGTGTTTTGTTTCAGTATATTGCTTTGAAAGTGACTAATATTGCACTGATTCGATCACAATTGCCACAGCAAAGGGAAACATTGATAGTGTTCACAGGGAAAACTCTAGAACAGCTGTCATCAACCTTTTCTGAGTCAAGATCACTTTGAGTCAAAATGCAAGCCGAGATCTACCGCTCAGATTTTTTTTATATGACTTAAAAAAACATAAGCCTATGCAACATTAACCAATTAAAAACAGTACTGTAGGGCCTCCCGAGTGACGCAGCAGTCTAAGGCACTGCATCGCAGTGTTGCGGCGTCACTACAGCCTGGGGTTCGATCCATTAGAGGGTGGACTATGAGAGAAATGCGTGCTTTCAGGCAGACTCATTTTTACAGTCCAGGGAGAATAATGGTGCTAATACTATTCACAGCCACACTTTAATTACCAGCGCTTATTGCCACCAACACCATCCTTAGAAGTGGTTGTAATGCTGCGCCCACACAACGTGCTTTACTGGGAAAGTTTTACTGCAAAATTACTGTATAATTAAGCTTTTAACACATACATTAGAAGAGACATTGTGATAACACTCAAATGAGTGGATTTGGCTAGTTCAGCCTCACCCGTTGCTGACAGGGTATAAAATTGAGCACACAGCCATGCAATCAACATAGACAAACATTGGCAATAGAATGACCTGTACTGAAGAGCTCAGTGACTTTGAACGTGGCATTGTCATAGGATGCCACCTTTCCAACAAGTCAGTTGTAAGATTTCTGCCCTGCCAGAGCTGCCCCGGTCAACTGTAAGTGCTGTTATTGTGAAGTGGAAATGTCTAGGAGCAACAACGGCTCAGCCACAAAGTGATAGGCCACACAAGCTCACAGAACAGAACAGGACCCCCGAGTGCTGAAGCGCGTAGCATGTAAAAATCGTCTGTCCTCGGTTGCAACACTCACTACAGAATTTCGAACTGCCTCTGGAAACAACGTCAGTACAATAACTATTTGTTGGAAGCTTCATGAAATGGGTTTCCATGGCCGAGCAGCCACACACAAGCCTAAGATCACTACGCACAATGCCAAGCATCGGCTGGAGTTGTGTAAAGTCCGCTGCCATTGGACTCTGGAGCAGCGAAACGCGTTCTCTGGAGTGATCAATCCCGCTTCACCATCTGGCAGTCCGATGGACTAATCTGGGTTTGACGGATGCCAGGAGAACGCTACTTGTCCCAATGCATAGTGCCAACTGTAAAGTTTGGTGAAGGAGGAGTAGTGGTCTGGGGCTGTTTTTCATGGTTCGGACTAGGCCAATTATTTCCAGTGAAAGGAAATTTTTAAAGCTACAGCATACAATGACATTGTAGACGATTCTGTGCTTCCATCTTTGTGGTAACAGTTTGGGAAGGCCCTTTCCTGTTTCAGCATTACAATGCCCCCGTGCACAAAGCGAGGTCCATACAGAAATCGTTTGTCAAGATTGGTGTGGAAGAACTTGACTGGCTTGCATAGAGCCCTGACATCAAACCCAGCGAACACCTTTGGAATGAATTGGAACGCTGACTGCGAGCCAGGCCTAATCACCCAACATCAGTGCACGACCTCAATAATGCTCTTGTGGCTGAGTGGAAACTAGTTCGTGCAGCAATGCCTTCCCAGAAGAGTGGAGGCTGTTTATAGCAGCAAAGGGGGGACCAACTCCATATTAATGCCCATGATTTTGAAATGAGATTTTTGACGAGCAGGTGTCCACATACTTCTGGCCATGTAGTGTACATGCATTGAGTAGAGTCTGGATAAGCTACTTTCCATATTTTTCTCTGGACACTCAAATCTGCACAAAACCTTGCCTCGGGCCATCTTTGAATGGTAAAGTACTGTATATACAGTCTTATTTGTGATGGACACAATTCCACACAGATCGAAAGCTGGAATGATACCAGCAGAAAAGCAAAGCAGACCTGCCTTTCCTGGACTCAGAGCAGACTGAAAATCCTCCAGGCTCCTATTTCAACCACCTCAACACTCACTACTTTACCACCATAATCACTGCTCACAGATAGAGCTCAAATAATTGTTGTTTTTCCACAGAAATAGAATACTTTTTACACTGTTTTCAATAGAGGGTTTCTTTTCCAGTGTGTAGTCATAATAAAGAAGATTCTGCTGACTTACACATTTCGGCTCCTCGTTTTTATCCATCATAAGCATCAGAAGATCAGGTCAGGATTCAGGAGTGAATCAAAGACTCATAATTCACAACATTCGTATGTCTGTATTGTGGACCGGGGAACCATATTGGCTCAGCATGGCTCTTCTTACCATGAACGATAAGTACAGGGTCCCCAAAAAGTGAGAGGATGATTCAGACTCAGGCTCACATGATGAGAGCTGTTTTCTTACTGATCGAACTGATGCAATCCTCTGTGAGACGTGGCTATTGCAGGTTTGGTAGGAAACCACTTCGGGCCTACAGGCTCGTTCACTACATAGCAGGAGGACCCCTCCTGTGAGTAGTGTCTTTAGAAATATACTGAGAGTACAGTAATCTGACATTTCTGCAGCCGATCCTACAGTAGCAGGCACAATTTTTAACCCTGCAAGTGATGGAAGCCCTTACAAACACACATGAACACATCAAACACAACATTAAACCGGTAGATAATGTGTGGACCGGGGAACCGTATTGGCTCAGCATGGCTCTTCTTATCATGAATGCTAAGTACAGGGTCCCCAAAAGGTGAGACACCTCTTAGTGTGACAGACTTCAACAAAGTATGTCATAGTACACTTTTAGAAAGAAAATGGTTCCAAAAGGGTTCTTTGGCTGACCAATAGGAGAACCCTGTTTGGTTCTAGGTAGAACCCTTTTGGGTTCCAGGTAGAACCCTCTGTACCTGCAACCAAAAATGGTTATTCAAAGGGTTCTTCTATGGGGACAGCCGAAGAACCCTCTTTTTTTTCCTAATAGTGTACTCCTATACCCGACGCAGGAATGTTCGACTCCTGCTCCTCTCTCTTTCCGGTGTGGAGCTAGCAAGCATGCGGTACATGCTGAAGGATCATATGCCGTATATAAACACTGGGTGCCGTTTATACATCTCACATATGGATTTTAGTGCCTGTGTGATCTCCAAATGCCTTGGGCCTGCTCCAGGCGAGCAGGACTACTCATCTTTTAGCAGAGGCCTCCAAATAAAACAGACCTACTTCGCCAAGCAAAACGTGCTTCAGAGCTGTTTTCCACCGTCTGTGTGGCCAGGCAAAATACAAGGAAACCATTTCAACCCTGAAACCTTCCCCAATTGAGAAACTGTAGATCAGCGAGATTGACGAAAAGGCCCAATCAACGCACTGTCAAGGCTTTTCCTAAAGTTGTCCCCTTACTCTGCAGGGAAAGTGAATGGAGTCAGTCAACTAGCCCGGTACCTCTCTCCTAGAATTAAAGTCAAGCTCCACACACACCATGCCCTATCTCTGTGATACATTACCTTCCTTGGACTATTCTACTAGCTACCCCTCTATGCCATTCCAATATACCTCTTCTCGAGCCTGGTCCAATTCTACTATCCCTCCACACTGGTGCCATTCTGGTTTCCCATCCTGGTCCCTGACAGTCCACTCCCCATTCTTTCCCCGGGCCTGAAGGTGTGACTTAACTTCACTAGGGTAGGGGGCAGCATTGGGAATTTTGGATGAAAAGCGTGCCCAAATTAAACTGCCTGCTACTCAGCCATAAAAGCTAGAATATGCATATAATTAGTAGATTTGGATAGAAAACACTCTGAAGTTTCCTAAACTGTTTAAATGATGTCTGTGAGTATAACAGAACTCATATGGCAGGCAAAAACCTGAGAAAAGATCCAACCAGGAAGTGGGAAATCTGAGGTTTGTAGTTTTCAACTCTTTGCCTATCGAATACACAGTGTCTATTGCACTTCCTAAGGCTTCCACTAGATGTCAACATTCTTTAGAACCTTGTTTGAGGCTTCTACTCGGAAGTGGGGGCGAATGAGAGGGGATTGAGTCAGAGGTCTGCCAGAGAGCCATGAGCTGGCAACGTGCGTTCACGTGATAGTTAGCTTGCATTTCATTGCAATTCTACAGACAAAGGAATTCTCCGGTTGGAACATTATTGAAGATTTATGTTAAAAACATCCTAAAGATTAATTCTATACATCGTTTGACATGTTTCTACGGACGGTAACGGAACATTTCGACTTTTCGTCTGCACCTAGTGATCGCGCCTCATGAATTCTGATTACTGGGATAAACGCGCGAACAAAAAGGATGTATTTGGACATAAATGATGGACATTATCGAACAAAACAAACATTTATTGTGGACCTGGGATTCCCGGGAGTGCATTCTGATGAAGATCATCAAAGGTAAGTTAATATTTATAATGCTATTTCTGACTTCTGTTGACTACACAACATGGCGGATATCTGTTTGGGTTGTGTTGGTCTCTGAGCACTGTACTCAGATTATTGCATGGTGTGCTTTTTCTGTAAAGTCTTTTTAAAATCTGACACAGTGGTTGCATTATGGAGAAGGGGATCTAAAATTCCATGCATAACAGTTGTACCTTTTAGCAATGTTTATTATGAGTATTTCTGTAAATTGATTTCTCTTTTGGCTCTCTGCAAAATCGCCAGATGTTTTGGAACTACTGAACATAACGCGCCAATGTAAACTCAGATTTTTGGATATAAATATGAACTTTACCGAACAAAACATACATGTATTGTGTAACATGAAGTTCTATGAGTGTCATCTGATGAAGATCATCAAAGGTTAGTGACTCATTTTATCTCTATTTCTGCTTTTTGTGACTCCTCTCTTTGGCTGGAAAAATGGCTGTGTTTTTCTGTGACTTGGCTCTGACCTAACATAATTGTTTTATGTGCTTTCGTCGTAAAGCGTTTTTGAAATCGGACACTGTGGCTGGATTTACAACAAGTGTATCTTTAAAATGGTGTAAAATACTTGTATGTTTGAGGAATTCTAATTATGGGATTTCTGTTGTTTTGAATTTGGCGCCCTGCAGTTTCACTGGCTGTTGACGAGGTGGGACGCTACCGTCCCACATACCCTAGTGAGGTTAAGTGCTCACCTATTCCCCAGAATTATCCAGCTGCTCTCTGCAGGCCTGTCTGTCACTGAGACCTCTGCAGTAGCAGGACCAGAGAATAGCCTCACTGTGTGTCGGCTGTGCACATCTTCAGTGGCAGGATCCAAGGGGCCCCATGGAGGACTTCTATTGACTATCCTCTTTCAACGGGAACTGAATGGGACCACAACCCCTCTGGGCCCAGCTGCCTCGGGGGAAACCCAACACAGGCTGGGCTCTCTGAAACTAGCCGGCATAGGAAAGCCATGGATTATGGCTTCCACCGCGACACCATCTTCAGTAACGCCACTGCTGTCCTTGGCTGCCACTCCACTCATCTCCTCTGAAGGAAGGCTGCTTGGCAACAGAGGGGCCCTGCCACAGTCTGAACGCTTCAGATGAAAATCATTTAATTGTACAGAGATTTCTTTTGAACCAATATAGTAAAAAACAAAACTTATCCACAATGTTGTTATTGTCACTTCTAAAGAACTCTCCTTTTCAACCATGTAACTGAAACATTGGTCTGTCTGATTCTGATGTCACCATAATTCAACAACAAATATAAAAAGCGCTCATTGGGTTGTCAACAGTGTTTTTCTTTTCCAACCCCTCTAGAAACAACACCAAACCAGAACTTTAGGGATGATCCCTAAGCGGGTCTATAGTCTGCTGTTAAGTAGCAAATGAGATTGAGTTTCATTTCAGGAAATACTTTCCATGGTGTATTTTAATGGGCATGGTTCTGCCTCACAGGTCCACTTCTTTGGCTCAGAGCACTCAATGAAAAGAGGCTTTATCTGCCACTCACTCACTCTCATTACCATGAACTACACCTAGCCAGAAACACTTACACTTTACATTCATCAAAAATACCCCTTTAATGATCTGCAATTGAAATGAGTGGGTAACCCCTGGTTTGACAAAATGCATGCACATTTTTCCCAGGACACACAAACCAAAGTCCATAAACTTTCATAGGGTCTTTTTTTATTCACAGGCTCTTTTTTGTGAACCTAACAATTACAGCTTTGTGATAAGAAACTCGTTTTTGGGGGAATAGAAAACATTATCAAATATCATACTGTAAAATATATACAGTGGGGAGAACAAGTATTTGATACACTGCCGATTTTGCAGGTTTTCCTACTTACAAACCATCTAGAGGTCTGTAATTTTTATCATAGGTACACTTCAACTATGAGAGACGGAATCTAAAACAAAAATCCAGAAAATCACATTGTATGATTTTTAAGTAATTAATTTGCATTTTATTGCATGACATAAGTATTTGATACATCAGAAAAGCAGAACTTAATATTTGGTACAGAAACCTTTGTTTGCAATTACAGAGATCATACGTTTCCTGGAGTTCTTGACCAGGTTTGCACACACTGCAGCAGGGATTTTGTCCCACTCCTCCATACAGACCTTCTCCAGATCCTTCAGGTTTCGGGGCTGTCGCTGGGCAATACGGACTTTCAGCGCCCTCCAAAGATTTTCTATTGGGTTCAGGTCTGGAGACTGGCTAGGCCACTCCAGAACCTTGAGATGCTTCTTACGGAGCCACTCCTTAGTTTCCCTGGCTGTGTGTTTCGGGTCGTTGTCATGCTGGAAGACCCAGCCACGACCCATCTTCAATGCTCTTACTGAGGGAAGGAGGTTGTTGGCCAAGATCTCGCGATACATGGCCCCATCCATCCTCCCCTCAATACGGTGCAGTCGCCCTGTCCCCTTTGCAGAAAAGCATCCCCAAAGAATGATGTTTCCACCTCCATGCTTCACGGTTGGGATGGTGTTCTTGGGGTTGTACTCATCCTTCTTCTTCCTCCAAACACGTCGAGTGGAGTTTAGACCAAAAAGCTCAATTTTTGTCTCATCAGACCACATGACCTTCTCCCATTCTTCCTCTGGATCATCCAGATGGTCATTGGCAAACTTCAGACGGGCCTGGACATGCCCTGGCTTGAGCAGGAGGACCTTGCGTGCGCTGCAGTATTTTAATCCATGACGGCATAGTGTGTTACTAATGGTTTTCTTTGAGACTGTGGTCCCAGCTCTCTTCAGGTCATTGACCAGGTCCTGCCGTGTAGTTCTGGGCTGATCCCTCACCTTCCTCATGATCATTGATGCCCCACGAGGTGAGATCTTGCATGGAGCCCCAGACCGAGGATGATTGACCGTCATCTTGAACTTCTTCCATTTTCTAATAATTGCGCCAACAGTTGTTGCCTTCTCACCAAGCTGCTTGCCTATTGTCCTGTAGCCCATCCCAGCCTTGTGCAGGTCTACAATTTTATCCCTGATGTCCTTACACAGCTCTCTGGTCTTGGCCATTGTGGAGAGGTTGGAGTCTGTTTGATTGAGTGTGTGGACAGGTGTCTTTTATACAGGTAACGAGTTCAAACAGGTGCAGTTAATACAGGTAATGAGTGGAGAACAGGAGGGCTTCTTAAAGAAAAACTAACAGGTCTGTGAGAGCCGGAATTCTTACTGGTTGGAAGGTGATCAAATACTTATGTCTTGCAATAAAATGCAAATTAATTACTTAAAAATCATACAATGTGATTTTCTGGATTTTTGTTTTAGATTCCGTCTCTCACAGTTGAAGTGTACCTATGATAAAAATTACAGACCTCTACATGCTTTGTAAGTAGGAAAACCTGCAAAATCGGCAGTGTATCAAATACTTGTTCTCCCCACTGTATAATACCATTTTGTGCCAAAGGACCAATTTAAAAACTCTCAATCCACCTTTGCATAAATCACTCCTTTGTCTGTTTGGATTTCACTTCTTTGGCACAAGGTTTCCCAGTGAATCAAGTGGTTGGCAGCAAGCACAGCCTCTTGACTTTGATAACGCTGAAAGTGTAACACCAGATGACATTTAAACAGTGTTCTGACTTGCACTTTTAATGGGCTGCAGGCAGCAAATCTGCTACTAGGTTGGGCACCGCACCGCACAGGTCTGTACAGAACTAATGGATTTGTATATCACATTGGGAATCGTTATCTAACAGCATTGATCTATAAAGTAACTGTCCAGTGTATCCCGGGCCTATAATTCATTAGTGAAATAGTGTTCCTTCAAAAAATATAATTAAGTATGTTAAAAGCAGCTTTTCTGTAGCTAGTGATTTTTATTGTTCTGTATGTCAGGTGCTACATGGCCATTTTTCTAGTGCCTCTGTGACTGTGTGCCGCCCCATGTCTGACTGGTTATAGAATAGAAAATAATTGGGTAAATATTACTTTATTGGTCCCCTGATATAAATTTGTATCATATGATCAACAACAGACAACTTTTAAAAGTGTGATTTTCACTGGACAGTTACTTTAAATGAACTTGCCAGTGTGAAACAGCAGAATCATAGGTCAGATAAGCACAGTGGCTGTGTGGCTGTGTGCCTGTCAGCGCTGTCCTCGCTGACTTACAGCAGTGCTGAGAGAGCAAGGGAGAGACAGTTGGTGAGACGTCCGGGAAGAGAGACAGGTGGTGAGAGACACATTTTGCTCCAAATGGAAAGTGGTGTTGGTGGGGAAAACATACAACATTATAAAATCCATGTACTGTACACAAACAACAAGTGTGCGGTTAAAATTGGCAAAAAACACACATTTCTTTCCACAGGGCCGTGGGGTGAGACAGGGATGCAGCTTAAGCCCCACCCTCTTCAACATATATATCAATGAATTGGCAAGGGCACTAGAATAGTCTGCAGTACCCGGCCTCACCTTACTAGAATCTGAAGACGAATGTCTACTGTTTGCTGCTGATCTGGTGCTGAACCTGGAGAAGAGTCCCTCCCCTAAGCAAGCTGGTCCTGGGGCTCTGTTCACAAACAGACCCCACAGAGCCCCAGAACAGCAACACAATTAGACCCAACCAAATCATGAGAAAATAAAAAGATAATTACTTGACACATTGGAAAGAATGAACAAAAAAAACTGAGCAAACTAGAATGCTATTTGGTTGTAAACAGAAAGTACACAGTGGCAGAATACCTGATTACTGTGACTGACCGAAACTTAAGGAAAGCTTTGACTATGTACAGTCTCAGTGAGCATAGCATTGCTATTGAGAAAGGCAGCCGTAGGCAGACATGGCTCTCAAGATAAGACAGGCTATGTGCACACTGCCCACAAACTGAGGTGGAAACTGAGCTGCACTTCCTAACCTCCTGCCAAATGTATGACCATATTAGAGAGACATATTTCCCTCAGATTACACAGATCCACAAAGAATTTAAAAACAGACCCAATTTTGATAAACTCCCATATCTACTGGGTGAAATATCACAGTGTGCCATCACAGTCGCAATATTTGTGACCTGTTCCCACAAGAAAAGGTCAACCAGTGAAGAACAAACACCATTGTAAATACAACCCTTATTTATGTTTATTTATTTTCCATTTTGTACTTTAACTATTTGCACATCGTTACTACACTGTGTATAGACATAATATGACATTTGAAATGTCTTTATTCTTTTGGAACTTCTGTGACTGTAATGTTTACTGTTAATTTCTGTTTATTTCACTTTTGTTTATTATCTACTTCACTTGCTTTGGCAATGTAAACAACATGTTTCCCATGCCAATAAAGCCCGTAAATTGAAATTGAATTGAATTGAGAGAGAGGGAGGGAGAGAGGGTGGGAGAGAGAGGGAGGATGATGGGCTATAGTGGTGTGCTTGTACACATTCCAGTGCACCGCAGCAGCAGTAGCAGCAGCAGCAGCAGCAGCAGCAGCTCCTCCAGACCCAGTCAGCCCTCCCAGGTCCATGTGTTTATGTCTTGCATTTCTCTCTGTCCCTCCCACTCTAAATATTTTCTAATGCCACTGAAGAATGTTCCAATGTTGTTGAAGTAGTGGAACGGCCGTATCCAGTGAGCACCACTGCTTGTGCTGTTATTCATTCACCTGAAACTGAGGAGGACTTTGCGAAGGGGCTGTGCCCAGCACATACCTCTGTCTTCCCTCCCTTGTCTTCCCAACTCATCTCACTGACAATGAGACACTCTCATGTAGAAAAGCAGTGTCTTGCTGAACAACTATGTGTCTAATTAAGATATATTGTATAGTAATTTCACTCTCATCATTGTTTTTCTCTGCTGAGCTCCACAGGAACCAAAATATCACTGTTTAATTATTTATACAGTTAAATAGCTATGTTACGCGCTGCCTTTAATTTTGTAATTTGCCAAATTCGATAAAATGCTGTTTATAATTAACAATCTAACCTCATCATTTGATTGATTCTTCAAATTGACTATAACAAATACAGCTTTTAGGATGAACCTCTCTTTCTTGAGGAGGAAAGTGTGTCAGCTAGTCTGAATAGCTCAGTTGAATCCATCTAATGTAAAAGAATCAAGCGGTCTCAGTGGCTCAGTGTTCCTGCTGGTGTGCTCAGAGTGGGGTGGGCGCATGGTGCTCTCTCTAATTCACACGTTTATCTTCCTGAATATTTAAACATCAATAAACAGAACCCCCACCGCCTAGTCGACCCATGGCAGGAAAGGTGTAAACTACAAAACCGCAATGTGGGGACCATGCAACAAACTGCTCTGCAAATTCAACCCAAGGTGTAGAACTGGGCCAGACTAGAAGTTGATGTTGAAGACTGGCAGCACTGAAAACACTACTCTTAAGTTTATTATTTTCAGAGCTAATTTGACTTTCGCGGTCGCTGCTGGTCCTGAAACCAGACTAGGGCAAAATGAGCGCAGGTTGTTCTAATGGGTTCACCATGAGCAAACGGTACACTCCTGGATCTCTTAATTTACCTGCATACGTTTCCATAAGGCCTTCAGTATTAGGTCTAGTTCCTGTGCTAGATTGAGGTAACAGGCCTGGGTAACCAGTGATGAGAGTCTAGAAAGATCTTATGTTTGTTTAAATGGACAGTGAGGCATGCTGAATGCATCGCCCCTGCCCCTCCTCGGGCCTGCCTGGCACTGTGTGTGTGTTGTAACTGCCAAGGACAGAGCCAACCACAGGGAACAGTAACTCTGTGTGAGTGTGTGAAATGCGGCCTTTGGGTCGAAGCACTGTGGGGACATTAGATCTCTTTGAAAAGGGTTTAATGACTAACAGAGCTGGTTTCGGCTTAGTGGGACACACTCATCAATATCTTACGTGTGAAAACAGTCATTAACATGAATCAATGTGAAAGTGTCATGCACCAAGCTGCTGCTTTTTATGGAGAGCATGAATGCTTGTGTTAAAAAAGAACTACTCTCAGGACATTTCAACTGCTGAAATCATGTAAATATGGCAACTCTCCTCTTTCCCACAGTGTGTCTGCGCTAAAGCACCGGAGGCGGTGAGGGCACATCTGTTGCACTGCTGGACGCGCACAGCTGTTGATTATTGCAGCTAAACTTGCTTATTATTGTGCTGAAAATGAAGGGGCAAGGCTACCAAAAGGGACTATAATATTTCACCCAACTGTACACCGGGTGTCAACACCTTTTGACACAGAAAAGTTTGCCTTTAACTCTGTCGGGAGGAGAAATCCACAAAACACACACCATATGAATGTTGTTAAGTTAGTGTGGTTTGCAAGTTTATAAATCCTTATTCACGTATCAAGGCAGACTGTGTAAATGTGTGTTATCCTGTGATTGTGTTTTGCAGGTGTTGCCATTTGTGTGTGCAGGGCAGTTAGTGTATGAATATATTCAGATCTAGCTGACAGATTTCTAGCCGGGTTCTGGGGAACAGATACAGGATTGTGAGGCTGGCTTTGGGCTCACTCAGGTGCAGCCAACAATCCTCCGAATGGGATGTTAACCTTTCAGTGTCCCTCCAAAACTGGCCAAAATAGCCCAAAAACGAATAGCAGCCTGTTTGTTCAGCAGCTGTTCAGACAGGTGAACCAGCCGCTCCTGATTGAGGCCTATTCTGCTTACTCAGAGGATTACAGGTAACATTAGAGAACTGACACTGTTAAAATTGCCATTCAAAGTTAACAACTCTGACTACCTAAAATAGACAGTCAATAGAACACAGTGCCATATGTTATAGTCAAGGAGATATTGTAATGGTATGGCTCTATTTTGATCTAGAATTGCTCCAGCCTCAATCTTCATGTAGAGTTGATGTTGTGCATTAATAGGTCAAGCGTATTGTCCTGTCCATCCTGACAGACATGCTAGTTAAAACAATAGCATTCTATGCAACCCAGACTGTAGTGGTTGAGATAAAGATTATTATTCTATTTTGGAAATATAAGCTCCTTAATCAAGTTCTGGTCGTAAAATGTTTTAATGGAATTTCTCGACAAGCTTCCCGTGATGAGAAGAAAGTGTTGAGACTGGCCCGTACGTCAAAGCATTGTGAAAATCCCACAGCAAAAAAAAAGTTGTTTTATGAGAACAAGTACATTCATAACAGGGCCTGCTGTCGGGGACATTTTCCACTGTAAACATCAGCCACGCAGCAAAGTGGAAATGAGCAACGAAACAGCTGTTCAAATTTACAAGGCTAGTGCAATGTATTAATACATTAAACAAACCAAACTTAATACTGAACATGTTGTTGAATTGAGGTCATACATGTTGTGAAGGTTTGAGCGACATGGGGGAGAGACAGTGTGGTCTACCCACTCTGACATTCAGCCTTTCATATTTCAGACATGGTCAAGACATGTTTAGACAATGTGAGTAAAATTGTTAAACCATTTACACAGTGAGGTAAAGTTGTTAAAGGCCCAACAAACCAACATCAATCAAGATGCTGGCATAGAATAGAAGCCTTTCCCCATTGACTGTTTTAATTAGCACAGTTTCCTCTGTACTGTCTCCTTCTGTATAGATGGGTGAAGGGTATAGATGGGTGAGCCATATATAGACCCTGCCTGTGTTTACCATCTAACCAGTGATCTTGGGTGCACTAGTCCATCCACCCAGCCTGTGGTGTTGTTCTGGCCCTACTCTGGCACTATTAGGGGCTGATAAGCAGATGAGAGATGGCTGTGTGTGAACCAAGGGGAGGAATGAGACCTTCCCTATACCTCTGATGCTCTCCAGACCCCCAGACCCAACCCCCGGTGCCACTCAGTGGCCGTCATTGTTTGTTATTGTTCATTTACCATGTCTGGAGTCCATCATTCTGTCTGTGTCTGATAATACATTTTGTCTGTGACATTAACCATGATATAAATAAGAATAATCAGAAACTAGAATGGTTTATGCTGTAAGACCTCATTGTGTGTGTTTTCTGATCTCTAGAATAATGGTGGCATAGCATAGTGCTCCAAATAAAGCCTTTAGCCTCGGACAAAGAGACCTCTGACTCAAACCATCATGGTGTTAAGAGAGCCTACACCTCTAGTCCAGACATGCCAAACTCAACACGATACTCCATTGGGCACAATCTTTTGTCTGCATTCTAAAGTATGTGTACTTAAAATACTGAGTCAAAGTAGTAGGCTAGGTCCCTAAATACAGTATAAAGTGGTGTAGAACACACATTAGGCTGCGTTTAGACAGGCAGCCCAATTCTGATCTTTTTTTCACCAATTGGTCTTTTGACCAATCAGATCAGCTCTGAAAAAGAGCTGATGTTAAAAGATCTGATGTGATTGGTCAAAAGACCAATTAGTGGAAAAAGACTGTCTAAACGCAGCCATAAAGATTTAGGGGATAACTATACCGTAGAACACAAACCATTACACATTATTTTAATAAAATAAACAGTCATTAAAATTCACCTACCCTTAGTCTAGCACAGGAGATATAAACAAATCATCAATCATGATTTCATTATTATTACAGGCACAATGTACTAATAGTCACAAAATATATCATATACTAAGAGACATTTCTCAACATAGGACCAGAGCCTATCATGGATGCAGTGATTATCTGGTCCGGTAAGCTGACTCATAGCCCTGTTCTGTCTCGTCTTGGGTATATTGGAAACAGAACCTACCATTGAGAAGGAATGAAAGCCCATCACAGAGCATTTTCTGTTGGTGAAAAGTGGCCCACTATTTAGAGTTTGTGTCCATATTTGGAGGGTGACTCCATGCCAGCACTGCTCTGTGTGTTTGTACAGGTGCATACGTGATGTGATGTATGTGTTAAAGCCACTGTGTGACTGCGCACTGACCCACTTCCACAGTTTGGCACCGCGGCATTGCAACCTCTGTCCTCAGCACAGAGACCTAACAAACGCTAACAAACGCTCCTCTGTCACACTCTGGGCTGAGGCTACACTACAGGACTTCTACTTGATTTGGACTCTTGCAGTTTGGGCTACTTCATTTCAGTCATCTGAAGGGAATGGTATGATGGGAGTCTAATGAGATAGATATCTTAATTCCCCCGCATGTGTTCTCCATAACAAAACACACACCTAGCACACACACACACACACAACCTAATGCATGCACACTAGTGCACATAAATTCCTTACGTCAAACACATTGTCTATTAAAGCACTGTAGAGAACGATTGGCATGTACTGCTGTTGCTGCTGTCGTTATTCATCCCGATGCGCCAACGCTGACCTAGCAGCACCTCTAACCCAGCATTTAACAGCAAGCAGGATGTCAAAACACTGACCAAATAATGGATGGCAGGCAGGAACAATCGGCATGGCAACAGTCATGGAGAGAGAGGTCAGGGGGAAAGGGAGCGAGGGTAACCTGACACAAATGAAATTAAACCTGAACTATGGGCTTACCTAACGTTAATTCATGTGCCAATTCAAACATATTAAAAGACTGGGTGTCAACAGGCCTGCATGTCCCCATGTGTTTCACCTACATATTTCCATGCATAATTTGGACGCAGCTTCCACCAGTGGCTCTCTGCTTGACTATTACACACAGAGGTAACCACGTCCCAGTCCAGTGGCCAATGACATTGACACACAACAAAATATGGTATTCTTTGTCAACACAGTGAATACCAGAGACGTGTTGGTTGGGACTTAAGCTGGCTGCCCTGATCTGACAGTCTGTCAAGAGCAGAATGATGGGTAGAAAAGCAGGCGGACCCCTCCTGGGAGTGTAGGCCTGGGGGGAGGGGGGAGTCAGAACACCCCTGTCTGCACATGCCTTGTCGCTCAGCCTGCTGGTTGGCTGGGAAGGATGATTAGTTTGACTGGATGTCAGGTATGATATAATAGCACACATTAGCCATTCCATTTAGAACACTTTTAACTGTGGAGGGCTGCACTTGACATTTTTCGTCTCATACTTACAAGCTATAAAACGTAATTCTTATTTTATGCATTTTGCAAGGGTACTTTGTTTCACAGCAGTACACCAATTATATTGTTGCTGTTGGATACATTAATATATTATATGTATTCACATATGTTGTGTATGGCCATATAAATCTGCTGTAACCTAGTTGCAAATTGCATAGATAAAAATGAAGGACATTTTCAAGAACTGTTTACATCATGTATGCTTGTAAAATATTGGTCTCAAAAACCAAAAGAGAACAAAGGTCAATGGAAAATGTGGGTGCTGTTACTGTATGCCTGACTGGAAAATACAATGACTTGTTGACACCAAAGAGCTTGACATTCACTAACAGCAGAACCAATAAACCCTGTCTGTGTTCAGGTCACAAAAGGCCACTAGATGTCTCCTGTCTCTGCTTCCTTCCCCAGTCCTGCTGTATAGAGCCTTCAGTCACAACACTATCCATCCATCCAGCTCCAGACCACAACCCAGTATAAATACATAACGACCCTCCCACTATACTATCTCAGTAACTACATGTGCCAAGCTGCACCATACAGTCCATGTCCATCCGACGCTGCAGATATTGAATCCTGGCTGGCCGGCCCAGTTCTCAGGGACTACTCCTTCCCACAGCTGATATTTTTTACTGTCTGAGGGAGCCAGAGAGAGTAGTGTACTGTATGAAGTGAACGTGACAGATAGAGATGATGTGATCAGCTCACTATAAAACAGCTTGTCATCACGATAAGGAGTCAGGATGAGGAGTGAGTCTTGGAAGGAAAGTGAGATGACCGCAGTGTGCCCTGTAAAGGTATACTGTATAGTTTGAAGAGCAAACATTGTCAGGTAGTGGATTGATGAGTTATTATGTTTGTAAAATAAAATGTGAATTCAATCAAGCATAAATAATCACTCCCCAGTCTCTCTCCATCTCTACCACCTGACAGTCAGGCAAAAATAAACTATCTCAGTGGTTGCTGGAGGGAGTTGGAGCTGCATGACTGGAGCTGTGCTGTAGGGAAACTGTTTTAGGGCCCATGGAGCAGGCTTTATGAGCCTTTGGCCACAAAGCCAGTCAGACAGAGCCACCACTGGCAGCATAACTTCCACACATCTACTGCAGGACAGAGGCCCGTCAGATTCTGGGTGCAGTGACATACACACACACACATTCATTAATAATCTTCTAAAAATCTTAAAGCGGCTCGTCTTTTATAAATAAACAGTGCATCTCTTGAGAAATGTCCCCAGGGACAGAGGGTGTGAGGCTGCTAATTACTAGAAAAACACACCGTTTCAAGTGTGCACTCTGCAAAATGCAGTTTTTCATCAATTTAATATCGTGCCTTTAGAAATATGAAGATGAACATGTTAAATAAACAAGACTTGCTCTGTCCAACCTGGTGGTGACTGGGGTTGTCAGTGCTGCTGCTGTACTGTAACTGCTGGCCTGGGAGTGGTGTGTGAACCTGTCCCCCCTGCCAGCTCTCCCAGACTTCTGCACTGCATCCAATGCTGTCTGGGTTGGATGGTTGACCTGGCCTGGGCCTGGGCTGGCAGAGAGGGGTTCCCACAACTTAGAGCAGCCAGTGCACTGAAGCCAGGCTGATTGTTGTGCAGGTTAGCATTTTTTTTGCCATGAATCTTGTTCTGGAGGCAGCTCTGCAGAGTGGTCACTAGCTGGCACAGCCACAAAGTCATAAAATCTGATTTTAAACCTAACCTTAAACCTTAACCACACTGCTTACCCTAATTCCTAACCCTAACCTTAAAGTACGTTTTTTTTTACACTATTGCCAATTGTGACTTTGCAGCTGGCCAATCTAGCAGGAAACTCTCAGTTCTGCCTCAAGGACAAGACTCATCCCAATAAACATCCACCTGCGATAGGTCCTGGCAGAGACATGACTGCTGGACAGGTAACAATCATGTTAGCCTCTCTGTGGAGCAGTTCAGGATCCAGACCCCTGTTACTTGTCGTCTCCTCTATCTCTCATATAAGGGAGGAGGCCAAGCTTCCTGGGTTGGGTGTGCATGTGTTTTCATGGTATTGAAAAACAGGGTACTGACATTCTGACAGCCCTGTCCAAAACGAGTGACTTGTTAGAGCCAGGGAGGTTTGTTGGGGCTGAGTTTAGAGGACGCCTCCCTTTGACCTCAAGCTAGAGCATGATGGGAGCACAGTGAGACAGATGACTACAGAATAAAGTTAATTGGCAAAGATTTGATAATGAAAACAACTAAATTTGAACTTGAGACAACCCAGCCCTTTCTTATTGTAGTAGACACACATTTTGAAATGTTTCTCTATGAAATGCTCTATTTCTCACAACACCTGTAGTCTACTGGAGATGAATCACTCTGAAAGCTTCATCAACCACCAATACCAGATGTCAGACTGCCCCCAATCTCTAGACTCCAACCCTGAGCTGACCTCAAACAGACCTCTTTGGCTGTGCATTTAGAGCAAGAAAACTGTAAAGACTGGTAACAAAATTCCTGATCTGTATGTGGTTATCAGTGCAGCGAGCAGAAGCACAACTGGCTCTGTGCAGCTGATGGAGGTCTGGACAGCGTTCACTGAAGCATGGTAGAGCAGACAGATTCCAAGAGGAGCTCAGCTCACTCAAATTGATGTCAGCTGTTGAGATCTCCATACACTGGAGGTACACCTCAAAGAGCCTGGAGAGCTGGAGATCTCTGAGAGAGTGTCTTAAAGAGCTGCAGTTTTGCACAGTGTACAGAATAGGCGATGATAGCCGTTGAGCTTAGAGAATGATTAGCATGGTAGTACAGTGCTAGTGTTATCAGCGTTAGATGAGCGTGAGTGGTGGAAGGCTGGAGGGCTGCAGCCTGGAGCACACGTTTGCATCTGGGGCTGAGAGTGGTGCTCCTTCCTGCCTCTCACAGGATGTGGGGTATCCTGTCTGGCTGCGGGAGAGAGGGGCACCCGGCTTCAAAGCAGGGAGGAAGTGGTAAAGGCATGAGGTACAATAGGCAGGGGCAGAGGGAAGACACACAGGGGGAAGAGGGACTCTGCACACTACAGAAGTGAATGGATTTCTCAGTCCAATCTTTTATCTTGACATTACAGTATGAACTCAATAAGAGCACAGTGCTCACTTTATAATTTCAGGTAAGTAAGTACTATTTTTAGACTGGGATGTTCCAGTTCATTTGAAGTGGACAGAGGTGTGCTTGATTTCAGGTGATCCACACCGCAAACTCTTTTTCCTGGATTACTGTAGTTCAAGATGACTAACATACAGTACAATACAGACTAAGTACTAAGACCTTTCCCCCATTGGCAGGCCTCTGTGCTTCCCCCGTAGAGTTCCTCTCTTTCCCCCAGACTCCTGGTTCTATTTACTCCATGTTGGTGATGGGGTTGGCTGCAAATGTTTAAAAAGAAAATATGCGCAGTTGGCACGATGAGACGCATCCTATGCCACTGGCATCGACGTCATGCCATGGACTCCACACACACACACACACACACACACACACACACACACACACACACACACACACACACACACACACACACACACACACACACACACACACACACACACACACACACACACACACACACACACACACACACACACACACACACACACACACACACACACACACACCCAAGCATGTGAGTACGCACACACACACATTTGTTTACTATCCTTGTGTGGACCAAACAATTGATTCCCATTCAAAATCCAATTTTCCCTGACCTTAACCCCAAACCTCTAACCCTAATCCTAATTTCTAACCCAAACCCTAAACCTAACCCTAAACCTAATCTCTGAGCCTAAAATAAAAATGTTCCTTGTGGGGACCAGTGAAATGTCCCCACCTGTCCAAATTGTCCTTGTTTTACTATCCTTGTGAGGGCTTCTTGGTGCCCACAGTAGAATCGCACGCACGCACACACACACACACACACACACACACACACACACACACACACGCACACATACACACAGAAAATCACTAATTAGTCATTTAACCTTAATATGGGGCAATCAAATTGATTACACTGTCCTTTAATTTCATGATTGTCTTGTGAACTGACATATACTATCTTACATCAAAGACCCGCATAGAGAAGGGCAGAGTTAGGGTAGAATAATTATCACTTAAAAGATGAAACATCTTGGCTCTCCTTCAGTGTAAAGCCTTTTCCCTCTACATGTGTTTGACATTATCTTTCCCTGCATGCCCCACACTGGGCTGCCTTGCATGGTAAACCCAGGGTTAGATCTCTGTGGGCCAGGCTGACTAGATGAGCCCCAGGCCCTGGGCAGATACAGGAACCTCTATATATAGACCCAGGTCACAACAACACGGTCTGCTACTTATTAGACATGTTCCTCATGTAGCGGCCGCTGAAGTGGAACACAGGAGAGAAGAAACACATTAGACTGGACCACTCTGAGAGACAGTTCTGCAATGGAAATGAAATACTGGTTCATCTGTTGACCCCTGTATTTATTTATTCATAATCAGCAACAAATGCAATTATGAGCTTGATTGATAAGACCATATTCCTCACCCTTCACCAATTGTCACCTCCGTACCAGTCGTGTTTTGCAATAAAAGCAGTCACGAATCCTTGAACCTTGTGTAATTCAGGATATTCATAAGGTATGTCTCACCATCTGCTCTCCCGGTTCGCTGCCTTTAAATCTCCATTGGATTTACAGGTCTTGGCATTTGCAGCCTGTGACAGGGTGGGGAATGGGAATACCTGAGTTACGAGGCCTGTCTGTTGCTCTGTCTCTACCCAGACACAGGAGGTCCAGTTAATCACACACACACCTCAGCTGTCAGACAAAGATTATCTTTAACTGAGTGTGGCCTGTGGTAGGACCACTGCAACTGGTTTCATGACCCTGCATCACGGCACTGTGAACAAAGAACCCAAGGAAGTTAAGGAAGTTTGTGACAAGTTAAAGAATAAAAAAGAGTGTGACAGGCTAAACAAAATGACTAGAGTACCAGTAAAAAGTTTGGATATACCGACTCATTCAAGGGTTTGTTTGTACTATTTTCTACATTGTAGAATAATAATGATAATAATAATAATAATGAATAACACATGGAATCATGTAGTAACCCAAAAAATTGTTGAATATATCTAAATATATTTTGTATTTGAGATTCTTCAAAGTAGCCACCTTCTGCCTTGATGACTGCTTTGGACACTCTTGGCATTTTGTCAACCAGCTTCATGAGGTAGTCACCTGGAATAGATTTCAATTAACAGGTGTGCCTTGTTAAAAGTTAATTTGTGGAATGTCTTTCCTTCTTAATGCGTTTGAGCCAATCAGTTGTGTTGTGACAAGGTAGGGCTGGTATACAGAAGACGGACCTATTTGGTAAAAGACCCAAGTCCATATTATGGCAAGAACAGCTCAAATAAGCAAAGAGATACAACATTTCTTCATTACTTTAAGATATGAAGGTCAGTCAATACGGAAAATGTCAAGAACTTTGAAAGTTTCTTCAAGTGCAGTCACAAAAACCATCAAGTGCTATGATGAAACTGGCTCTCATGAGGACCGCCACAGGAAAGGAAGACCCAGAGTTACCTCTGCTGCAGAGGATAAGATTATTAAGAGTTACCAGTCTCAGAAATTGCAGCCCAAATAAATTCTTCACAGAGTTCAAGTAACAGACACATCTCAACATCAACTGTTCAGAGGAGTCTGCGTGAATCAGGCCTTCATGGTTGAATTGCTGCAAAGAAACCACTACTAAAGGACACCAATAAAAAGAGCACTTGCTTGGGCCAAGAAACATGAGCAATGGACATTAGACCAGTGGAAATCTGTCCAAAATTGAGATTTTTTGTTCCAACCGCAGTGTTTTTGTGAGAAGCAGAGTAGGTGAACAGATGATCTCCTTATGTGTGGTTCCCATGGTGAAGCATGGAGGAGGAGGTGTGATGGTGTGGGGGTGCTTTGCTGGTGACACTATGTGATATATTTAGAATTCAAGGCACACTTAACTAGCATGGCTACCACAGCATTCTGTAGCGATTCGCCATCCCATCTGGTTTACGCTTAGTGGGACTATCATTTGTTTTTCAACAGGGCAATGACCCAACACACCTCCAGGCTGTTTAAGGGCTATTTGACCAAGAAGGAGAGTGATGGAGTGCTGCATCAGATGACCTGGCCTCCACAATCACCCGACCTAAACCCAAATGAGATGGTTTGGGATGAGATGGACCGCAAAGTGAAGGAAAAGCAGCCAACAAGTGCTCAGTATATTTGGGAACTCCTTCAAGACTGTTAGAAAAGCATTCCAGGTGAACGCGGGTTGAGAGAATGCCAAGAGTGTGCAAAGCTGTCATCAAGGCAAAGGGTGGCTACTTTGAGGAATCTCAAATATAAAATATATTTTGATTGGTTTAACACTTTTTTGGTTACTACAGGATTTTTGTACAGTAAGTTGGATCCCTGTCTCACTCTAAAGTAAAAAGGATTCTTTCCAGACCATGATTTCTGCTTTTGAATCAACTTAGATTCGTGTTTGATCACTGGGAATAAGGTGGAAGGAGTTATTGTTTAACGAGAGCAGACCATTGGAAAAACAGAATGCTCCTGATGCCAGAACCTGCATGTATATCCTGCCAGGGTGTCTCTGCCCGGGAGAATGTGCAGAGCTCCACTCCAGCCCTTGGTGAGGGAGGGTGTGTGTGTGTTTGTGTGCGTGTGTGTGTGCATGCATGTGCGCGTATGTGTACACAGAAGGAGGAGCTGAAGACAAGTGCGGAGGCCAGCGAAGGAGTACAGTCTTATTCAGGGTGGGGAAACTAAGCCATATTTACCAAAGAGGAAAGGATTGTTGGGCAGACTAGACCAGGGGTATGGGCTGGGACACCCAAAACTCACTCGACATGCCGAACCGCACATCATAAGTGAGCAGTTGGGTTCTGTAGCGGCCATGTGAGCTGGTGGTAAGTCCTGGCCTGGAAAGAGGGGTATTGTGCTCCACAGGGGCAGCTACTATGGGCTGCAGCTGCTGTCTGGGTACAGCAGTGTTCCCTCCCTGACTGACTGCCTGTGATGTGACTGTACCCTAGCTAACCCCTCAAACTGTGGAGCAGATGCAGGCCAGGTCAGCACAGTGCCGTGGTAATCTCTCTGGGTCCAGAGGATCAGTCTCTGCAGGGGAGGTGAGGGGTCTCCCCTGTCCCCTTCTGTTGACACCTTCTCCTCCTGTCCACTCTGTGAGTGCACTTGAGACTTGGCAGTGCTCTGTTCTCTGCTATGAACTTCAGGCTAGAAGGGCTCTATCTAAAACAAAGCACCACTTGAAAATAAACATGCATTTTGTGTTCATGGAGACTAACAGTAACATGCACCCATGTTGTCCCATATCTACTGGAAGGGGATATGATGTTTCAATCAGGGGGGAAAGGGGACGAAGTGAGCATTTGTAACAAGGGGAAATACAGTAACTGCCGTGAAGGATGGCGCTCCTTACAAAGGACGATTCACGAGGCTAGAGGGACATGTGTTCAACATCTGGCAACCCTCTGGAAGAGAATCCAAGCTACAACCTAGAGAGTGAGAGGCCCATAGAGACCACGCTCTATAGTTAACCACCAGATACCAGACGCACCTCTTACTGTTAGAGCTCGAAGACTGGAATGTCTTCATCCGTCTTGTGTAGATTACAGTACAGACAAATCATATCATTTAATATCTAAAAAAACTAAAAGCACATGACTGTATCTTTTAGCTCTCCTGGTAACTCCTGGTATCTCCCATCTAAATGAATATTTTTTGCTGGAGGTTCCTTTAGAATTGTAAAAGTATGCCTGCACTTTATGAGTGTGTTTCTGCTCTGAGTGTTTATCTCTCTGTCTGAATGTTTATGTGTGTCCTTGTGGATGCGTGTGTGTGATGTGGGGATGAGGGATATCCGGTAAAATGCCAGGGTGTGAAAGTGGCATCTCAGAATACCCAGGGAGCTGAGAGAGCTGATTACAGCTAATTGCCCAGATGAAGCACAACAGCTGGAGCAGCCTCACCCACCTCCCTCCTCCCTCCTCCCTCTTCTCTCCTCCCCTCACATCGCTGACCCCATTCTCTTCTCTTTAACGGGGGCAGAACTGACTGCCCCCCCTCCCCTAAACACCAGAGACTCCCTCACTCCTCTTGGGCAGGGCCAGATCCGGTCGCCTGAGAAAAAATAAAAGTTGGAGAGCCGTAATAGCCCACTGAGACTTCTGTAATTGATATGAACTTGGCCAAGACCGTGCTCTGTGTTGCTGAGGCTGCTCTGTTCAGCTGCTGGGGTTTCCTGTGCTGAGGTATCTCAGGAATCCTAATTATCTTTTGTGATAATGATCAGTGATTGTTCAGACAAATGTCTGTTGGGACCAATACATCTGCCAAAACTCCAGAGAGAGCTGTGGTTGATCCACCACGTAACCCCACTCATAACCCCGTGACCTCAACATGCTGGAGCAGCCATCAGCACCACAAAGAATGACAAGCATGTGCATTGATCCCCATTTTTCCACCCATCCAACACACAAAGAACAGGGAATCTGCTTATCTGGGTCACTTTTATGCACATAAGAAGTCTGTCTTATTTTTATTCAGACATGATATTAACACCAGATTGAAATACTGTGGACCTGTTGCGTCGTGTTGCCTGAGTAGGAAAGTAAAAAGGGGCAGAAACTCGAGAGGAAATCAATAGCCCATGTTTTAAGTCACTTTGTATCTCTTGTGCAGACCACAAGAGATACAAAGGCAGTAAAAATGTGGTAGGCTCTCTCTTTGTTTTACAATGATGAGCTTAATATACGTAGTGAGATGAAAGAAAAAAGCAAAGACTCTTCTAGAGATGACTCAGAGGGAGATGCTAGATGAAGTCTCCTTCCTCCCCTGACCTGGCAGGTAGGTCATGCATTACAATAATAAGTAATCCTGTCTGCCTGCCTGTCTACCTGCCTGCCTGTCTGCCTGTCTTTTCCCCCTTGGTCTCTCTATTGTGATTTCTCCCAGGAGCCAGTTTGGGGAGTCAGGAAGTGTGGCCTCCTCCGAGCCTGAGCCCATCCGAGCTGTGTTTATTATCCTAACCTCTGTGAATTAGCATCCCAGACATCAAGCACAAAGTCAAGGGCATCCGGGATGGTGAAGGCACCAGGGGGAAGAGAAGGAAAACAGGCCCTGCTGTATATTTGTGTTGAGTGGGGTGTGGGGCTGGCAGCAGGGTGGGTGAAGGGTTCAGAGGCGGGGTGCAGTCACACCCCCATTCCTCCAATTGTGGCCAGAGAACCTCCACTGGCATGCTGCCTTAAACTGACCCCAGTGACTCAGCAATTATGCAGGGAAATGAAATGATTGTTATGTATTAGTGTTTGTTCCGTTGATACATTTCTTACTGTTTCCAAACCACAGTACAGTAGCACTCCTGCAGAATTTGAACATTTCGGCCTGTATCTGTATGTGTACAATTGTTCTTTTGCATGTGTATCGTGTGCAGCTTCGTTAACTTTGTGAGACTTCAAAAACTCTTTTACATGTGTGTGTAATTGTCTGTGGTACACAGAAAAAAGCCAGCACATGGTGTCTTTCTTTTCTGGATACTCTAGGGCCTTGAAAGGGGAGGTTAACGACTGAAATTGTGTAAAATCCCACGCAGAGTGGTTAAATCCCCGTTCTTCCACAGCAGCAGGGAACAGGAGGCTGCTGGAATGCTCTCTCCACACTGTTAGAGAAGGATTACCACTATGAAGCTGGGAGGGAGAAGTGGCGCCACAATGAGATGCTTCTTACAGGGCTGTGTAGAAAGCAGTGTGGTGGTGCCAGCGAGGTCAGGGCAGGAGAAGACTGGACAACAACCTGAACCATCAGAGGTTTGAGACTTTAATGATTTATTTCCTAAATCAGTACAACAGCAACAACAACCAACCAACCAATCAACCAGCCATGAGCAACCTGAGATGGCAAAGAGGGAAATTAAATCTCTATTTAGTGAGAAGCACACACTCCTTTCTCCTTCAGTTCTTCACATATAAACTGAATAAACCCAAACCTGCTGATAGTATTAGGACAATGTGGAGAGGTTTCTATTACCAAGTCCTATGTTGTCACACAATGTATTCATACAGTACAGAAAAGACAGGAAGACATAAAAAGAAATACTTAATACACAATGCTTGGTACAGTGCAGTAAGACAAATCCTAAAGTGCCCATGGCTCAGATTCCCATGGCTCATAGTACACTTAAATGTTATAGCAGGAAGCCAGGAGGTGGCCAGTCACATTCAGCCAAAGCCAAAACAAGATTTGTATCATTACGAGAATAAAGGCTTTTCAGTTTGTGTTGTTAGCAGGCAGGTATTGTAAAGTCTGTAGTGGTAACCCCTAGAGGACTAACTCCCTCCCTCAGTGTTTCTCCTCTGTCTTCTGAAGACCAGTGTGCTGTATGAATGAGGTCCATTTTGTACCCTGCGGCAGTACAAGGAGGGAGAAGGGGAAGGGAGGGAAGGAGAGAGAGGGAGGGAAGGAAGGAGAGAGAGGGAGGGAGGGAGGGCAGATCCAGAACAACAGCTCTATAGAGATTAGTTACTCCGTGAGCAGTGATCAGTGAGCAGCCAACAAGAGACCAGCACATTAATAAGGCAATTTACCAGCTGAAATGAAGCTTACTAATAAAATAAATAGGGTCATGCTGTTTCAGTAATATATTTGTCACTTTGGTACAAAACAAGGAGGGAAAGGAGTACTGAGGACATTACATTTATGTGTATTATGTGTACACAACAGTAATTATAACATGTGGGTTCTTACAGGAACTAATTTGCATTTATTTGCTTTTGTTTTGTCATTGAAGTGAACACTTACACACATAAATCCTTCAGCAGTGATTGGGCTGTCGGCCAACTCAGACGTTACACAGAGTTTCATGCTTTGATACTAAATTTGCCAACGGAAAAAAAGGGGGCACTGTACTCAGGTTTAATGAAAGTCTAAGGAACTGAGTCAACACGCACCGTGACATTGGGAGAGACTTGATTAAAGAGGATTATACTTTGAGTTGTTTCCCTCTTCCTATGCACTTAGGGTAGGTAGGCCATGCATGACAAGTTCTATACATGCACTGTAAGTGGAGGGGACCATAAGGATTTAGATTTATCGGGGCTTGAGTTGGCACTGTCAAGAGGGGGAAATCTCTTTCATTTGATACAGACATTAGACTTTAGACAGAAAAAACTCCTTGAAGTGGAGACATAAATAAATTCAACCACAAAGTCTGGAAGAACTTGACTTAAAAGAGAGCATGGGTAAGGACATTCCCCTGGGCAATACTTTACTAGAACTGCCACCTTTACAGGCAATAATGATTATTGACAATGTCTAGACTATCAGCACAGCTGAGGGAACTAGATACAGTATCTACAAGGAAGAAACTGGTAACATCATATGCTTTCAATGATCAATTGCTGGTGATCATTGGGTTTGTTTTGCCTAGTTCCTATCATACCCTGCATCCTTGCAACCTTGCAGACAAGCATCCGCCCAGTACTGAGGCTGACTGCTTACCTCTCAAAACAAGGTGTGGGAGGAAGCTAGTTATATTATGAAATATTTGTGTGTGGGACTTAAACACTTTAGGACGAGTTTTTGTGCGTGTGCGTTTGTGTTTGTGTGTGCGTGTGCGTGTGCGTGTGTGCAGTTGTTTCTTACCCCAGCTGTCCTGCCACCCGCAAATCTCTGTGAATTGTGGCTGAACTGGCAGAGGAATGCTTTCATGTTGCTGCCTATGTACTGGAAGGACAGCATAAGATGAATACAAAACATGCCCCTAATTTATTAATAGGCATCTGTTTCCTATAGGAGAGTGCTAATTAATGGCTATGATTGAGGAGGAGAAAAGACTGTGAGAGAAACAGAGTGGTTAGGCAAGGAGAGGGGGGGGGGGGCTACAGTCAATAGTTAGGATACTACCCACCCAAGAACACAGACATGTTTTGCATTATTGTCTCCATACAGCCGTACTGCAGATACATTTTCAATTTGAAAGTCATTTAGTTGCCATAATGTTTAGATTTAGTTTAAATTGCTGTATTTGTTTGGTGATTGGAAAGTAGTGAGCACCATATGTATGTACCACTTAGTACAGAGCTTTGCTCCAGTCCTATGAAATGCATGGAAATGATTAGAGGAAATATTTGCGCCGCGGTGGTCACAGTTATTCTGGCAACCGACACAAGGACAAAGATGTAGGAAAAAGCCTCCCTTTCTTTCTGCACACATTTCTTTTTCTTGCCATTATTCCTGCAACTTCACATACACACCCGTCTTCATATTCCTTGTATAAGCATATACTCATATCTGATTCCTATTACATTTACATATATCTTCTGTATCATATCACCATCTATAGTCAAACCCCTATCTTCAACTTCTCCAATACACACCTCCAAACCTGTCGCCTCTCCTTTCTCATCTGACTTAAACCTTTACCTAGTTTCAACTGTA
Organism: Salvelinus alpinus; assembly: GCF_045679555.1. Lineage (NCBI taxonomy): Eukaryota > Metazoa > Chordata > Actinopteri > Salmoniformes > Salmonidae > Salvelinus > Salvelinus alpinus. The sequence continues at coordinate 79,081,643 of NC_092090.1, read as the reverse complement.
TGTGGAGTTAATAATTCATTATGAGAGAGGCTGATAAAGTGAGTTGGCTTTAATGTCTGCACGCTGTAACACCTTGACTTCACAGACAGAAATCAGCCATCAATGTGAGGAATCAGCTATCAGGAAATAAAGTATTGTCTTCCCATCGTCCCCACAGAGCATCAGATTAGATCAGTTTCTCCAGCCAATAGGAACACACCAGCAGACTCGGCCTGAGGTAGCTATAGCTGAAACCCCTTCAGGTCCACATCTCTCCCTCCCACCTACCCACCCAGCTCCACAGACACTCTCACACCCCAGCTGCTAGAGACCCACTGGAACCCGTGTTTGCACAGCTGCCGTGTTTCTCAGTCATTCTATGTGTTCTAGATCCTTCTCTGTGCTTGGCCAGTGGAGAATAATAACAAGATGGAGGCCCCTGCGTTCCAGAGCTTCTGCTCGGAGGTGGAATCTAAGTCGCCGAGCCCCACGCTGACCACAGCTTGACCGTTGTGCCGGACGTCTGATCTCACAGTCGGGACGGAGGAGCTGCTGTTGACAGAGGAATTTGAGGATGTTCTAATTAGAAGCACAGTCACCGTTTTCCCTCTCCCATGGAGTTCAGCTTCCCAGAACAGCAGCCAGTAGGCCTATATGTTGTCTAGCGCTGAAAGAAATTAAGTATCGATTTCTTCACCCCCAACTCAAGCAACCATCAGCCAAACATTATGTCTTCAAATAATATCATGCAGTTCTTTTTGAGCTGTTGAGTTTTGAGCTGTTCGTTTCATGTTTTGGAGAAGACAGACAGCTGTGAAATGTACCCTGGATAGTCCCCAGGACTCCAGCGATGAGCGACTAATAATAATCACTTATCAAGACTCATTTCACTCAGAGACCGTTAAGTCAAAACAGATTACCAGCGTGGGAACTGCCTGCCTGTCTGTCTGCCTGTCTCTCAGTACCTGCCTGCATGTCTATCTACCTGTCTGCCTTTCTGCTCATCTGTCTAAATTTGAATAAACATCTTTATTTTGCATTCAAGCCTCAGTTTTGGATTAATATCTTCCAGTATTCCTATTTTGACTCCTACGCACCAGGAACAGACACTATTCAGCAGTAAAGACCTTAAAAGAGCGCAGATGGCCTCTTATCATTGGTCTGTCTACGTTGCCATGCTCAGGAACAAGAAAAAGGATATGTTAATGGCGTCCCATTAGTGAAGAGATATTGTTGGAGAGCTAATGCACTTCCAACCCAACCACATCAATCAGAAATAGCAGAGGTTTCAACACCATCTCTCAGTGTGCCTCCACACCCTCCTTCCTTTCCTCTGCAGCTCTGTTTGTTTGCACCAACATGTTTCAGCTTATTTTCAATAATGATAGCATTCTTCCTTTCTTTGCCTCTGGTGCTGTCGCTACACTCCTGTGGGAGAGGTTAGCCAGCTTGAGTTTAGGCAACACAACCTAACAGGTTGAGTCTTTTCTGTGCAGCTGACCAGATAAGGTGAGATAAGGTCCACTTTTATAGAACACGAACACTGCATTCAACTCCCTTCCACAGCTGGGATCCTTGTCATGCGTGAGGTAGTATATGAAGATAGGCAGTGATCAAATATTATGCCATAAAGAGAATACCCTAGTGTTATAAAAACACCAGCATATCAGGAGCCAACCATCCCTGTGAGAAGATACAGTTATTTACACTCACAAGCCAGGAATCAATGGCACCATCTAGAAATGTGTATTTTGGTCTAAGGAATGACAATAGTAGACAGGCTTGGATCCAGTGTGTTCTGAGAACATAAATAACGATGTATACCAGAGATGTATTCCTGGGGCAGTACAGGAGGGACGGCTGAGCGCGGGGGGGGTATGTTTTAAAGGGGTCGTCCCAAGCACACTCAAGGTCAAGGTGCGATTAGGTTTCCCTTTCAGCCCAGATTGCTGTGGGATATGTAAGCACTCTGCCACTCCCACATACTCTCACACACACACTCTATGTGTCATGTTCCGTCCTGCATGGGGAAGCTCACTGCAGAGGACAGCTTTGAAAACAAGGTCCATAATTAATTACAAAGAAATGGGAACAAAAGCAGTTGCTACTCTATTGGCATTATGATCTGAGCTACTTGATCATCTATTTTTCTGTATGTACTGAAAAAAACGACTTGAGTGTGTCGTGTCCAAGTCTCAAATGGTATCATTCCATAACAATAACATATCTTTTCAGATGGTGCCAGTGGTCCCAGGCTTTTTCAGGGGATTTATAACAAGCCCATTGAGGTCTTCTCTTGACACTGTGTTTATGTAATATATTTGATTCAACACCATGCTAATATTACTGTATCCCTTCCCAGCCAGCCCGCCTGCCTGCCTGCCTGCCTGCCCGCCAAACCCGCCCGCCCGCCTGCCTGCCTGTCTGCCTGCCTGCCTATCTGCCTGCCTGCCTTTTTTAGTCTGGCATGTTTGAGCTGCAGGCTGCCTGCCGTGCTGTGGTGACTGAGTCTTTTGGTTGGCTGGTCCAGTCCAGTCAGTATGTCTGAGAAGCAGGCTGCGACACTGGCAAGGATGGGTGTGGTAATACATGTTCCACATTACTGGTCGGCTGGGAGTTAACTTTAGCCCACATGAGCTGTCAACTACTGGAGAGAGAAAGAGACAGAGAGAGGGAGGGATAGAACACAGGGGAGGGGTAGAGAATGTCCCTGTGTGTGAGACAGAGACATAGCTTTGTCATACAATCCGTCATCAACAGCACAACCGTGCAGTATCATGTCTCGCTCCTGTCTATGAGTGGCATACATGTCACAATCCAGCCCTGGTCCTGTCTAGACACACAGAGAGGCACGGTTTATACTAAGATGGACACTGAGGTTTCTGGGGGAAAAAGGGGCGGACACCCAAGAGGATAGTCAGAAAACACTCTTCCTTTCCTTTACTGTCTATCAAGGAAACTCCTTCAACCTGCCCTCTGTGTTATGTACAGTATGATAATGGGTTAAAGGGATGAGGTACTAATTCCTGTCATTCCTTCCTGGCTTCTGGGTGTGTGCCTGTGTGTCAAACACTCCCAGACCTTCACATTAGCATCTCAAGAGTGAGGAGGGGGGGGGGACACAAATGACAGTGAGTGAAACAGCCCAATCAAAGGTGTTCATTTCACAACAGAGTAAATCATTAATGCCTGCTTTGATTTAAAAGGACTTTAGTGGCCAGCGCGATTATAAGCTCTGAGCTCCAGGGAAAGTTCAAGATTTAGCTCCAGAAACCCTGTCTTGTCCAGAAACTGTGTGTGCCCTCAGTGCTTGGTTTGTGGGTTGTCAGTAGTGGTGAGGCCTCAGGCTCCCCTGTGACACAGATCCATAGTGTACCCACTAGCAGCAGCAGGCAGAGGCCAGGGCAACCAGGCCTGGAGAGGAGGAGCAGCGGCAGGGGTGTTTATGGACTTGGCCCCTCTCTCTGTAGTCTCCTATGACAGCAGCAGCGCTACATGGTAGGTGGGGTTTGAAACCCTACACTGGTACCAGGAGTCACCTTCTAGACATGGCACTCAGCTCACCCCAACCGCCATCCCCCATGCCTCGCAGTCACAAGACCCAGGCTGGGGAGGAGAGGTGTCAGGACAGGAGGCAAGGCAGCAGGCACGCCTTGGGCAGGAGCCAGTCCCCAACGCTGCTTACATAACCTGGAAGCAGGTTGGAGGGTACCATTCATGGTTCTTGCAGGGCACAATCTCAGGGCACATTATCAAAGAGCATTTATTTTCTCGTTTTCAACTGACTCAGTGCGGTGGGATCATTGGATAGGCACCTCCGTGACCTTCCTTAAACCTGGTTGACCCCTCCTGCACCCTCTCTGTCTCCTCATTTCAGAAGAGCTATGCAGTTGATTCCCTTCATGAGCATGGGGGCAAATGAGAGAAGGGAGAAGGGGTAGAGGGCAGAGAGATAGAAGGAGAGAGAGTGAGAGGAAAGGAGGGAATGAAGGAAGGAAGAAGAGAGATACATGGAATGAAAGAGAAAGGGAGAGTTGAAGTGGGAGGGAGAGAGTAGGGGAACAGAGAGAAAGGTACAAAAAAGGAAGTGAAGAGAGGGAAAGCGGAGGGAGAGTGTCCTCTATTTCCCAGTGGTCAGACGACCATCCCCGGTGGGTGGGGGAGGTGGGGACTGTTTGCTGACCCAGAGAGTGACCCAGAACCTGAGCCCAGTTCAGACCACCCGCACTGCCTCCAACCTGCGTCAGAATGACGCCCCGCTCCAAACACTACATTAACTGCCATAGAAGGCCACAGAACAACGTTCCAATGTCCATAGTCCAATGTCCATGCAAACTGAGTTATGTATTTACACTTCATATTTTTGGATTTATTCTTTAAACATGTTTGATTATGTTCTATATGGTTATGCAATACTGTGGCAACAGGAGCAATATAACTGTATGTTCAAATAGTTGTCATACTGTGACATAATCCCACCCAACCACTTACTGTACTCCACAGCTAAACACAAAAACATACATTCCCTTCAGACAAAATCGGACAAAAACAGCTGAACATATGAACCCGAAAGATGACAAAAATCTCACCCAATATTTACGATACAATCTGCATGCATGCCAGTACGTGAATATGTGAGCTCTAATTTCTGTCCCTTTGCCCTCTATGACCCTGAAGCTGGTAAAGGCGATATACTGTATGCTGTCACACTATCAGTCTGCAGTCGTATATTCACAGCCAGTGAGGGGCCCCTGATGTAAGCTTGCACACATTAAATGCCTTCCTGTAACATAATGAGCGGTGTGATGCAGTAGCCAGCCATGGTGAAGCCTGGGAGGGCTATAAAAATAGCAGAGTGCAAGTGAAAGGGCAGCCCCTACCTCTTTCCCTCTCTCTCATCCTCTCGGTCCTGACGGTCTTCTTTTTGTCCTCTCTTTCAATTTCCTTCTCTTATCTCACTGTCCGTCCCTCTCCTCAGACAGTCCTGTTGACACCCTCCGTGATCCTCAAAAAGTTGTACAGCTGCACCATTGAGAGAATCTTGACTGTCTGCATCATCGCTTAGTATGGCAACTGCTTGGCATCCGACTGCAAGGCGCCACAGAGGGTAGTGCGGACTGGGGCCGAGATCCCTGCCATCCAGGACCTCTATACCAGGCTGTGTCAGAGGAAGGCCCTAAAATTGTCAAAGACTCCAGCCACCCAAATCATAGATTGTTCAATCAGCTACCGCATGACGAATAGCTACCCCCAAGCCATAAGACTTGTAAATATTTAGTTAAATAGTTAACCAATAGCTACCCTGACTATCTGCATTGACCCCTTTTACTCTTCACATAAGTTGCTGCTACTGTTCATTATCTATCCTGTTGCCTAGTCACTTTACCCCTACCTATATGTGTACATATCTACCTTAATTACCTCGTGCCCCTGCACATCGACTCGGTACCCCGTGTATATACATATATATTATCTTTACATTGTGTATTTATTCCTTGTGTTATTATTTTTCTATTGTTTTCTTTTTCTCTCTGCATTGTTGGGAAGGCCCCTTTAAGTAAGCATTTCACTGTTAGTCTACACCTGTTGTTTACGAAGCATGTGACATAACATTTGATTTGTTCAGGACACGTGCATTTACAGAGATTGCGTTCCAGACAGCTAACTGTCTGTGGGGTCTCTTTCACTAAGATTACAATATTTCTGCATGCTGTACAAAAAAACATACATGCATGGAACAAACCAAAAATACTGAACACCCCCACTTGTGTCTGTAACGCTCCTCCTCTTCGTCTGATGATGAGGAATCATCGGACCAACAAGCAGCGTGGTAAGTGTTCATAGTACATTTAATCAACTAAACTGAACACTGAATGACAAAAAACAACAAAGAGAGGGAACGACACGAAACAGTCCTGTAAGGTGAAAAAACACAAAACAGGAAACAACTACCCACAAACACAGGTGGGAACAGGCTACCTAAGTATGGTTCTCAATCAGAGACAACGAATGACAGCTGCCTCTGATTGGGAACCATACCAGGCCAAACACATAGAAAAGGACAACATAGAACAAAACATAGAATGCCCACCCCAACTCACGCCCTGATCAAACCAAAATAGAGACATAAAAAGGATCTCTAAGGTCAGGGCGTGACAGTGTCCTAACCAGAGTGTTCAGAGACATACCAGCAGTTTTAAAAAGGTCCATTTGTATCCCTTGTCTGTGTGCATTACCATATAGGAAAAAACTGACACAAAGTATTGTTCAAAACATGTCTGTGAGGCAGTAAAAGAAAAGAAAGGTTTTTGTGACTGGGTCTAATGGGGAGACAAAGAAAGGAAAGGAAAGAGGAAAGGGGGAGAAGGAGAAAGGGAGGGGAAGGGGATTGCAGCTCTGTCTTCAGCCCATCAGGGTAGAGTGTGGAGGTGTTGAAATGGCCCATTGTGTCTGAATGTCAGCTATACAGAATAGATAGGACTGATCAGAGATCTGTCCACAGCTTACAGCACAACTCTTTACCAGCTCTCCTACTAACACAGCCTCTTCAGGGTCAGTGGATTCACTCTCAGGCTCATTAAAGCAGCACATCATTAGCAGATAGCACTTAAACAACAGACAGGATGCTCTCTACATGTCAGATTAATCATTTTTAATATTAAGATCAGTTTATTTGTCAATGGTACACTAATATATTGTACAAGGTCCAACCAAAATGTGACTTCCACTTTATCCCAACCCTTCCAAAAGACACACATACCTCTACAAGTTGGAACAGGCGCCTGCCACACTGGGCTCGTGTGTAACATTAGGGGTCTTGCTCAAGGGTATCTAGTATTTGATACCAACAACCCGCCAGTTGCCAGCTCACTTTCCACCAGACTCAGGATTTGAACTGTCAACCCTCCGGTTGTTGGTACACCTCTCTAACCGCTAGGCTACTTGCCACCAACAATTTGGACGTACATTCATCTTGATTTCAACCACATTTCTGAACGCTTTGGAGGTGGACATTTGCATGACAATAGTTGATATTTTCCATGGACATGAACAAAATCCGATCACAGCGGCATTTTGATTGTTGGCCGATGTTAAAAAAAGTTACAGGAATCTGCCTCTGAAATGCCACGAAAGCTAATGGAAAAACACCACAAGGCCAACATTGTCTCCCGGCTCTGTAAAAATGCCAAGGAAGATTGTTGAAGGAAACCCCCTAGGACTGTGGGTGAGGAGGATTCAGGCTCTCTGGCAGAGGGAGATGAGAGTTATGTAACAGTATCTAGGGTGGTGGTGGGTGAGGAGGATTCAGGCTCTCTGGCAGAGGGAGACGAGAGTTATGTAACAGTATCTAGGGTGGTGGTGGGTGAGGAGGATTCAGGCTCTCTGGCAGAGGGAGATGAGAGTTATGTAACAGTATCTAGGCTGGTGGTGGGTGAGGAGGATTCAGGCTCTCTGGCAGAGGGAGATGAGAGTTATGTAACAGTATCTAGGGTGGTGGTGGGTGAGGAGGATTCAGGCTCTCTGGCAGAGGGAGATGAGAGTTATGTAACAGTATCTAGGGTGGTGGTGGGTGAGGAGGATTCAGGCTCTCTGGCAGAGGGAGATGAGAGTTATGTAACAGTATCTAGGCTGGTGGTGGGTGAGGAGGATTCAGGCTCTCTGGCAGAGGGAGACGAGAGTTATGTAACAGTATCTAGGGTGGTGGTGGGTGAGGAGGATTCAGGCTCTCTGGCAGAGGGAGATGAGAGTTATGTAACAGTATCTAGGCTGGTGGTGGGTGAGGAGGATTCAGGCTCTCTGGCAGAGGGAGACGAGAGTTATGTAACAGTATCTAGGGTGGTGGTGGGTGAGGAGGATTGAGGCTCTCTGGCAGAGGGAGATGAGAGTTATGTAACAGTATCTAGGCTGGTGGTGGGTGAGGAGGATTCAGGCTCTCTGGCAGAGGGAGACGAGAGTTATGTAACAGTATCTAGGGTGGTGGTGGGTGAGGAGGATTCAGGCTCTCTGGCAGAGGGAGATGAGAGTTATGTAACAGTATCTAGGCTGGTGGTGGGTGAGGAGGATTCAGGCTCTCTGGCAGAGGGAGATGAGAGTTATGTAACAGTATCTAGGCTGGTGGTGGGTGCACAGAGTTCCCCTCACAAAACGCCAAGCATTTTGAGACCTGAATAAAGGTATAGATAGCAATGGCATGTATGTACAAATCAAATAAAATAAAATTTTATTTGTCACATACACATGGTTAGCAGATGTTAATGCGAGTGTAGCGAAATGCTTGTGCTTCTAGTTCCGACAATGCAGTAATAACCAACAAGTAATCTAACCTAACAATTCCACAACTACTACCTTATACACACAAGTGTAAAGGGATAAAGAATATGTACATAAAGATATATGAATGAGTGATGGTACAGAACGGCATAGGCAAGATGCAGTAGATGGTATAGAGTACAGTATATACATATGAGATGAGTAATGTAGGGTATGTAAACATAAAGTGGCATAGTTTAAAGTGGCTAGTGATACATATATTACATAAAGATGGCAAGATGCAGTAGATGATATAGAGTACAGTATATACATATACATATGAGATGAGTAATGTAGGGTATGTAAACATTATATTAAGTGGCATTGTTTAAAGTGGCTAGTGGTACATTTTTACATAATTTCCATCAATTCCCATTATTAAAGTGGCTGGAGTTGAGTCAGTATGTTGGCAGCGGCCGCTAAATGTTAGTGGTGGCTGTTTAACAGTCTGATGGCCTTGAGATAGAAGCTGTTTTTCAGTCTCTCGGTCCCTGCTTTGATGCACCTGTACTGACCTCGCCTTCTGGATGATAGCGGGGTGAACAGGCAGTGGCTTGGGTGGTTGTTGTCCTTGATGATCTTTATGGCCTTCCTGTGACATCGGGTGGTGTAGGTGTCCTGGAGGGCAGGTAGTTTGCCCCCGGTGATGCGTTCTGCAGACCTCACTACCCTCTGGAGAGCCTTACGGTTGTGGGCGGAGCAGTTGCCGTACCAGGCGGTGATACAGCCCGACAGGATGCTCTCGATTGTGCATCTGTAGAAGTTTGTGAGTGCTTTTGGTGACAAGCCGAATTTCTTCAGCCTCCTGAGGTTGAAGAGGCGCTGCTGCGCCTTCTTCACAACGCTGTCTGTGTGAGTGGACTAATTCAGTTTGTCCGTGATGTGTACACCGAGGAACTTAAAACTTTCCACCTTCTCCACTACTGACCCGTCGATGTGGATAGGGGGGTGCTCCCTCTGCTGTTTCCTGAAGTCCACAATCATCTCCTTTGTTTTGTTGACGTTGAGTGTGAGGTTATTTTCCTGACACCACACTCCGAGGGCCCTCACCTCCTCCCTGTAGGCCGTCTCGTCGTTGTTGGTAATCAAACCTACCACTGTAGTGTCATCCGCAAACTTGATGATTGAGTTGGAGGCGTGCATGGCCACGCAGTCGTGGGTGAACAGGGAGTACAGGAGAGGGCTCAGAACGCACCCTTGTGGGGCCCCAGTGTTGAGGATCAGCGGGGTGGAGATGTTGTTACCTACCCTCACCACCTGGGGGCGGCCCGTCAGGAAGTCCAGGACCCAGTTGCACAGGGCGGGGTCGAGACCCAGGGTCTCGAGCTTGATGACGAGTTTGGAGGGTACTATGGTGTTAAATGCTGAGCTGTAGTCGATGAACAGCATTCTCACATAGGTATTCCTCTTGTCCAGATGGGTTAGGGCAGTGTGCAGTGTGGTTGCGATAGGTCTGTGGACCTATTGGGTCGGTAAGCAAATTGGAGTGGGTCTAGGGTGTCCGGTAGGGTGGAGGTGATATGGTCCTTGCCTAGTCTCTCAAAGCACTTCATGATGACGGAAGTGAGTGCTACGGGGCGGTAGTCGTTTAGCTCAGTTACCTTAGCTTTCTTGGGAACAGGAACAATGGTGGCCCTCTTGAAGCATGTGGGAACAGCAGACTGGGATAAGGATTGATTGAATATGTCCGTAAACACACCAGCCAGCTGGTCTGCGCATGCTCTGAGGACGCGGCTGGGAATGCCATCTGGGCCTGCAGCCTTGCGAGGGTTAACACGTTTAAATGTTTTACTCACTTCGGCTGCAGTGAAGGAGAGCCCGCAGGTTTTGGTAGCGGGCCGTGTCAGTGGCACTGTATTGTCCTCAAAGCGAGCAAAAAAGTTATTTAGCCTGTCTGGGAGCAAGACATCCTGGTCCGCGACGGGGCTGGTTTTCTTTTTGTAATCCGTGATTGACTGTAGACCCTGCCACATACCTCTTGTGTCTGAGCTGTTGAATTGCGACTCTATTTTGTCTCTGTACTGGGACTTAGCTTGTTTGATTGCCTTGCGGAGAGAATAGCTACACTTTTTGTATTCGGTCATGTTTCCGGTCACCTTGCCCTGGTTAAAAGCAGTGGTTCGCGCTTTCAGTTTCACGCGAATGCTGCCGTCAATCCACGGTTTCTGGTTTGGGAATGTTTTAATCGTTGCTGTGGGTACGACATCGTCAATGCACTTTCTAATGAACTCGCTCACCGAATCAGCATATTCGTCAATGTTGTTGTTGGACGCAATGCGGAACATATTCCAATCCGCGTGATCGAAGCAGTCTTGAAGCGTGGAATCAGATTGGTCGGATCAGCGTTGAACAGACCTGAGCGCGGGAGCTTGTTGTTTTAGTTTCTGTTTGTAGGCTGGAAGCAACAAAATGGAGTCGTGGTCAGCTTTTCCGAAAGGAGGGCGGGGGAGGGCCTTATATGCGTCGCGGAAGTTAGTATAACAATGATCCAAGGTTTTACCAGCCCTGGTAGCACAATCGATATGCTGATAGAATTTAGGGAGTTTTGTTTTTAGATTAGCCTTGTTAAAATCCCCAGCTACGATGAATGCAGCCTCAGGGTGTGTGGTTTCCAGTTTTCAAAGAGTCAGATAAAGTTCGTTCAGGGCCATCGATGTGTCTGCTTGGGGGGGAATATATACGGCTGTGATTATAATCGAAGAGAATTCCCTTGGTAGATAATGCGGTCGACATTTGATTGTGAGGAGTTCTAGATCAGGTGAACAGAATGACTTGAGTTCCTGTATGTTGTTATGATCACACCACGTCTCGTTAATCATAAGGCATACACCCCCGCCCCTCTTCTTACCAGAAAGATGTATGTTTCTGTCGTCGCGATGCGTGAAGAAACCAGCTGGCTGCACCGACTCCGTTAGCGTCTCTTGAGTTAGCCATGTTTCCGTGAAGCAGAGAACGTTACAATCCCTGATGTCTCTCTGGAATGTTACCCGTGCTCGGATTTCATCAACCTTATTGTCAAGAGACTGGACATTGGCGAGTAGTATGCTAGGGAGTGGAGCGCGATGTGCCCGTTTCCGAAGCCTGACCAGGAGACCGCTACGTTTGCCCCTTTTACGGCGTCGCGTAGGGTCGCCGGCTGGGATCAGATCCATTGTATTGGGTGGAAGGCAAAACACTGGATCCGTTTCGGGAAAGTCATATTCCTGGTTGGAACGATGGTGAGTTGACGTTAATCTTATATTCAGTAGTTCCTCCCGACTGTATGTAATGAAACCTAAGATTACCTGGGGTACCAATGTAAGGAATAACACATAAAAAAACAAAATACTGCATATTTTCCAAGGAACGCGAAGCGAGGCGGCCATCTCGGTCGGCGCCGGAACATCAGGTGATACAGTATGCAGTGTAATGTCTCCTGGTTGGAAAAAAATTATGGACACTTAGGGTCAGGGTTAGGGTTAGAGTTAGGGGCCATTTTATATCATCATTAAATATTAACATGAAATTAAGCCGCTCTGACATTTTCAGTAGCTCCACAAGCCGAGCACTAACCTTTGAAACAGAAGTCAAAATGATCAATCTCATGTTCTTGGAGACAACTTAAAGGGTAATCTAAAGGATTGATATCCGTCACAGCATGAACAGAGCAGCTCAGGGTAGCCTAGTGTGCATGTTACTCAACACACAGCATTGTGCAAGAAGCCAAAGAGCCGGGAGGGGAGAAAGAAACCAATGCCAGATATCAATGGCCTGGTTGCCATTAACTCTTCTCATTATTTTTTTTAAAATCCTCAAGTACAGACTGAGAATTGCCCAGTCCGCTTCCACACCAGTTATCAGCCAAATGAGTGATTAGGATCGTGCTTCAGCAGTGTGCTGACTGTGTGGTAGGAGTTTAGGCCTGTCCAGACTACATTACAGCACACAGCAGAGAGAGCAGAGCAGTGTAGCTGTGTAGTGCAGCTCTAATGGGGGGAGAAACAGCCCTCTGTTTATCATTGTAGTTATGGAGCTCCCACCAAGCTCCAGCTATTTAAAAACCACCACAGTGTTTCAGGACAGTGCCAAGAGAGCCTCAGGCCATGCTTCCTGCTGGGATCAAACATGGCTGCTCTCTTTAGTCGCCAATTAGCAGAGCTCACTCGCACTGAATCCTAATGAATTACCCCACCTGAGAGCCTGAAATACCAGCGCATCAGCTGATATCCAAAGAGAATCACTACAACCATAGAGAAGGTTTTTGTCCCTGTGCAGGACTGAGACCTTCAATCTTCTGGCCTGAAATTCTGGTTGATAACCAAACTCAAGCATCTCATTAGAAAACAGACGTATTAGACGGGTGACAATCCAATTCTGTCACTCAGGCACACAAAGAGAGCCCAGAGAACACCTGACTGACGTTGATCCCACATGATCCCTCTGTGTGTGGAGCGGTATGGTGTGTAGAGGTGGGCGGTCTTGGTCTTGGCCCTTACAGACAGAGAGGAGCTAGATGGGACAGGTCTGAGCAGCCCAAGAGGGTGTGACGTGGCCCCCGGCAGCTCAGGACGTGCCACGAGGAGTTCAGCCCCAAGCCAAGACAGGGCAGAGCAAACACAGGGACCACATCTAAGCCTGGAAGCCAGGCCGGTGTGCCCTGAACATGGGTTTGTTATTCAAATCAAATCAATTTTATTTATATAGCCCTTCTTACATCAGCTGATATCTCAAAGTGCTGTACAGAAACCCAGCCTAAAACCCCAAACAGCAAGCAATGCAGGTGTAGAAGCACGGTGGCTAGGAAAAACTCCCTAGAAAGGCCAAAACCTAGGAAGAAACCTAGAGAGGAACCAGGCTATGAGGGGTGGCCAGTCGTCTTCTGGCTGAGGTTAACTACAGTGGGCCTTCAAAAGACCTGGCCATCTGCAAGGAATTTGAAAGTTAGGGCTCTATTCAGTCTTTAAAGCTGAAGCGTTACAGATTCCGTGATAGAAATGTAAAGGTAATTTCAGATTGAGCCGACATGCAGCGTTTACCGTGAATGCAGTCTCCGCTAAAACGGGAACATTGCCTTTAAATTTCAATCAAGCTGTAAAGCATTCAATCCACGATGCAGATTAAATGGTGCCCTTTAAATTACACTGGAGCCACAATGACAAAATAAACAGACCAATCAATCAGAATGTACACAGCTAAATTACACTTCCCTTAATTCTGGTTTGTGGAGGTAATGGCAAGTTAATGTCTTACTCCACAAACTGCTTAGGGCCACGAGGGATGTTGTTGACACTTCCCTAATCCAATCATCACTTACCTCCAAAGGTTATATGAGTATAATGTGCACAGGTTTGTTTGACTCATTTTCTTGCACAATGTGTGGGTGAAATTGTAAATTCACATTTTAATTGAGATAGTATGTAGCTATGTCCTGTAAATCACCACCATCATTACCATAAATAGTGGAGAGGAGGGGTGAATAGAGGTTAGAGGGGAGTGAAAAGAGTGACACTGGGGTGATGAGAGGAGAAAGGTACAGGAGAGAAGAAGAAGAAGGAGAGGATTTAAGGCCCCACTGATGTCCCTGGGCTCCCTGGCAGCTCTCATTAGTGCTATGAATAGTCAGCTATTTATGTTTGTGTAACTGAAGCCTGGCTTCTTTATGACTGTTTACCATGGTGGGAGTCACACTGAGGGCCCCTGGCCTATTGGGTGTCAGTAAAGGCTATTCACCGCCCTCAGGGGTCAGTACGCTCACACACACACACACACACACACACACACGCACGCTCGTTCACTCACATGTACCACTTCTATTTACCCTAATGAGATGCACAGGGCTTTGAGACAACCCATATGTGTGTGTGCGCACGTGTGTTTTTCTGTATATTGTGCCAAATGAATGAGGAGTTGGTTTGCCTATTCCCCTGCACAGTTATGTGTGTGCGTTCGTCTGTCAAGCACGTGTGTCTGTGTGTCTGTGTGTGTCTGTGTGTGTCTGTGTGTGTGTGTGTGTGCGTGCGTGCGTGCGTGCGTGCGTGCGTGCGTGCGTGCGTGCGTGCGTGCGTGCGTGCCTGCGTGCGTGTGTGTGTGTGTGTGTGTACTACACTGAATGGGGGTTGTTTGTCTTACTGCTCTCGCCCCTCCTGAGCGCTTGGTCAAGAGCACACAGAGTGAATTGAGAAGTGGGTCCCTTACAGAGCAACAAACCCAACCTCTCAGGGTTTTAATGCTTCCTGCTTGTTGTTTTATGTGTCTGCATTAAATGGTGCCACATGCTGTCAATGGACTTAGACACATGTGGAGGAAATGTTTGGTTTCTGGAGACTTGTGCGAACTTAGTCAAACACATGACTCAGGGAATCAATAAATAAATCAATAAAAATCCAGACATCTCTCGTGGATCCATAAAGAACATGCATTGCTAGTCTAGTTAAAACCAGGGCGAAAGCCATGCGTCACAGCGGGAGATTTGCGCAAACTGGGGTGTGGTGACAGACTTACAGGGCCTATGACAGCCATGATGGCGCAGGTGTCACAACGTTGGGTGTGTATGAGTCACAGTCTGGCTTCGATCTGCACACCACCAGCCAATGGGTGTGTGCTTGGCAACCATCAAAAACCATTAACATGACCTTTCATGGCAACACACACTCTAGATGTCTGTGCTGACATGTTCTGACACACCACTGTGTGTGTAGACAGAAAAACAACAACCCAACACGATGGACCTGATTTGCCTAGTATTATATAAAACACAACGTACCTGTCAACTGAATAGATGGGCTGTGACTCAAATTTTCAAATGAATAGCAACAGAGGTATTGGTTCGCTGAAATATAAGCATTCAATAAAATATGAAGGGTGTTGTTGGAAGTTTGTCACTGTCACCAACGTAATGTGGACTTAAGCCCGTCTTGCATGCTGAGCAGAACATCCACTTTCCCTGCCTGTAGTTGATAAACAGTACCAGCCCTACCCAAAGGCCATGGGCTATTGTTATTTATCCACTCCCACACTCTCCCACCACCAGAATGTCACACATACTGTAGATTATTACCCTTTCTGTAAATAATAATACATAACAGGATACCCTGGACAGATTATTGAAATACGGAGGAGGAACAGAAGAGGCATAGATAGCTCTCTCTAACTCGTCTCTTATTCATGATCACATTGTCAGTGAGGCACATATAAATAAAAGGACAAATCTTACAGCAATCAACCCAACTGTATCCTAAGGAGGAGATTTCAATGAGTTGGCAATGAGAGAGTAATGGCTTTAAATATATCCATCAGCAGCATCAGTAGTAACTCTTCATCATGTTTATGGGCTCTGAGTGCTGAGAGATCTGAGGGGAAAAGAATGTGTCCTTCAAAAATCCCTGGACTCGGCAGTTCTCCTCTGTATGTCTTTTAGTGGTATGTACTGTAGGCCACAGAGCTGCTTCTAAAGCAAAGGTCTCGAGTTCAACAAGTGAGCACAAATACAAACAAATGCAAAAGCAAACACCTGTGGTCCTTCTTTGAACTATAGATGGCTGAAACACCACCTACACAAGCTACACATTTGGTTGAATGATACTGTACCTGGAAAACATTTCCCACCAATTTACAATTTAAAGCAATTAAACTCAGCATGCTCCACCATGTTTGGGGCTGTATGGAAGCAATTGAATCTCTTAGGAACCATAAGCGTATCCCTCGGAGCAACACGATGTGGGAATAACACATGGATATTGGTTAGTTAGTACATTCTAACCGCACCTTCAATAGCAGTTTAGTCATCCAACACCTCCATTACACAGAGCAAATAAATGTATTTAGAAGGCCTAACGATACAGAATATATGTTAACAGTTAATGTTTCAGCATATTGTATAGTGAGGCATTTACCCAGTAGAAGTTGATGCCTGATATTCACAAAATATATTTTTTAAAAGCCATTCATTCAACATGACACTGCTTGTCATCAAGCTGCAATTTATATTTTACTTTCAATGTACAGAAAGAACCCAAGACAGATTAATGGTTCTCTGTTAAAAGGCCAAAACATGACAAGTTCTACCGCTGAGGGGGGACCACCATTGGAGATAACTATCGCCACCGTCCACAAAAATGTTCATATGAAATGTAAATGACACATTGGAGCAAGACAACGGACGGGGAGCGCCCCAGTGGCTCAGAGTGGAAACATCCCAAGTTCTCAAAGAAACAACCATATTTCGCTCTGGCATAAGAAAGTGTAATGTTGCCATTCACTCAAATTTTCCATTGGCTTATTGGCTGAATTGGCCAGCCATATCAGGCTTATCAGTGAAATGCTGACTTGCCAAAATAAGACTGAATCAGGGACAGTATCTGCTGAGTGATATAAATCTGTCATCTTTACCTCTACTGAGAGAGTTCATATCTCTCAATCAACACACACGTCAAAGATCTCTGATTTAATCCCGGGCTTCAAGTCTAAAGCATAATAATACACTACCGGTGCTATTACTGCACAACAACAAGGTTGTAAATACTGTTAAATACAGTGCGCTGACGCAGATAAGGAAAGTCAAATTCATCACAAGACGCTCATTGACAAATAACATCAACTCCCACTGTAAAGGCATGGCAGCACAAGCCATAAAACATTTTTACTTTTGAATCAGTCAAAAGAAAAAATGTGCATTGCTTGCCAAAACCTGCATATTCAATTCATTAACCAAGCTCTTACAGTAAAGTAGCACACTGAGCGCAGCATTTAAAAAGTCATTTCTAATTCTGTTGAACATAAAATTTAAGCGGTTGTTTGAACTCCTCCCGTCCCATTTTCTTTGTGGTATTTTGACTTTGTGAGGGATAATAAAGGCCTATGAAAACGGATCAGAGAAATGGATTGACTGGCACAGAACACAGAGCAAAGAATAAGAAAATACATTTCAGAAATGATCCTCCTCTCCAAATCAAATAGGGCCGGAGTTCAAAGACAGTCATAGTGCACTTGCCGCCATATTCTGGGTTCTTTATTGCTAGCATATGCACCAATGCAGACAGGAAGAGCGCAGTGGTGGAAAAAGTACCCAATTTTCATACTTGAGCAAAAGTAAAGATACCTTAATAAAAAATGACTCAAGTAAAAGTGAAAGTCACCCAGTAAAATACTGCTTGAGTAAAAGTCTAAAAGTATTTGCTTTTAAAAGTACTTAAATATAAAAAGTCAATGTAATTGCTAAAATATACTTCAGTATCAAAAGTAAAAGTATAAATATTTTTCATTCCTTATGTTAAGTAAACCAGACAGCATCATTGTCTTGTTTTTTTAATTTACGGATAGCCAGGGGCATGGTCCAACACTCCTTTACAAACGAAGCATGTGTTTAGTGAGTCTTCCAAGTCAGAGGCAGTAGGGATGACCAGGGATATTCTCTTGATAAGTGTGTGAATTAGACGATTTGTCACGCCCTAATCAGTTTCACCTGTCCTTGTGCTTGTCTCCATCTCCTCCAGGTGTCACCCATCTTCCCCACTTATCCTCTGGGTATTTATACCTGGGTTTTCTTTTTGACCCTTGCCTGTCCCGACCCTGTACTTTTGCTCCTACACTGGATTATCGACCCCTGTCGTTACAATAAACATTGTTACTTCACACAGTCTGCACTTGGGTCTTACCTCGATACCTGATAATTTTCCTGTCCTGCTAAGTATTCAAAATGTAACGAGTACATTTGGTTGTCAGGGAAAATGTTTGGAGTAAAAACTACATTTTCTTTAGGAAAAAAGATGAGATAGTAAAAGGATGAATAGTTGTCAAAAATATGAATAGTAATGTACAGATGCCCCCCAAAAAACTACTTCAGTAGTAATTTCAAGTATTTTTACACCACTGGAAGCACGATGGAGAGCAGCTGCTGGTTCTGCTGCTGTTGGCTGCCTTTTAGCACTGTCCTGGGGTCATTTAGGGTCAGCGAGGAGTGGTGGGACGGTGGTTACAGTCTGACCTCGGTTCAGTCCTACACACAAGACCACGCTCACAAGCAGCCACTGAGCTGGAGCTTAACTCTGAATCCTCACATCCTGTTCAAACAGATGGCATAGGCAAAAGCCATATACAGTGGTGTCCAAAATTATTGACACCCTTGACTGTATAAAATAAATAATTCTAATACTGAACTACACTACATGACCAAAAGTATGTGGACACCTGCTTATCGAACATCTCATTCCAAAATCATGGGCATTAATATTGAGTTGATCTACCCTTTGCTGCTATAACAGCCTCCACTCGTCTGGGAAGGCTTTCCACTAGATGTTGGGACATTGATGAGGGGACTTGCTTCCATTCAGCCACAAGAGCATTAGTGAGGTCGGGCACTGATTTTGGGCGATTAGGCCTGGCTCGCAGTCGGCGTTCCAATTCACCCCAAAGGTGTTCAATCTTAGACCATTCCTAATAAC
This sequence comes from Salvelinus alpinus, assembly GCF_045679555.1. Lineage (NCBI taxonomy): Eukaryota > Metazoa > Chordata > Actinopteri > Salmoniformes > Salmonidae > Salvelinus > Salvelinus alpinus. The sequence goes on along the minus strand of NC_092090.1, from coordinate 79,062,936 downwards.
AGAATACTTCTAGATCCTTGATATCCTTCGTCTGCGCTTATGCCCTCTTAAATTCTGCCCTCTTAAATTCAAACCACAGGTTTTCAATGGGTTTCAAGTCAGGAGACTGAGATGGCCATTGAACATTTTTGATTTTGTGGCCAATTAATCCGTTTTAGCCTCTTGGCAGAGGCAAACAGGTTTTTGTAAAATGTCCTGGTACAGTGTAAAGTTCATGATGTTGTTGAACTTAACAAGAGCCCCAGGACCAGTGCAAGCAAAAAAGCCCCATCACATCAAAGATCCACCACCATATTTTACAGTAGGTATGGGTTCTTTTTAGTTCATGTATTCTCCTTTCGTTGCCAAACCCACTAATGGTGTGCGTGGCCAAATAGCTCTATTTTCATGTAATCTGACCAAAGCACCGGCTCCAATCCAAGTGCCAATACCATTTAGCAAACTCCAGACGTTTACATTTGTTGGATGACATGAAACTAGAGCTCTTTGGCCACACACACCAGTGGTGGGTTTGGCATCAAAAGTAGGGTATTTTGCTTCCACTGGTCACGGGGCCCTTGTTAAGGTCAACGGAATCATGAACTTTACCCAGTACCAGGACATTCTAGGCAAAAAACGTGGTTCCCGCTGCCAGGAGGCTGAAACTTGGCCGCAAGTGGATCTTCCAGCAAGAAAATAACCCCAAGTACATATCAAAATCCACAAAGAAATTGTTAATCGGCCACAAAATCAACATTTTGTAATGGCCATTTCAGTCTCCGTAAAACCTGTGGTTTGAATTGAAGAGGGCAGTTCATAAGTGCAGACAAAGGATATAAGGGATCTATAAGGATTATGTATGGAGGAATGGTCTAAGATCCCTCCCAATGTGTTCTCCAACTCATAAAACATTTCAGAAAAAGGCTCAATGCAGTTATCCTCACAAGGTGTGGTATTGAAAGATATTGAAAATATGGACATCAATAATTTTGACCCTACCTTTTTTATGAAAAAAATATTACTTGTAATTGTATTCGTATAAAATACAATAATTCCCCCTTTTTTTGCATACAATATAACTCAGTATCATTTTTGGTAATCTTTATCAACGGTGTTAATAACTTCAGATCCCACTGTTCCTATGGGACAAGCACATACTCTCTCAATCTTAATTCAATCTTAATTAACTAGATCATGCAGGCTTATGTGTAGTTTTGAAAGCAGAGGACAGACTCCTTGGGCCAGACTGTGTCCAAATCAGGAGCTGAGTTGTGACCATCCAAACAGCTTGACCTCCTTTAGCATCCAGGAATGTAGCTGCCATGATGACTGACTGCTGAATACAGGTCTCCAGTCCAGACCTCCTCCTTCTGCAGAGGCACACTTTACTTCACCACTTCACCATTCTACTGCCAATGTTTGTCTATGGAGATTGCATGGCTGTGTGCTCAATTTTATACACCAGTCAGGAAATGGTGTGGCTGAGAAATTCACAAATCCACTAATTTGAAGGGGTGTCCACATACTTTTGTATACTGCAAATAGTGTATGTCCACACAAATCTTCTTATCTTAGTATGATCATATAATCAATATTCATTATGTCTTAATTTTAAAGACTTGTTTTGAAGCCTATTAACTTTGGTATTCAGGATTACTGAACACAGTTTTACCCTGACTGCAAAGTTCATATCTCAGTAATACCATTGTTGGCACCCATTGAAAAATAATTGCACATTTGTTATTATTTTAATTGATGTAGACTATACCTCCAGCTGAGTACAAAAACATCAACATGTGAGTAATGAATGAAGTGACTTTTGAAATCCCCACTAACAAAACATTGAGATGCTACAGAGCAGACAATACTGAAATTAGGCAAGAAATCTTTCAGCAAGAGCTGAATGTTTATTTTTTAAATGAACCATTATTTAACTGGGCAAGTCAGTTAAAAACAAATTCTTATTTACAATGACAGCCTTCCCCGGCCTAACACAGACGACGCTGGGCCAATTGTGCGACGCCCTGTGGGCCTCCCAATCACGTCCGGCTGTGATACAGCATTGATTTGAACCAGGGACTGTAGTGATGCCTCTTGCACTGAGATGCAGTGCCTTAGACGTCTGCGCCACTCGGGAGCCCTTGGATATTTCTAAAAGGCTCCCACATTCTCTGGTGGGGTAAAACCTATTTAATGAATGTACTGTAACAATACGGTACCAATGGTAGACAGCACCACACCCTACTTCATGAGTGTCACAACTTTCTCTATATTTCTCTTTGTTTTCCCCAACCTTTTTTCTGTGACTATAGATTTGTGTGTGTGTGTGTGTGTGTGTGTGTGTGTGCGTATGTGTGTGTGTGCATGTGCGTGTGTGTGTGCGTGCGTGCATCAGTGTGTGCATCAGTGTGTGTGTTTGTTCATCTTGAAGTCAAGCAAGTTGTGGCATGAGTGTTTGGCGTGGCGCAGTAAATACACTCACACACCATGTGCGAGAGTGTGTGTGATGTGTCAGTGTATCTGTGTGTACAGGTTGGTACAGGGGCAACATCTAAACACAGGCTGTTTACCCACAGCTGTGTTGAGCAATCACTGAAATATTTCTGAGTGCAGATGTGCCTCTTATGCATTGGATCCTGCCCTGAGGGCCTGGCTGGCTGGCTAGCAGGGGGAGTGACTGGGGAACAACTGGGTGTATCAGTAGAGAAAACACTGACAGGATAATGTCCAACCAGAACTATACCTCTGGCACTTCTAGCAGTATCAGATCAGACCAGTCATGATCATGTTTGTCATGATGCATCACAATTTTTCTTTAATATTCAACGAACTCAACATATGTATGAGAAATTACTGAGGTTGGATTGGACGGTAATGATGCTGGCTCTGCACAGGCTGAGAACTATGAGGGGTTGTAGTAGGCCCATGCTTTGTTTTGAGGGTTGTGCTATTGGCCCACTGCTCCAAAAATGTGATGGGAAAAATGTGAGGAATTTGCTTTCCTTTCATGTTGTTACTTGGCAGACACTTCGAGTCAAACATGCCACTGAAAAGTAAAGGCTCAAGGCAATCTCTCATTTCTGCCACAGTCTGCAGCTTAACTGGCAGATAACAAACACTGAGGTATGAAGCCTGACACATACAGGAACCCACAGATCGACAGAAAGACAAACAGAGAGAAAAATTGCACATGTATTTCTGCTAAAGCAATCTCCCGCTTCACATGACAAAAGACACAAATAGGACAGGAAGGAAGGAAGGAAGCATCAGAAGAAAGGATTACAAAAGGGTTCTTCCCCATCGGATAAACCTTTTTGGTTCCAGGTAGAACTCTTTTGAGTTCCATGTAGAACCCTCTGTGGAAACGGTTCTATATGGAACCAAAAAAGGTTCTTCAAAGGGTTCTCCTATGGGGACAGCTGAAGAACCCTTTTAGGTTGTAGATAGCAGAGTGCAGAGGACAAGCAGACAGCCCATCTCCCTGAGGTCAGAGGTCACACTGAAGCGCTGAGGCTATTGACACAGAGACAGAGAAAGAGAGAGGCAGGGAGTAAGAAAGCGGGGGGGAAGAGAGAGAAAGAGAAAGGCAGAAAGAGGGCCAGAGAGAGAGAAAGAACAAAAGAATGAAAGAAAGAAAGAAAGAAAGAAAGAAAGAAAGAAAGAAAGAAAGAAAGAAAGAAAGAAAGAAAGAAAAATAGAGATGCATAGAGAGAGAGAGAAAGAGTCAGAGAGAGGGAGAGGTGATGTTGAGTGGTTTTGACAGGGGGACTGAGAGTGATTAGAGAGCCACCACTAGCTCTGACTCTGAGAGGAGGGATTCTGAGAGAGGACTCACTCAGCTCCTAGCCCATGCTGCTTCAGTTATTCCACTCCAAATCATCAGTGGCTCCTTCCAAAAACACTCTATGCCACCACCCACAGCCTACAGCTCCAAAGGCTTTCAGAATACTTCACTATGGCTTACAGTGCTGTAGTCGACAGTTACTTTGTTCTTTTGACTAAATGGAAATATTGCACTGTTGCATCCTGTGACAAACATATTGTAAATATAAATAATTTAACACAGAGATCATAATACTGTAGCAGCTTTGTCAAATTGATGTTGTGCTTTCTATTTTTTAAATCTTTCTGTATTCCCCTCCTTCTTAGGGGAATGTGGCTCACCTGACCTTAACCTCCTGATACCCAATACAAACCAGCCAGGTCTCATAGACTAGACGTAGCATAGTAAATGTAATTCCGACTCACTGAAACTAGCATGATATGTTACGTTTGGTATGGTTACATAAGACAGAAGGTTAACTAAGGCAAAAACGAAAGTAAGGTGATTTGTCGGGGTGGATGGGTGGGCGTATAAGGCGAACGTCTAGCAACCCAAAGGTTGCATGTTTGAATATCATCACAGACAAATTTAGCATTTTATATCATTGGCAACTTTGCAACTAGTTACTACTTTTTAGCTACTTTGCATGTTAGCTAACCCTTCCCCTAACATTAACCCTTTAACCTAACTCCTAACCCCAATTTTAACCCTAACATTAAATGTAACCTTAACCCTTAACCCATTCCCCATAACCTATCCTAGCTAACGTTAGCCACTTAGCTAACGTTAGTGTTAACAACCTAGCTAATAATAGCAACAACAAATTGGAATTCGTAACATATCACACATTTTGTCAATTCGTAACATATTGTACGAATTGTAATTTGTAACATATTATACGCATTGTAATTCGTAACATATAATTTGAAATGGGATGATGGACATCCACAAATGAATACATACCATACAAAATGTAACACATCATACTAATAGGAGTGTTTCAGATTTACACTTACCATGTTACATCTACCCCTGAGTCCAGGTTATACAAACACAGGCACGCAGCAGGCACTCACAGATGTAGGCATGCACACACACACTATTTTTTTTTTCTGAAAGTAGGGGAATTCCTCCAATAACTTTGAACCCATGGCAAACATGGGTGGTCTGTGCTTGTCATTATATCCCTGCAGGCTGTAGCACAAACAAAAAGCACAATGGGAAATACAACCAGCCTAATGCAATAACGTATCTGGGCGCTGTCAATCTGACACAAAACAGCACATTAACCCTCAATGAAAACAATCCATTTCACAGAGGTACAAAATAATCTTCACGGCATGTCTATAATGTTTTTAACGTTGAGATATAGGGTTGAACTTTACAGCTCTATGCCATAAATCAGAATAGGAAGTAAGATCACACTATTTACCCAGCTATGTTTGAACAGGGTGAAATCCTTTCTGAGTAAACATAGCCGGGTAAATAATACCTTACACTACTGGACCAGTGTAATAACAGTATCATTCATGTTATACCACATAACTTTTATATTGGTTAGGCTGGGAGTTCTCCATTTACAAACATAAAGAGTGATTTGATTCCCACCCTAGGCTAGCAGAGTCAACACCCACACATCTCCAAACAGAGAACCTATGCAAATACATTGAGCAAACAGGCTGTGGCATTGTCAGGAGGAGGAACAGCGGGAGTTTGTTTACAGTTCCTGTGCAGGAGGAGCCAGGTGAAATGCACATACTATTCTGTGTAGATGTGGAAATGAACATGTTTTAATGGTGATTGATGGATGAGGAGAGGAACTGAACTGGTGTTCTTACACAAACACTTCTTATCTTCCTGTCCTTCCAGCCCCCAAATGGCCCACGTCACCTACACCACACTCAATGATACGCCCACTCTATTCACTCAATTTCTATGCACTTAATCTTATCCGATTTCCGAAATCCGATCAGATAACACATTTTTTCTGTAACCAACTTTTTTTCTTTTTTTGAGGGGGGGTTACAGATACAAAACAACTATAAAAAATGCATATAAAGATAACCCCAACGCATTCCCCCCCCAACCCAGTCCCCATCCACCCGCTCGCATCTTCCCTCCCCACCCAGAAACAATGTCTCCCACTCACCTAACCCCCCCCCCCCCCCTCCGACCTGAAGAAAGTATGCCTCCCACCTCATCCCATCCAACCCAACAACCAAGCTTGCCCCTAAAAGCAAAGAACGTAATAAAAGTCTAAATAAATATACAGTACCAATCAAAAGTTTGGACACACCTACCCATTCAAGGATTTTCTATATTTTTGACTATTTTCTACATTTTAGAATAATAGTGAAGACATCAACAATATGAAATAACACATTTGGAATCATGTAGGAATCTTGGGTTGAGGTCTGGTGATTGTGGAGGCCAGGTCATTTGATGCAGCACTCAATCACTCTCCTTCTTGGTCAAATAGCCCTTACACAGCCTAGAGGTGTGTTGGGTCATTGTTCTGTTGAAAAACAAATTATAGTCCCACTAATTGCAAACCAGATGGGATGGCATATCTCTGCAGAATGCTGTGGTAACTATGCTGGTTAAGTTTGCCTTGAATTCTAAATAAATCACAGACAGTGTCACCAGCAAAGCACCCCCACAAAATCACACCTCCTCCTCCATGCTTCATGGTTTGAACCTCACATGCGGAGATCAGCCGTTCACCTACTCTGCATCTCACAAAGACACTGTGGTTGGAACCAAAAATCTCAAATTTGGACTAATCAGACAATGGACAGATTTCCACCAGTCTAATGTCCATTGCTCGTTTTTCTTGCCCCAAGCAAGTCTCTGCTTCTTATTGGTGTCTTTCAGTAGTGGTTTCTTTGCAGCAATTCGACCATGAAGGCCTGGTTAATTCAGTCTCCTCTCAACAGTTGATGTTGAGATGTGTCTGTTACTTGAACTCTGTGAAGCATTTATTTGGGCTGCAATCTAAGGTGCAGTTAACTCTAATTAACTTATCCTCTGCAGCAGAGGTAACTCTGGGTCTTCCTTTCCTGTGGCGGTCCTCATGAGAGCCAGTTTCATCATAGAACTTGATGTTTTTTGCGACTGCACTTGAAGAAACTTTCAAAATTCTTGAAATGTTCTGCATTGACTGACCTTCAAGTCTTAAAGTAATGATGTACTGTCATTTCTCTTTGCTTATTTGAGCTGTTCTTTCCATAATGTGGACTTGGTCTTTTACCAAATAGGGCTATCTTCTGTATACCACCCCTACCTTGTCACAATACAACTGATTGGCTCAAACACATTAAGAAGGAAAGAAATTGCAGAAATTAACTTTTAACAAGGCACACCTGTTAACTGAAATGCATTCCAGGTGATTATCTCATGAAGCTGGTTGAGAGAATGCCAAGAGTGTGCAAAGCTGTCATCAAGGCAAAGGGTGGCTAATTTGAATAATCTCAAATATAAAATATATTTTGATTTGTTTAACACTTTTTTGGTTACCACATGATTCCATATGTGTTATTTCATAGTTTTGATGTCTTCACTATTATTCTACAACGTAGAAAATAGTAAAAAATCTACAAACTTTTGACTGGTATTGTCACACCCTGATCTGTTTCACCTGTCCTTGTGCTTGTCTCCACCCCCTCCAGTTGTCACCCATCTTCTCCATTATCCCCTGGGTATTTAAAACCTGTGTTTTCTGTCTGTCTGCGCCAGTTCGTCTTGTATGTTCCAAGTCAACCAGCGTGTTTTTCCCGTGCTCCTGCCTTTTCTATTCTCTTTTGCTAGTCCTCCCGGTTTTGACCGTTGCCTGTTTTCTGGACTCTGTACCTGCCTGCCTGACCATTCTGCCTGCCCTGACCTCGAGCCTGCCTGCCACACTGTACCTCCTGGACACTGAACTGGTTTTGACCTTTTGCCTGTCCACGGCCATTCTCTTGCCTAGCCCTTTTGGATAATTAATAAATATCAAAGACTCAAACCATCTGCATCTGGGTCTTTCCTTGTGCCCTTATAGGTACTGTATATATACTCCCAAATATAAAAAATGGGAAATGATTGGGATTCCATAAGTAGAGATGTGTTATTTCCTTCGATTGATGAGTTGCCGACGCCAGGGGTTCCATAGATAACAAGAATAGCAAATGCGATATTGGATCGCCTTGTCTGCTGCTTCTAGTTATTCTGAACGGAGCAGAGCAGATATAGCCTGTTATAACTATGACTGAGGGATTGGCATATAGTATTTTAATCATATTTTTGAAATTGGAGCTAATTTCCATATGTTCAAGGAGAGACCAGAGATATGACTATTCTAGTCTATCAAAAGCTTTTTCTCCATCAAGAGATAATGCAGCCAAAGGAGCTGTTGTTTCTGATGAAGCATCTAAAATATGTTATTGTCGATGGAGGTTTTCGTAGGATGAACACGTTTTAACAAACCCGCTATGGACCAAGTTGGGTAAGTCTCAACATTTTAGAAAGTTTAATATCTCTGTTTATCAACCACCTTAGATGGGTGGCATCCTTACCTTTTTTTGTATATATACAAGTGAAATTAGTGCTGTATTCACATCTCTCCCAAATTAACCTTTGTGAACAGCTGTATTAATAATTTAGAGCAATAGAGGACCTAATTGATTCCAAAATGTTAAAAAGACCTCAGAAGGAACACCGTCCAAAGCAGGTGATTTGTTTTTATTGATGCTATCCAATGCTCTTTTGAGTTCATTGAGAGAGCTTTGGGCTCCCAGTGGGGTGGCTCCCTCTGTTTTGAGAAGAAGAGTTGTTTATTTTTTAGAAAGGACTTAGTCTGGCTTTGTCTGGATTTACAATCAGAGTTGTACAGTTATTTATAGAAGCAGGAGAATCTTTGATTAATTTGGGTTCTGATAGTAATTCCGCTGTTTCAGATTCAATGGTTGCTATAACAGCTACAGTCATTACTGCTTAGCTTGTTGGCCAGTATTGTTGCATTATTTGTAATAAAACCTTTGGTGGCATCCCATAGAATCCGAGGGTCATCGACTGAATATTTATTTATCATTGATTTTAGTTCAATTTCAAATTGATCACAGATTGTAGGATTTTGTAGTAATGAAATGTTGAAACACCATCTTGTGGCTTTTTTAAGAGATTCTGAAATGTGAAGTTGGCAGTAGTAAGTGTGGGGGTCAGACAAGCTCATTTGTTGAATTTCAAGTTTTCTTAGTTAAAGAAAATAGAGGTGTAGATAACATTATGAAATCAATTCGTGAGAATTATTTACGCCTGTTTGGGGAGAAAGTGTACTCTTTTGCTTTACGATTATGTAGTCTCCAGGCATCAATGAGGTTGTAATCAGAGAGTATATTCTGAAGAGCCTTGGTTGTGTGTGGATTGTAGTTGGTCTTATTAGATTTGTCCCACGTGCCTAAAAAGGCATGCATGTCTGTCCCAATAACCAGATGGAATTCAGTTAATTCTCTTCAATATGCTGTTTAGAGAATCAAAAAGCGTAGGATCATATGAATTTGTAGCGTACACATTAATATTTTCTTTCCATTATGGATACATTTAAGGAAATTAATGCTGCCTTCTTGGTCTTCACCTTACCCAAGATGATAATTTTGAGTTTTCTTATGTATCATTAGGATTACACCTTTAGTTTTGTTGGGGCTCTAGTCTATGTGAGTGTCACACCCTGATCTGTTTCACCTGTCCTTGTGATTGTTTCCACCCCCCTCCAGGTGTCGCCCATCTCCCCCATTATCCCCTGTGTATTTATACCTGTGTTCTCTGTTTGTCCGTTGTAAGTTCATCTTGTTTGTCAAGTCAACCAGCGTTTTGTTCTCAGCTCCTGCTTTTTACAGTCTCTCTTTTTTCTCGCCCTCCTGAGCCTACCTGCCGTCCGGTACCGTTGCCCCACCTCTGGTTTACTGACCCCTGGCGGCCTTGACCTGTCTATTACCTGCCCCTGTTGGAATATTGGGTCTTACTTTGATTCCTGATAGTGAGTCCTTTTGGAGCAGGTGTGTTTTTTAGAGCATTGCTGTATCAACATGGTTTATTGCTAGGATATGAAGACAGCTGGAATGTTTAATTGGACAGTTTAGGCCTTTCAAATACCAAGAGAGAACACCTAGCGTTGCCATTGTTTTTGAAAAAATGATATATTATGAATAATGTAATTGTTATTCCTTTGGCTGCTGAACAATAAAATAAGTTGATTTGAAAACCAATAGAACATAAGAACATTTTGGTTTCAATGGCATATTAAGTGTTTATAAAATAATTACCTCAACATTTCTATTGTCATATTTTGGCTAAGCTAGGCTACTTTGAAACAAGGTAAGACATGCCTCATAAAATTAAATAAAACATCCAGGTATTAATTTTAAACAATTAAGTTTATGGTTAAATCGTTTAAAAATGCTGACCGCCTCCGCTCAGATTCAAAGTGGGTGATGTGTGGTACGCAACAGACACTGTCCTTCCCTCTCAGGTCTTGTGACCATTTGATCTGAACAAAGTGTGCCTCGAGTATGTTGACAGAATTAAGCCTTTAAACGTTAATGTTAATTATCCTTCATTATATTTGTCAAACATGACTGTCGTTTAGCTTATACAGTGTCTCTGTAATTATAAGTCTCATTAAAGTTTGGCTTCATTTTCTGGCGCCTCATGACAGCATCAGTGAGGACATGAGGATGTAGCCAATATGCATACCACCTACTCTCTGACATGTAGGCTTTTTTAAATTTACAGTGCATTCAGACCCATTTACTTTTCCACATTCTATTACGTTACAGCCTTATTCTAAAATTGATTAAAACACATGTTTTCATCCATCTACACACAATACCCCAAAATGACAAAACAAAAACAGGTTTTTAGAAATGTTTGCAAAAAAAATACCCTTTGCTACGAGACTCGAAATTGAGCTCAGGTGCATCCTGTTTCCATTGATCATCCTTCAGATGTTTCTACAACTTGACTGGAGTCCACCTGTGGTAAATTCAATTGATTGGACATGATTTGGAAAGGCACACACCTGTCTATATAAGGTCCCACAGTTGACAGTGCACGTCAGAGCAAAAACCAAGCCATGAGGTCAAAGGAATTTTCCATAGAGCTCTGAAACAGGGTTGTGTCAAGGCACAGATCTGGTGAAGGGTACCAAAAAATGTCTGCAGCATTGAAGGTCCCCATGAACACAGTGGCCTCCATCATTCTTAAATGGAAGAAGCTAGGAACCAACAAGACTCTTCCTAGAGCTGTTCGCCCGGCCAAACTGAGCAATTGGGGGAGAAGGGCCTTGGTCAGGGAGGTGACCATGAACCCGATGGTCACTCTGACAGAGCTCCAAAGTTCCTCTGTGGAGATGGGAGAACCTTCCAGAAGGACAACCATCTCTGCAGCACTCCACCAATCAGGCCTTTACGGTAGAGTGGCCAGACCGAAGCCACTCCTCAGTAAAAGGCACAACAGCCCGCTTGGAGTTTGCCAAAAGGCACCTAAAGGACTCTCAGACTATGAAAAACAAGATTATCTGGTCTGACGAAACCAAGATTGAACTCATTGGCCTGAATGACAAGTGTCATGTCTGGAGGAAACCTGGCACCATCCCTACGGTGAAGCATGTTAGTGGCAGAATCATGCTGTGGGATGTTTTTCAACAGCAGGGACTGGGAGACTAGTCAGGATCAAGGGAAAGATGAAAGGAACAAAGTACAGAGAGATCCTTGATGAAAATTTGCTCCAGAGCGCTCAGGACCTCAGACTTGGGCGATGGTTCACCTTCCAACAGGACAACAACCCTAAGCACACACCCAAAACAAAGCAGGAGGGGCTTCGGGACAAGTCTCTGAATGTCCTTGATTGGCCCAGTCAGAGCTCGGACATGAACCTGATCTAACATATCTGGAGAGACCTGTAAATAGCTGTGCAGCGACGCTCCCCATCCAACCTGACATAACTTGAGAGGATCTGTAGAGAAGAATGGGAGAAACTCCCAAATTCAGGTGTGCCAAGCTTGTAGCGTCATACCCAAGAAAACTCGAGGCTGAATACTTATGTAAATGTGATATTTCAGAATGACATTTTTAATAAATTTGCAACAATGAAAAAAAAAATGTGTAGATTGACACAAAACAATTTAAAAATATATATTTTAGAATAAGGCTGGTACATAACAAAATGTTGAAAAAGTAAAGCGGTTTTGTAATGGCTGTTGGAAGGAGAGGACCAAGGTGCAGCGTGGTACGTGTCCATATTTATTAAATGAACACTGAAATAACAAAATTAACAAAGAGAACGACCGAAACAGTTCTGGCTGGTGCAGACACACAACAGAAAACAACTACCCACAAACACCAGGTGAGAAAAGGCTACCTAAGTATGGTTCTCAATCAGAGACAACGATAGACAGCTGCCTCTGATTGGGAACCATACCAGGCCAAACACATAGAAATAGAAAACATAGAAAAACACATAGAATGCCCACCCTAACTCACACCCTGACCAAACCAAAATAGAGACATAACAAAGGAACTACGGTCAGGGCGTGACAGGTTTGAATACTTTCCGAATGCACTGTATGTAGGTTACATGAAGAATAGATTCAAATATTATTCCAATGTTGGCCTCTCTGGTCCAATTCCTATCGAAGTAATTGTTTGATATTGTGATTTTTGTGTTGTCTTTTTTTTTTTTTTTTTACTTAGGTCTATATTCTTCTTGTCAGATTTTTTTTGTTGTACTTGTCCCGGACAAGAAGACAAATGTTAATGTAGAGATCTGTTTAACCACTATACACCTCGCTTTGTCAACCAACGTCAAAGGCCATTGACACACTCACACAAAACACCTTTTGTATCGTCATTGTATAATTTTTTGGGGAACTAATAGTCTATTGATTTGGCACTCATGCATTCAAGGCTTTATTTGGTTTCCACAGTACATCAACCTTTGTGGACTGACTGTAGGGACCTTTCTAAGTACACCATTGGTAACTATTTGCACTTAAATGGTAATTAGTTGTTGACATTTGGTACCTAAAAGTTTCAAGGACCTAACGTGCGTATTCCGAACGTACATTCTTATACTAAATCACACTGTGAAAGGGCTAGCTGTGTAAAACAGACGACCCAACTGTAACATAGTAAACAAAACCATTTTGACCTATTCTCTGTTCAAACAGAATGGGCAGGAAGTGAGAAAGTCAAAGGAAGCGGGCGTTCAACACAACAGGTGAATCACTTATTAAAGATCAGTGTGGATGAGCTCGTAGCATGCGAGGCTAACAGCTGTGGGGCCTAAGGGAAGTGCTCAGCCCAGCCAGATGCTATGGAGAAGATGTCAACACGGTACGGGACACAATAAGCACAAAAATATGCTTCCATCACTTTGCTTTGTCCCGCAGACAAGATTTGGAAGAAATATGTTTACAAGTCAGTTAAAACACATGGTTGTCTACTCTCAGTGAATATAACTGTCAAATACTCTGTTCGTACACTTAATGGTGAAAAACTTCTTTAAACACTTCCACAGTCAGATACAGGATAGTGCACACTTGTTTACAAGCCAGCTCTGGAAAGGGTCTCCCAAGCCCGAAACCTCCAGCTCTGCCCAGTGGTCTCCAAACATTAAAACCAGATGCACTATCCAGAGCAGTGAGGTGCATTGTGAATTAAGCGTCTTAGATGGTATATTTAAAAAGTGCCAGTGTCGTCCATCATGGAGTCAGTTTTAGATTACACTCTGACTACTGCTCCTCACACATCATTCTGCTGTATTCACAACCAGCTCTCCATTTCAGACTTCAACAAGTGGGTCAAACTGAATGGATAGTATGCAGCCACACTAGTGTTATGTGTGTACATTGTGCGAAAAGCAAAGTCTAAAATGATCACCTGTATGCTACATTCCCAGCATTCACGGTTGGGCAGTCTGAAAAGAGAGAGACATTGTGTGTGTAGAAACCACAGTGACGTCTCCACTGGTTGAAAACAACCTCCCTGCTGGCGGACTGAGCCAGGACGGCCTTGCAGTGGTTTGTTTACATTGAGAGCTATTCCAGACAGCACACACACGCACACACGCACGCACGCACGCACGCACGCACGCACGCACACACACACACACACACACACACACACACACACACACACACACACACACACACACACACACACACACACACACACACACACACACACACAAAGATGCACTCAAATTCAAGCCTTCACTTGCTCTTCTTACAAACAGATAAAAGCCCAAAAATGTATTTCTCTGCTATTCTGTCTCTCTCACAAACACACACACCTGTGCTGTGTTCCAGTTCCACCTCCACACAGCTAGCTTGGCACTGGGCTGTGAGTAGAGAGAGTGAGCCAGCTCAGTGAGAATGCTGCAGAGCGTGTGTGTGTGCGTGTGTGTGTGTGTGTGCATGTGTGTGTGTGTGTGTGTGTGTGCGTGTGTGTGTCTGTGTCTGTGTGTGTGTGTGTGTGTGTGTGTGTGTGTGTGTGTGTGTGTGTGTGTGTGTGTGTGTGTGTGTGTGTGTGTGTGTGTGTGTGTGTGTGTGTGTGTGTGTGCGCCAGGGGCTATGAGGTGGGGAGCAGGATGTGAGTGATTGCACTGAGAGCGCAGGAGGAGGGATGATGGAGCACACAGGGATGAATCACTAGCAGGCTGCCTGGTTTCATAGTTTCACCCGCCCCCCTCCCTCCGTCCTCCTGTCTGCGACAATGTGAAGCCTCCCCAGGGTTACCCCCCCCATCTCACCCCCTGGTTCCCTGGTTTGGAACCCAAGTGCAAAGGTCCTATCCTGTATCAAAAGCCCCTACTCCAGATTCTAGACCAAAACCACACCCATCATAGCCTACATAACCTACATAATGTGATCAAAGACACTACCCCCATCCACAGTCTGTAGCCAAGGAATGAGCTACTCCAAATACTTTAACAAGTTCTAAAGCTTTCCCACTGTTGTGTTGCTCTCACAAGCTACTGGTATACAGTAGAGGTCTTCTCGGGCCCAACAGACCCCAGTTCTTTAAATACGCAAAAAAAGTGTTTTGTTTCATTTTGTAGAGACATTTTCGTTGGCTATATTAAGTTCGACCTGTCTTTTACATGTTTTTAAAGATAGGTTAAAAGTAGGCCTGTTGTAAAAGAATCACCTGTTGCTGTCATTTGTTTGGTAGGCCTACACTAAGCACTCGCCTTCATTGGTAATTGCTGTAATATAAGCCTGTTCAACTTTTGAGAATGTTTAAACCAGTTCTTCAAATATGCATCAATGGTTTTGTTTCATTCTGTTGAGGCATTCTCTTTGGCCAAATTAAGTTCAAAGTCAACTGTAATGTTGTGTTCCTATCGGTCTACTACAAGGCTACTCGCACTCAAATCATGAAAAGAAAAAAATAAAGAGGGCGAGATTTAATGTCACAATATGGAAACCTGTTTGTATTTTCCCTATAAACAATGACTTGACTTACTTTTGATATTACCCTAATGAAGTCAAAACCCTTTGTGAAGGTTTGGTGTGGTATATTAGGCTTATGAAGGCAGTGCACCAGCGCTCCAACTGATTCCGACAGTTGAACTTGAAAAGATAAGACATTACATACTTCTGTCCATACATAACATTATGCACACAGCACTCATACCTAAGTATGATGCCCACAAAACATGCTCATCCTCTGTGTCTTATAGATCAAATCTCTTCTGTAATCTTTTAAAAATATGGGGATCATTGGGATGCGCTCTTTTGAAAAGGGAGTACCTGTATGACGACATGATGATGCTCCCAAAGACACACCTGCCACAGTGAACTCCTGACTACTCCCACAACACAGCCCACACTTCCTGCCACAGTGAACTCCTGACTACTCCCACAACACAGCCCACACTTCCTGCCACAGTGAACTCCTGACTACTCCCACAGCACAGCCCACACTTCCTGCCACAGTGAACTCCTGACTACTCCCACAGCACAGCCCACACTTCCTGCCACAGTGAACTCCTGACTACTCCCACAACACAGCCCACACTTCCTGCCACAGTGAACTCCTGACTACTCCCATAGCACAGCCCACACTTCCTGCCACAGTGAACTCCTCACTACTCCCACAGCACAGCCCACACTTCCTGCCACAGTGAACTCCTCACTACTCCCACAGCACAGCCCACACTTCCTGCCACAGTGAACTCCTGACTACTCCCATAGCACAGCCCACACTTCCTGCCACAGTGAACTCCTCACTACTCCCACAGCACAGCCCACACTTCCTGACACAGTGAACTCCTCACTACTCCCACAGCACAGCCCACACTTCCTGCCACAGTGAACTCCTGACTACTCCCACAGCACAGCCCACACTTCCTGCCACAGTGAACTTCTGACTACTCCCACAGCACAGCCCACACTTCCTGCCACAGTGAACTCCTGACTACTCCCACAGCACAGCCCACACTTCCTGCCACAGTGAACTCCTGACTACTCCCACAGCACAGCCCACACTTCCTGCCACAGTGAACTCCTGACTACTCCCACAGCACAGCCCACACTTCCTGCCACAGTGAACTCCTGACTACTCCCACAGCACAGCCCACACTTCCTGCCACAGTGAACTCCTGACTACTCCCACAGCACAGCCCACACTTCCTGCCACAGCTCCACTCCATCACAATAACACTAAGATGAAAACAGCCATAAGAAAACAAGATAACATGTGTGCAAGCTTAAAATGCATTAAATTAATTACACATTATAGATCTTAGACAACAAAGCAAAGAATAGATTTATGATAGTTTTATAAGGACCTAAAAAACATAATTCATGATTTCCTGGGCATCTGCTGTAATTACCATGGAGAGCTGCTGAACCATCAAAGACTCAATCAACTTCCCCAGACACACACTCCCTCCTCTGCAGCATTGTGTATTTGTGCTCTGATTTCCCTCTTGGCAGGGTTGATGTTGGTAAGAGTAACTGGGGAACCTTCAACAAGGGTTCCATTCTTCATCCTGCTGGGCTGTGATGACTATCCTGTCGGTTAGACTGAGCTCGGGTCTGCTGTAGCTCCATACTCATATAGTTACTGGGAGTCATACAGCATTCCCACCCTGTCCCCACCCAGTCCTGAAATATACTGGGCAAGACATTTTTACACACACACACACACACACACACACACACACACACACACACACACACACACACACACACACACACACACACACACACACACACACACACACACACACACACACACACACACACACACACACACACACACACACACACACACACACACAAATACACAAATACACACACACAATTTGAAGAGAAAATAGGTTGTGTCAAACTGTCAGGTGCTGGCATAAGATGCTAAATGCGAAAGCATATTCAAACTGAACACTAAATGTTTCCAAAGGACTAGCATTACTGTTGAGACATTGATTTTATCAATGTCATCATACAAATACAGTGCTTATTACTCCACTAAATACCTTTGTGCTGTTTCTTCATTTCCACCCGTCTATAGGCCTACAGAGTCCAATCTCATCATGCTGCTGCTATACATTTGTGACTTGTACACTGTGTATTTACAATCATTGTGGCACTAATCTATCTCCATACGTCTGTGAAAAGAGTGGATAGGCATTTCCATTGAATAATATACACTCCCCTCCTCTAATCTGAGTCTAGGGGACCTGACAGTGTTTAATGGCATTCTTGATATTTGCTCCACAGTAATAGAGAACAGCAACAGAACACAAAAACGTATGGTATAGTATATAATGTACTGTATAATAACAACAACAGCCTAACGAAAAACCAAAATGACCTATACATTGAGTGTACAAAGCATTAAAAACACCTTGGGCCCTCAGAACAGCCTCAATTCTTCGGGACTTGACAAGGTGTCGAAAGCATTCCACAGGGATGCTGGCCCTTGTTGTCTCCAACACTTCCCACAGTTGTGTCAAGTTGTCTGGATGTCCTTTGGGTGGTGGGCCATTCTTGATACACACGGGAAACTGTTGAGCATGAAAAACCCAGCAGCTTCACAGTTCTTGACACAAACCAGTATGCGTGGCACCTACTACCATAAGGCACTTAAATCTTTTGTCTTGCTCATTCACCTTCTGAATGGCACACATACACAATCCATGTCTCAATTGTCTCAAGGCTTAAAAATCCATCTTTAACCTGTCTCCTCCCCTTCATCTACACTGATTGAAGTGGATTTAACAAGTGACATAAATAAGGGATCATAGCTTTCACCCAGATTCACCTGGTCAGTCTATGTCATGGAAAGAGTTCATAATGTTGTATAGACTCAGTGTACATTAGATTGTCACAAGAGTTTTCACAATGACAGTTCATTATACATTTTAAAGGCATGAAGTTAACATAACACAATTGATTTGAGCCAAATTAAAAGATCAATTATTTTTTTGTAGTAAATTCCATGGCTTATTGTAGCATATATGCTATTCATTCAACACATTATCTCTCTTTTGTATAGCTACACTCACAATACTCCCACTTTCCCTGACTTTCTGAGTTATTAAGCAATAATGCACGAGGTGGTGTGGTATACCAATATACTATGCACGACGCTTCGCAGAGTGCCTGGATACAGCCCTTAGCCATGGTATATTGGCCATATACCACAAACCCCGAGGTGCCTTATTGCTATTATAAACTGGTTACCAACGTAATTAGAGCAGTAAAAATAAATGTTTTGTCATACCCGTGGTATACGGTCTGATATACTACGGCTGTCAAACAATCAGCATTCAGGGCTCGAACCACCCATTTTATAATAAAGTATTGTAGGGCGGCAGGTAGCCTAGTGGTTAGAGCGTTGGGCCAGTAACCGAAAGGTTGGATCGAATCCCCGAGCTGACAAGGTAAAAATCTGTCGTTCTGCCCCTGAACAAGGCAGTTAACCCGCTGTTCCCCGGTAGGCCGTCATTGTAAATAAGAATTTGTTCTTAACTGACTTGCCTAGTTAAATAAAGGTTACATTTAATATATATATATATTATAATAGTGTTGTATCAGTCACAGAGCCCCAACTAACCTGGGAGGAGCAGTGCGGACGTGCTCGCCCTGTCGACTGTGCCTGGAACTGATCCAGATCATCAGGGCTGGATTGGCTCCAGGTGCAAAAAAAGCTGGCAGGCACATTGAAGAGGGACCTCTCCGAGATCCGGCTGTTCAGTTCCGCGCAGAGCAGACAGTCGGCTTGTAGCTGCCAGATAGACTGCTGCGTTACAGTGGGATAAAGTCATATTGTTTTATATGACTTCCATTGCTTTCTGGAACGTATTTGAATCGAGAATATAACGACAATATAATTTCTGGTTAGTTGTCAGGGAGTTTCTGGAATTTGCTTTCAGTTTCTTGCTTGTCAATTATTTATTATTTGAGAGTATTTGTTTGGGATGACATACTGTTTACCGACCGTCTGATGGAGATAAAACTGTTAGGCTATAATAACAAATCAAAGGTTTGTGAATTTGGGCTATAGCCCACTGGCACAGCGTGCGATTAGTGTGTGGCAAATGGAAGTTATGGTTTTATAATGTAATGACAATATTCTAATATTATTTTCAAATGTGTTATTTTAGAAATCTGTTTTGAATGAAGAATTTGAACAGGGATTGCCCATCTCCGAATGACGGGATTTGTGCGCATTTTGGGTTGCAGTCTTTCAAGAAAATTGGTTGGCTCGTCATCGCCTTGAGTGACTTTGCCTGGTTTTTGTTTTGAGCTCTCCCAGAAATGGTGGGGCATCTACATTTACAAGCTATGGATGACAGTCTGAAAGGAAAGAATCGGGAGGGACTGCTTGACAGTCCGGATTCGGGACTCCCTCCGAGTCCAAGTCCGCCCTTCTATTCGCTGTCCCCCGGTCTGCTCGAGTCGCGCTCCGGGAGTTGTACGACGCTAGTCGAGAACCATGGATACTATAAAAAGGAGAGCAAAGAAGGCAAACTGGTAAGCAACATTTGATAATGTGTTTTGATAGCTTACAAGTGGCGCTGGCTCTGCGCATTGTGCGCAACAAGTGCGCAATTCTGAATAAATAAATAAAACTGAAATTGTTTGAGCAAGACCAGAAGGAATTGCAGCTATGTACCCTCCGATTGACTGTATTGTTACACCATGTGTCCGTCATGGTAGTATGTAAACTGTTTTGTTTTGAACAGATACATGAATTTGCACATTTCTTACTCCTAAACATCTGGTTTTCCTCTTACTTTTGGAATTTCACTGGTGCAGCGCATAGGCCTAGACATGTTCTGATTCAGTCTTATCATTAGAAATCATATAGTTGAATGAATTCTGACATGTCTTGATGATTGCTTGGATTCAGGATCATTAATCTCAAACAATAATAAACAAGTTTATGGATAAATTATTGATAGGCCTCAGATCAAACATCTAGGATCTGATCACCCAGTCCTATAGGCTACAAGTGTTATGTGTTATAATACTTGTAGGTATTATGTGTTATAATACTTGTAGGTATTATGTGTTATAATACTTGTAGGTATTATGTGTTATAATACTTGTAGGTATTATGTGTTATAATACTTGTAGGTATTATGTGTTATAATACTTGTAGGTAGTATGTGTTATAATACTTGTAGGTATTATGTGTTATAATACTTGTATGTAGTATGTGTTATAATACTTGTAGGTATTATGTGTTATAATACTTGTAGGTAGTATGTGTTATAATACTTGTATGTAGTATGTGTTATAATACTTGTAGGTATTATGTGTTATAATACTTGTAGGTAGTATGTGTTATAATACTTGTATGTAGTATGTGTTATAATACTTGTAGGTATTATGTGTTATAATACTTGTAGGTAGTATGTGTTATAATACTTGTAGGTAGTATGTGTTATAATACTTGTAGGTATTATGTGTTATAATACTTGTATGTAGTATGTGTTATAATACTTGTAGGTAGTATGTGTTATAATACTTGTAGGTAGTATGTGTTATAATACTTGTAGGTAGTATGTGTTATAATACTTGTAGGTAGTATGTGTTATAATACTTGTAGGTAGTATGTGTTATAATACTTGTAGCCTATAGGACTGGATGAAATAGAACCAATGGTCTAGCTTTCTCTCATTTCTGTGTTAAAATGGATTCAATTGTTTGTGGTGATTTTGTCATTTGTAATAATTAACTTTTCACTGCAGAAACCCCAAGAGAAGCAGTGTCCAAAACACCCACTCTGTTAATGTTCCATGAAAGGGATAAGCATCAATCTGGGTTATTTCCAATTGTTTTGATATGTTCTTGCCTCTTGAGTGAATATTTAACCATACTTAAGAGTCAATGAGGAATGTTACAAGAGAGTCACAGCGGATGTCAAACATCTCTCTCTGTCTGTCCCATTCGTGATGGAATAGTTTGCAAGTTCATTGGCAGTCCAGAGTTGAAGTGACCCATAGAAACAAACAGAACTCTAGGTCAATGTGTAAACACTTTAACCTTGTGAGTGTGTGTGGTGGTAGCAATGGAAATGGGTGAGGGGACAAAACAGAGTGTGATTGTGATTATATCTGATTAGTTCCTTGGGTCTGTTGTGGTCTCCATTACTGACAACTCTCAGGTTAATGCCCTCTAGTCGACCATGCTGCTGCTCGTGCAGAATATTACACTATAACCTGGCTTTACCCTTTCACTGCAGCCAATGCCAGCTTGGAAACCAGACAGCCCATACAGGCACATGCTTCGGCATGAAATCCCCAATAAATAGACAGTGTGAATAGTGCCTCACACCTGGGAGAGGACACACTTTTGATGTATTATTATTTGATCAAGAAATGCAATTTGTGTAATGTTGGTTAGAAATAATAAGTTGTATCAATCGTTTGCTATGATTTGAGTGAAGTGTAGTAATCCCACTGAGGAACAAAGGTCATTTATATTTAAAAAATGGTTACCAAGGCACTCCTAATTTAGCTATGAAGGGAACATGTTCATACAGGTCTAGATGGCATTTATGTGTGCTTTTAGAGGGAAGCCAGCAGCCAACTGCACATACAGTACAATACAGTAGATGGGAGTTGCGTGACACTGGTTTGTTGAGGCCTGAAAGGGAGAGATATGGTCCTAATCCCCTGGATGTGGGGACTGGTGGAACTCCCCTGCGTGGTTTCCCTTCAAACATAAGCTTTGATTGGGGCTGATTCTGCTTGTGGTTCCAATACCTTTAATGGGATTGCATATGTATGGAAAAAATATATATCTTCCATTAGAAAAGGCTGGCAAAGCATTTTTTGGGGGGAGTTTAAGTGATTTTCTTTTATATACCGTATGTGCATGCTTGGCACTGGCAGTAGGCAGACATGCATGCACTTGCAGAAAACTTGACAAGCAGCATATCAGATGAAAGGAGGTTGTCAATGGAGGGGTGAGCAGGTTCAACAGTATCCCCTTGGATAGACATTTATTTGTATCACAGTCAAACTCCTGCTTTATATTCTGGTTATTAAATGGTTTATTACACTGTTATAGCTTCATATGGGGGGAGGCTGAGAGTACCTCTCACCAGTCTGTGTTCTGGCCCAGTCAAGGAGCTCAGTCAGCACTATAAATATCCCTGCATTAGTATATAGGACAGAAAGGAGACTCGTGTTGTGAGTCATCAGGTGCTTATTCCAGCTTTAGTGTTGATATTGATAGTGATGCTAGAGTTTGAGGACATCTACTATACTCAGTCAGAAGTTTACTGTGTGATGATGATGGGCAGTGTTTTTCCTTACTCCATGTTCTCGTGATCTACCTCGAGTGTGTGAGAGAGTTGCTCTTTGTCTGAGTGTGTATTGTACTGTATGTGGTTTTATGCTTAGCTGCACACCAGGTCGACTAGGTGGGTGGAGAAGTGCTTCCGGGAGAATGAGTTCCGTATGTGTCCAGCTGCCTGGGTACTGTAGATTAGGGATGAACATTTTCCCGAAGATCTACTAAATTTCAATACGGGTAATAATTTATATTTATCCCGAAAGTCCCGGGAAATACCACAAAAATTGGAAGTGCCCATTTAAAGCCAATATATGGTTACTATGCCAGGGTTCTCGCAAAATAAGATTGGCACTGCGCCACATTGCCGGCTTGGCTGCGCCACTATGTAAATATTTCACAGCAAGTGAAACTGATGGTAACGATAGTGTAACTTTGATCGCCAATGACATTGTTGTGAATTGCGAAACAGGCCGTTCATAAATTCCCGAGCGTTATCATGTTCCTAAATTAATTCAGCGCCTTTCAGCAGTAGGCCTAGGCTACTGCATATGGACAAAGGGCACGCTCGGGACTCACAGAGCGCACCCGGAGTAGGCTATAGCGTTATCGAAACATACAAACTTTGTAACCGCAGTCAAATAAAAGTCAAATGACCAAGCTTGCTAGATAACCTCCAACGAATGACAGAATATCTCCTATTTGTCAAAATCGAGTTAATAATTATACAGATCAGCTCATAAATAACGGGGGCATGAAGAGAGGACATTGTTTAAATATCAAGGTATCTTAACGGGGACCAACTAAAAAAAAATATATCTACTCTCATACCGTTTGGTGATCACACATTCTCTACCAAAGCTCTCATATGGGCAGCAATACGAGACAACGCAAAGAAGTGGGGGAAATGTGATAGGCCTATTTTCACATAGGCTACATAGGCGAGACGTGCTTTGATAATGCTACCTATGGATTACAATATAAAGTTAGTAATTTTCATGCGAGAAGTAGTCAGGATTTGGGGTTTCAGTGGGATTGTGACGATAGGAAAATAGCTCCACATAAGGCTATATAAGACTACTACTCGAGTCAATAGATAAATGATACTATTGATGTAGGTTACATTATTGCATGCTAAATGTTTCTAGTCAGTGATAGATGAGCAAACGAATACATGAGCTACCACTTCCACTGGTCCAGCTAGAGTTCAATTAACCAAATATACAGACAGAGATTCAGTGAAGCAAAATCACAATGATTGATTATCAGACAAGTCACATGGTTTTGGTCGGGAGTTGGACAGGCTCCTACACGAGAGAAGAGCAAAATCCACGTGTTGGCCGATAACATGCTAGTAAAATGTTCTGATCAACTAATATATGAGCAAACTAGAATAAAGAGTATCATTAGCACTCATCTCAATTTAGCTAACATGTCCCCAGCCTAATTGTTCCCAAATATCCAAACGGAGATCAGTGAAAACTAAAATGTGACATTGATTGATGTATCTACAAGAGTCCCCACGGTTTGTCTCAAAACAGCTCGATGGCGCTGTCCCAATCAAAACGGTACTGAAATTATAATGTAGGTGACCACACACGACTATTGCTAAGAATTCATATAACGGTTGGATATGACTTTCGAAGTTTCAGTATAAGCAAGAATTTGATACATGCCCTCAATTGTAATAGCCTACTTTATTCCAATATTTTCATAACTAGTTGATCAGAACTAAACTGAGTTTTTCTCACCGCTTTTTCTAGTCCCAACGGCTGTTTCCTTGTCTCTACTCTACAGTATAAATCAATATAGCTTACTGTTTTCTAAAAAATCTGGCTTTTTTGGGGGGTTCGGTCTCATTTCATTTCTGTTATGTTGGACCAGGCCTGGGCTTCAGCTCACCGGGCTTGGGTAGGACCGGGATCACATTTTCAGTTCTAATGAGAACTCTAAACTGCATTCGGGTCTTGTGTGCAGTCCAGCAATGTCAATTATGCGTGTGCTTTCAATTTATGGCGACTTTGTGTGAAGTATATATGCTAGGCTAAAGGCTTCCATGTGACAACCTGTTTGGATAATGTGCTATGTGTGTGTTTTGTGGAAATGCTGTAGTGCGACATTAGGTGAACATTTAATTTCCCTTGTCATTACATTTCTTTCGGGAAATGTGAAGAGTGGTCCCGGGACAGTCCCGCGATTCTGGTTGCCAATGTTAATCCCTACTGTAGATGGAGGAGCTCCTAGCCTGGAGCCCACCTACCATTCACAAGTGTTTACACTTTCAAAGGCTGCCAACATATTCATTCCCCTGGAAAAACAGCGAGGGTGTTGTTCCTGCCAGAGCACAGAAGACATGCCAATCACACTCGTTTAATATGATGATGCCAGCAGCACACAGTGGAAAATTAATGACTTTGCAGATGAAGGTAGATTGACAGGGATTAACAGCAATGAGGGTGGCATGGTTATTGGTTACACTAGCTCTCATCTGAGTGAGAGTGATATACTCAGCAGAGTTGAAGTTGCAAGCTGGGGTACAGTACAGCCTACAGAGTGAGGTTTTGTCCGGTTCCGATTAGGGGGTTTGGGTAAAACAAGCTGTGTGCTGCACAGTGATTTGAGTGGCAACTCTGCTGTGCCCTTGGCCTGTTCTGACCTGTCCCAAGAGCAATTGTATGGGTTTGGAGAGACATGTGCAGCCAAACCTTAACATGTGACAACTTTCCTCGATCTACACTTTGTAATGACAGAGAGAGAAAGAGAGGGAGAGAAAGAGAGGGAGAGAAAGAGAGCTGGTGGGAACAGAATGATATAGCTGATCCAGGAAGTTTGTGTTTGGAGAGATCCTGTAATTACAAAAAAAAAGTGTTAGTTGGACGTCTTGGACTCACAATAAAACATATTGTCTGGATGGCATTATGACTAGATGTCATCCGTGCGTGCCTCTGGGCTAAGACAGCAGCACTGTATAGACTTGGCAAAGGATTTAGAATTTGCTAATTGGTTCCAGAAGCAGTAGCTACAGTGTAGGGGTTTGTGCCTATGACTTTATTGGTCTCTAGAGGGACGGTGGGACAGGACAGCAGAGTCCCTATGCAGAGGCCTTCTCATAGGGTCTTTCTCAGTCAGAATGCTGGGTGTAACAGGTAAACCAAGTCTGGTTCAGACTAGACAGTATTTCACTCTCTGATGACATGGTCTAACCCGTTTGTCAGACTCAGCCGTACGTGATATATTTTTTTAAACCTTTATTTAACTAGGCAAGTCAGTTAAGTTCCAATTCTTATTTACAATGAAGACCTACTGGGAGGCAGAACGACAGATTTTTACCTTGTTAGCTCAGGGATTCGATCCAGCAGCCTTTCAGTTACTGGCCCAACACTCTAACCACTAGGCTACCTGCCGCTCTAGCCACTAGGCTACATACTCTGATGAGATGCATACAGTACGTACCATAAGGTTGACAACACTGACTACAAGGCTTCATTCATTTACAGTCAATTGAAATCAAATTAACCGAAGGATGTATGTGATCTCTCTGGGACAGGGTTTGTTGTGTAGTGCAGACAGATAGACAGACAGACAGTAGCCTCTCTCCTGTCCTGGTCAGCCTTGTCTGCTCTTGGCTGGGCTGGGTGTCTGGACTGGTGGCTCTCTGTGGGGTTGATTTAGTGGAGGCAGCAGAGCGGTTCTAATGGCTTGAGCAGGTGGAGCAGTGACGTTGCCCAGGTTCAGGACACAAAGAGGTGGAGGGTCACTCTCAACTAGCCCCCTCAGCTACACAACAGGCAGACATGCTGGCTGGCTTTTTCAGTTCTTTCAGAAGCATACCACTAGGCTGCTTGGGGGCTCAGTTAAAAGAGATTGACAGCTACTGTAACAATTCATATGGCCTTGTCCCACTATGTAATTATGTGAATGAAAAAAGTAGTGGTGTTCTGTTTGCTACTTGTTGTGTAGACATACATCCCCATTTCCTCTTTCTAGACAGGCTGTGTTCATCTATTGTAGCTGTATTGTGTGAATGCTGTGGGAGATAACACAGGACTCCTCTTGTGAGTTCCTGTCCTGTTATAGGTGGATTCAGAGCCTGCATCTTTGCCAGCCAAAGAAACTGTTCTCTGTATTAGGTAGAGAGCACTAGTAGTGTGATCTCGCAGGACAGTCTGTGATGACACCTACTCTTGCCTGAGAATCGATTCTGCCAGCTCACTTCCCTCACTTGCCAGCTCACTTCCCTTCACCACCAGTATGTTCGTTTTTATACATTAACGGGATAAAGTGATGGATTTATATGAATGGCCTGCCTAACCTCATACCTCTATCCTCCCCTAGCTGCCCTACCTTCTCCTGAACTCAACGGGGACGGACCCGAGGGCACGCATGTACCCTGTGTTCTTTGGGGAGAGCATCGAGGTCAACCCAAAACCTGAAACAGAGATCAAGTGAGTGACCCTTCACCAAACTACATACAGAATGGGTTGCTATTAATAGTAGGGCTGTGACAGTCATGGAATTTTGGATGATGGTAATTGGCCAGCCAAATGACCATGTTCACCGTAATAACCGTTCAAATAGCATTTCTTAAAAATAATATCTATATACAGTACCAGTCAAAAGTTTGGACACACCTACTCATTTAAGGGTTTTCTTTATTTTTACTATTATCCACATTCTAGAATAATAGTGAAGATATCAAAACTATAAAATAACACATATGGAATCATATTGTAACCAAAAAAGTGTTAAACAACTCAAAATATATTTATATTCTTCAAAGTAGCCACCCTTTGCCTTGATGACAGCTTTGCACACTCTTGGCATTCTCTCAACCAGCTTCATGAGGTAGTTACTTTTGGTTACTACATAATTACATATGTGTTATTTCATAGTTTTGATGTCTTCACTATTATTCTAGAATGTAGAAAACAGTAAAAATAAAGAAAAACCCTTGAATGATTAGGTGTGTCCAAACTTTTGACTGGTACTGTGTATATACATTTTGACATACAGTACATTTTATCCTTCGCTCCTGACTGCATGTGCTGCCATAGAAATAGAATGAATAGAACAAGTGTCTCCATTTAAGTCAATGATGGCATAATGGGTGGACTGGCGACCATTGAAAGTAGGAAGTAAAAGAAGGAAGTGTACCCAAATTTGTTGATTCATCTCAACTGACATTACAAAAAAACATTCCATTGCATGAGCCACATCAGTTAACATCACAATACCAGGCAGCGATTGCAAGTGTACCTATGAGTTTACAAGTCAAATTGCCACACGAATGCCCGGCCTTCTGGTCTTTAGTCAGTTGATCGCTCCTCCCCCCAAAAATAATGATAGTCTTCATCCATAACCGTCTGTTACACAGTAATTGTGTCAGCCCTACTTAATAGTGCCATCTAGTGATCAGCTTCTATACCAATTACTGCTTAATCTGTTACTTCATGTTTGCCCTTCAAAGTACTTCGGTACTTCAATACTTAATCCAATGTCTTTCGTTCTACTCCCCAGGTGTAACTCTGAGGTGAAGTACGACTCAGACAAGCACTACCGGGACCAGGTGTACTGCGCTCCTGTTCCAACGGTGACGTCCTACAGCGAGACGGTTGTTGCCATGCAGAACTGCACCTGGAGGAGTTACAAGTCACAGGTATACCTAGAGCCGCGCCAGAGGCCCCTGCACTACCAGAGCACCACCATTGTGTACCCCAAACACGCCAAGAACACTTACCGCACCACGCTCAACTACAACGCTACTGGCTCCCGCCGCTGGTTTGTCTCCACCGTCCAGCTGGAGTCCAGTGAGGACAGCAGCCCTTGCATCATATATACAGAGGACCTCTAAACCTGATCCCTGCCTGGCTAATCCTACTGTTATGGAATGGACACACACACACACACAGTCATATTGCATAATATATTAGGGGTACTGTAGGGGAAGTACAGCGAATCACATAGGCCTTTAAAGAGCTGTACTTCATGGTTCATTATTTGTCTGATTGAGTTAAGCGCTGCCAGTCTGTAGCCTCGTCTCATCTCCAGACACACCTCTGATAGTTGAACATGACTAATTAAGGCTTGATGGTAGTATGTTACACATCTTGTTGACTGTCAATATGTATTATAGAAATGACATATTCATGAATGCTCAAAAGGGAAAATGTGTGAATACACACAGACTCATGAAAAGCAGCCTTTGTGTAAATGATGTGGGTATTCTGAAAAGAGGGGGAAACAGAAATGCAATACTTAGCATTTGAAAGATTGAACCAAAGATTTTGTATCAAAGGAGGTTTCACCCTAGTAGTGAGTCATGTCTTTGTCTCAACCTCATCGAACTGTCAAAAAGGACTCCTGCATTAGATCTACTTCACAACTGTGCATATTTCTCATCACAACATGTCCTGAGGGTGTCATGAGCATTTTCACCTCCAGTGATGTTGAACTCCTCTCTGCGGCTCTGCTGTCTTGCTTTGACACCAAACCACATCTCCATGACATAAACTCTAGAATCTACCTTTTTTGTCTGATAGACAAAGGTCTTTTAAAGGAAAATATCACATTCTCTTACCATTTTCTACAACCAGTCAGAAACAGAGTCTTAGCAGGCACCTTAAACAGCAGGCAGGCAGACAGACAGTCAAGGTTTCTGTTATAGAATGCCTCTGGTGAAGGAGATGATCTTTGTCGCTGCCATAACTACAACATGCCAGTTGGAAATGCCGAACTTGGATCCAATGAGGAGGGAGAGCAGAGCTAACCAGTTAATACTGTGACTAGCTGGGCAAACCTGAGGAACATTTCTGTCTGTTTTTAGACAGCTCTAACCTCTGATGTCCTGATTGTTTGGCAGACTGGTAAACACAACCATAAAAATCCCAACAGCTACTCTCTCTAGCACACTGTTGTAATATACTGGATAAGGAAATGGGTGGCTTGGATTTATATACTGTTGTCAGGTGATGTAGGAAAATAATACAGATGTAATATAGATTATTAAGAATTGCCTGATCTGGCTCACAACCTCTTTTTGTCTGTCTTATATACATATGGATTATGGAACCTGGTAAATGTTGAACTGTGTATTATGAATTCAGATATCTTACCTCAGGTAAAAAAAAAAATCTCTACTCTATTTCATTGAAAATGTGTATTCCCTACTTTTAATTGATATATTGAGCAATTTAAAAAAAATGAAAACTGTAGTTAATGTAGGTGTTGAAAATGTACAAAGAAAGGTGTGTTTTGTACACTCAAGAATATGGACAGAAGAAAGTAAGGAGAGAAAGTGGAGAGAGGCTGTGCAGTTTTATCAGCGGTTTTTGGAGGGTTTCTTGAGGGTTAAGATGTTCTGAATACTTACAATACTGAGGGTTTGAACCATAGGTATTATAGTGGCTTGCACAGAAAGATACTTCACTGGAAAGATTGTTGTGGGTTTATGTGATGTGCAGAAGGTATCTGAGAAGTCATTATTGGTACGTTTGAGGTGATGAAAATCTAGGGGTCTGTTTTTGGTTGTTTTTCTTATTATTAAAGTTAGTGTTCGCTAACGGTTGATTTTGTTCTTGTAAAATACTTTCCTGTTGTATATGTGGTATTGAGGCATTCTCTTTATATTTTTGTATATTTTCTGTCAATCATCTTTTTTTGTTTTGGACAAGAGAAAATAATTTAAAAAGACAAATGTATATCTTAATTGAATAAAAAACTAAATTCCAAAACACAAAGTGCACTATGGCCTCTTGTATTCTCAATATTTTATTTTCAGCAGATTAAAAGTGCCTAAAAGCCTGGAACACAAAGCTGCAGTTGACAACCTGACTTAAATTCACAGCAGCATTCCCATGGCTTCTCCATTATTAAAGACAGGCCATTATTTTAATTTTGTGTTCACCACAAAGGAAAGGAATATAATTTTTCCAGCAGCAGCAGCACAGGAAAAAGGAAGTTCCCCAGACATAGAGCGCCAGGGAAAAGGTCACATTAAATGTGGCGCAACTAGTTAACTGTTGAAGGTTCTGCCCTGCCCTACACTTTCAGGAGTAAACGAGTGAGAGAAGGAGAGGAAAAATTAAAATGAGAAGCTCATAGACTTGAAAGTAAAAAGGCAGAACTTTCCCCAGAAATGCTTATATCAATTACAGTCAACACTTCTACAATTAGCACAATCATGGTCGTTTCCAAAGCTTGAATATTTAGCATCTATAACTCAAGCACTATTCTGTCCCATAAATCCATCCTATTAATATCCAAGTGATATTAAAATAACAGCAGCTCTGCCTCTCTCGTTTGGCAGAGGGCACGTAGAAGGGTTTGGGTGTATGCCTCCGAGCCCCATGGTCTTCTCAGTAGCACAAATCCATCAGCACCTCCTTCCTCACTCTGAAGCTAATAGCACCAGACATGATTAAGATGTCACACAGGAGCTGTGACTGGGGCTTGGGCCCAACCAAGACTTTACAACTAAATGCTCCACTCTCATTTGTTCCTCTAAAGCTACAAGGCAGTCAGTTGTGAAATTGTAGCTAGTCTCAGCACAACAGAGGGATAAACATAGAACATGAGAATAGTTGGTATAACCCAGAGCCATCTATTTAGAGATAAACTCTGTTATAATCCAAAAGTGCTTCGAAAGAAAAGGAAAACCCGCACTCTAGTAGCTCCGATGCAATCATTTTTTCACCAATGTTGACAGCAGCAGTCTACATTTTAGCATAATCCGAAAGTGCTCCATACAAGAATTTAAAATACTATTCTTCACCTCTGCTTGGCTTTGGAACATTCTCAGCAAATTTACAGAACTTGACAAAAAAGTTATTTCTTGGTATTTCATTACTTTAACAGAAGGTTTCCTAAAAGTTCAAACACAGTTACATAAAAAAAAAAATGGTAATGTTCTAGGAACATTCTCCAACTGGTTTAAAAATAGTTCAGGGAACGTTAAGAAATAACGTTCTTCTGTGAGAATTTCAGTACTAAAGCATAGTGTTTCCAACAGGTTTCCTCATGGTTCTATTTAATGTCAGATTCTCAAATTGGTACAAGAACATTAACAACGTTCTTTTGTGGCAATTTCAGTACTTCAGCATAATGTTTCCTCATGGTTCTATTTAAAGTCATGTTCTTAAATTGTTCTGAGAACGTTAAGAAAACTTTCCATAAACACCACAAGAAAACTTTAGTAACGTTCAGAGAACTTTCTAAGAACGTTATTTAAAAACATATACATTCCCTTCTTAGCATCAACAAAACACTAATTGGCCACACCTGATCTTAATGAGTGCTTGTTTCATTTGAAATGGAGTCTGTTTGAATCATAGAGAATGATAGAGGCCACTATTGGCCAAAAGGCCGTATTAGCATAGGCAGCACCATTGAGGGGTTCTACCATTTTAATGTAGTTAACTGGGTGAGACTTCAACTTCATTGTCTGATCCCTCCAGGTGACCCTGTTGGAGTGATCCCTCCAGGTGACCCTGTTGGAGTCATGTCCAACTGGGTCATCAGGAGGGATAAGCCAATCGTGAATAAAATGGACTTCAAAATGGAGATTGCCTCAATGGTGCTCCCCATGCAGTCACAGATGCTATAATTGCACAGATACAAAAATGAGTACTCTATTTATCTCTATGGTTTGAATATATTAAAATGAACAGCTTGTATTTGTAAAAGAAACATGACATGCTAGCTCCCTCCCGGTGCCGCAGTGGACTAATTCCATGTAAAGAGAACAGAAGATTATAGGTTTGAATGTCACCGATGCTGTCACACTAAAAAAAATAATGTGGTTGCATGAATGCTTAAGGAAATTAATTTCCGTATGTCCTATCTGTGGTTGGAGTAAAAAGTTAACCCAAAATAAGCTAGCAGTGTTATTAAAACTCTTATTGAATCATCCACTGAAAGTTGTTAATAAAACCTCCAAGGAAAACGTTCACGGAACCAGAGTAAAACGTTCTTAGAACCTCCCTGCAACATAAAAATAAACGTTCCCAGAACAAGCAAAATGTTTAAAAAAAGAACGTTCAGTTTTACCAGTCAGGAAACGCATGTCTTTGTTAGCACAACTTCTGGGTATTGTTCACAATTAACCCCAGGGTTCATTAAGTCATAATTGCTGGACCTCAGATCACTGCATTTAACCCCCTCATTAACCACTCATTTGATTGTCAACGTGACATTTCTTCTCCTCCTGTGTTTTATGATACTTTGTTTACTGTCAGCGAAGCTGTGTGTGGCAAAGCTATGCAGGCAGCTCATTGTCCCAACCACCACATCCAATAATAAGAGTCTAGCACCCACTTGTGGCGGCTGGTTTCCACTGCATTATATTATGTGGTAGCAATTTAGACTGGGATAGTTAATTTTTCTAAAACTAGATCAGCTTTAAACATAAACTACATGACCAAAAGTATGTGTACATCTGCTTGTCAAACATCTCATTCCAAAATCATGGGCATTAATATGGAGTCGGTCCCCCCTTTGCTGCTATAACAGCCTCCACTCGTCTGGGAAGGCTTTCCACTAGATGTTGGAACATTGATGCGGGGACTTGTTTCCATTCAGCCACAAGATTTTGGGCGACTAGGCCTGGCTCGCAGTCGGCGTTCCAATTCACCCCAAAGGTGTTCAATAGGGTTGAGGTCAATGCTCTGTGCAGGTCAGCCAAGTTCTTCCACAACAATCTCGACAAACCACTTCTGTTTGGACCTCGCTTTTTGCACGGGGGCATTGTCATGCTGAAACAGGAAAGGGCCTTCCCCAAACCTTTGCCACACGGTTGGAAACACAGAATCGTCTAGAATGTCATTGTATGCTGTAGCTTTAAGATTTCCCTTCACTGGAACTAATGGGCCTAGCCCAAATCATGAAAAACAGTCCCAGACCATTATTCCTCCTCCACCAAATTTTACAGTTGGCACTATGCATTCAGGCAGGTAGCATTCTCCTGGCTTCCACAAAACCCAGATTTGTCCGTCGAACTAACAGATGGTGAAGCGTGATTCATCACTTCAGAGAACGCTTTTCCACTGCTCCAGAGTCCAATGGCGCCGAGCTTTACACCACTCTAGCCGATGCTCGGCCATGAAAACCCATTTCATGAAGCTCCCGACGGACGAACAGTTCCGAACAGTGATGACGTTGCTTCCAGAGGCAGTTTGGAACTTGGTAGTGAGTGTTGCAACCGAGGACAGGCAATTTTTATGCGCTCCAGGGCTCCCATTCTGAGCTTGTGTGGCCTACCACTTTGAGACTGAGCCATTGTTGCTCCTAGACGTTTCCACTTCACAATAACAGCACTTACAGTTGACCGGGGCAGCTCTAGCAGGGCAGAAATTTGACTAACTGACTTGTTGGAAAGGTGGCATCCTATGAAGATGCCATGTTGAAAGTCACTGAGCTCTTCAGTAAGGCCATTCTACTGCCAATGTTTGTCTATGGAGATTGCATGTCCGTGTGCTCGATTTTATACACTTGTCAGCAATATAGTGTATCTTCGGTTCTCTCCTGAGATCCAAGATAGCTGTTTGCATTATATCTAGTCTTTTTATTTTTCCACCTCTCAATTTAAAATAGTCTTTCTTAAAATAGGCTATTCAATTGGTGATCATACACATTTGCAACAATGTAATACATGGCAATCAAAGTATACAGAAAGACATGAACAGCATCAGTTTCAATGGCAATAAGATTTTTATTTAAACATTAAGGCAGTGTTTTTGTTACACTGCTATCCACAAAGCTTGCTGGTGGGCATGTAGAATTAAACAGTGTGAATAGTTGTTCTGTAAATACCAACCTTGCAGCAAGCCACAGAAATATTTACATCTCTTCAGTTCTATATACAATCCTGGCTATTATACAGTGGGTTATAATTATTTTAAAAAACAAATCATTACGCACAATACGATTGTTCAATGTCAAGGCTACCCCCCCCCCCCCCCCCCACCTGTGGACAATACAGGGATCGTATCGGCCCTTCGATTAATTTGTTTTTCGTTCGTTTTGAATCATTCCTTTCATCACAAATGAAATGCTAACTATTAGCATGGAGAGTGTCATGACCATAATCAAAGCAAGCGGTGTAAGAACAAACAGAAACGAGTGAAAAGCAGAAATCATTCAAATACACATCAGTACATTTAAAACAACTGATTATTCTCGTTTCCTCTGCTATTTATTTAGCCAACACATCTGGATATGGTTTTGTCTTGTTGTCACGTCAAACTTTACTGTCACTTTGCTCTCTCCCAATGACTTCATGAATAGTCAATTGATATACAAGTGAAGACACAAACTATCTTATAATACAAAGCTGGGGTTACCTTGTAGTTGGTTGGGTCCAGTTACAAACTTTTCATTTAGCTGCACCTTGACTGATTAGATCTAAACCATGACCAGTATAATAGGTAGCCAGAGTAGAAACTTTATGTAATCCAGTGAAGAGGAAGGAGAGTGAAAGCTGTCCAACTGTTCCACGTTCATTACTAACACGTCTCCATCATGACTAACTCAACTCCCTCTTAACTAGTGGACAGGATAACACACTGCAGTGCAGTCCCTCTAAACAAGTCACACTGAGAACAGGTGTGCTTCTCTGGCTTCAACAGTCAATACAAGCCATGGACACCATCACACTCAATACAAGCCAGGGACAACAACATTAAAATGGACAAAAACTTAATCACACAAATGTAACAGTAACTTTTGGACTGTTTAAACCTCCTTTGAATCAGGACCATGCCAGAATATAATACCTTTCACTAAGGACTGAGGGTATGTTGCCTGAAAAAACAAATTGGGCAATGTTTATATGATTGCCTTTCAAACAGCACCCTTTTTACATCTTTCTTCTTGGCATTCACCTTTTATATGGCTATTGCTTAGCCTGCAAAGAGCAAGAGGACATTCAACTTTGACCATGTCGTTGCCCATTGTCATGGTAACCTGATGTGACAGCAGCAAGTTCTACAATCCTCAGACAGAATACACTGCTTTTCATTTCTTAACATTCACAACAGTAAGTTAGCAGCTCCCATTGTAAATCATGTGTAAGTTAAGCGCTAAGGCTGTGACAGATTTGGACAAAAAAAAAGACATCAAAAGAAGGACATTTCATCTGCTCTTGGTTTCAAAATTTCCCTGCATAAACACTTATAACCCTGGCATGTAGAAAAAAAATATTTAAAAAAATGTGCGTGTCACTTGGTAACTACTACTGTATATGTAAAATGAATGGCACTTAACACTATGAATCTTAGAACTGTACAAAATCGGTCTAGATAAAAATGTGCGTCTGGCCTGGTGAGGCAGAGCTCCTCTTCCTCTAGACAGTAAAAGTTCAGAGGTCAGACCGTCACAACAGGCAGCTCCTAGAGACAATAGGCATTCCATCCTAGAGACGGACTTCCAGCTGGCCAGCCGGGGCTCACACTACAGCCACAGCCGGCACCACCATGGTCCAAGGGGCATAGAAACATAGATGGCTTTTATTTGTCACCTCTTTAATGCAAGCACATTCCAACTCTAATGCCGGGAAATTTGCCCTAAAGCAGCTTTAAGGTTGGTCTCTAGCCGCACTAAGCGGACTAGGTAATATTTCACTAGCTGTGATTGTCGCTTGAGTGCGGGAACACTAAATCATGTATGTGGCAAGACCAAAAGAAACAGATGTTAAAGGAGGAGGACGCTTCTATTAGTAGGATTCTACACTCTTCTTGAGTCCATTCTCGCCTGCCCGAAACACACATTCTTAAAAATGCCATTGTGAACAGATTGACAACTAAGTGCTTAACATCCAAAAACTGTCTCAACAAACACATAGACATGATTCATATACAAAGAGTGAGAAAGTGTCACTTGTCTCTTAGTGCCATCCATCACACTCACAGTCCACTCTCTATTGGATGCCTGGAGAACATACGCCGCCACCGTTCTCCAATAACATTTAAAATGTATGATGACATCATCAGCAATGGACAGCATGTATACCCTGTTAACCAATGATATAACCCTCCCACGTACCCCCCAAGATACATCGTTGCAAATAAGAAACAATAACTGACACCATCAAAATTCACCATCAAAATTACTAACGGTCTCAGCTCACTTTCAAACACAAGACTGGACTGACTTGATTTAAAAAGGAGAAAACTAAATAACAAACACACAAAAACAATGTGTTTTTTCCCTCCTGTCCATCATCTGATAGTGGTATAAATGCACTGGCCGTCTGCACAGTGTCCACTGTAATGTACTGTACTCTACTACACTATGGATGCCATATGCCTGGCTACCTGCCTGTCCCTCTGCACAGTGACATGGGTCAGTGAAGGAGTCCACTTCCCTAGCAGACCTCTCCATGCAGAGCTCTGTGTGGTTAACTCCGTGTCCATGGGATCATTGGCAGAAAGAATGAGAGATCGAGATGGTCAATGGAGGCAGCAGGCTTCTCTTGAAGCCCTGCTCACAGAGCCCAGAGAGTAGAGCAGGATTCCTGTACAACAGAGGACACATCCATCCTTGTCCAGGGCCAGTGAATCCATCAACAGGTCAGATTAAAACACATGAGCATCAGACTATGTGGCCGTATCAAGTCCCATCCACAATCCGTAGAAGACACTAGAAACGTACACAAAAAAGTGAGTGAATTGATGTGTCCGTATTGATAAGGCCAGCAAGAGGGAGGGAAAGCAAGTAAAAAAAACAAGTGATTTGTCCTTTAGAGTAGTCCTGGAGTGAGTGTATACACAGAAACACCAACACACACACACTCACTGAGCAGCAGTGTTTCAGCACACCACCATCAACGCTTGAGATGCTCAGTCAGCAGTGTGAGATGGGAGGCTAAGAGGTCACTCCTTTCCTGGGTGGAGAGTGTAGAGTGGGGTGGAGAGTGTAGAGTGGGGTGGAGAGTGTGTGTGTGTCTGCAGCAGCAGTGGAGGTTGTTGATAGTTGGCGGGTGCTGTTCTGTTCCATGGCAGGGTCTCTCACTCGCTGTCAGACAGGGTCTCGTACTGAGAACACAACAGGGGCTTAGGTTCCTCCTCCCAGGCCCGCCCCTGCCCCAGACCCTGGGCCCCTAGCTGGCCAGAGGAGGGGGAGGGCGCTGACACCGGCATGCCACCGGGGAAACGCATGGTCAGGGGGTTACATGGGAAGGGAGTGGGGCCTGCAGGAAGAAGAACAGCAACAATACATCATTGAGTGCTGACCATGATGCCATGGGTAGCAGACTGCAGTACACAGGGTTTAAAGGTACATCTGAATATGAGCAGTGGGGGATGAGATGGTGTAGACGTGAGAGGTGCAGTATGGGCAGGGAGAAGGGGAGCCGTACCTGTGGAGGAGGGCCGGTCCTCCCAGACACGGTTGATGAGGGGCGTGCGGCGGTTGGTATCCCCCTCAGAGTGGACAGAGGAGGGTCTCTCCCCCCCTGACAGGCCCGGCCCGGGGGATTTGGCCTTCCGCCCGTTAGAGCGCCCGCTACCCTTTGGCTTCCCCCCACCTGCAGGCAGAAGAAGGGAACAAAACACAGCCCTGTGGTTAATTTACCAATTATATCCAAATGTATCTACATACCAGGTTCCATACATCTGAAGTTACAACTGTGAGAAACTAGTCTAACAAATATTAATGAAGTAGCCTAAATACAATATTTCATTTGTTATACATACATTACGGCTTCATAATTGGAAATAGTGCCTGCTATGAACACCAGTACATATAATGCACAGAGACAATACCCCTACCCTGTAACTGAGTGGAGGCTTATGACAGAGGGAGATTTGTGGGGTAATATCACACCTTGTAGTGAGTAAGAGTCCTCGGTCCGTCCGTCAGCGAGAGGATTAGCGTCATGCACACTGGCAGCCATGGAGTTAATAGCATTGGAGGAGGGAGGGCGCTCCTCGGCCTGGTCATCATACTTGCCCATCAGGGCCTTTCTGATAATGGCTTCCAGGCCTATGGTGTTACCGGATGCCTCAGGAGCCGGGTGGCTGCGGATACTTGCAGGTCCTGGGAGGCAAGAGGGGACAGGGGGAGGTTAGAGAGGGTGAGAGGGACATAACCAAGGCATTGAGTAGTGGGAGATAGAGAGATAAATAGAGCAAGAAAGAGTGAAATAGAATTGAAATGGAAAAGAGCCAATATGAGAATGAGGAGACAGGGAAAGAAAAGGAAGAGGAGAGAGAAAGAGTGCAGTGGAACAGCAGAAGGGAAGAATAAACCAGGCAGCATATCCTCAGAGAGAAAGAGAGACGCAGATTTTGTCAGTGGGCATTATGTAGGTTAGGAGTCTCCAGAGGAGAGAGAGGGTGGGGTGTACTTTAGATTACACCCAGGATGTAGCTACTGCTCTCCAGTCTCCTGTGAGTAGCCTAGCTGATGGACATGCCCTAAAGCTTCAGGGGCACATAAGGGGCACATGGCCATATATATACAAACTGGAGGAGAGCCTCTCTACTGTAACATGCTGATCTATACCACTACATAGTCACCAGAGTTGGGGAGTAACTATTACATGTAACGGATAAAATATATTTTTTAATTTTTTTATCATCCCTTACAAGCCAAAATATTGTAATCAGATTACAGATACTTTTGAAAAACTAGATGATTACTTCTAGGATTAGTTTTAAATTCAGAAAGGATGTTCGCGGGATTTTTTTCCCACCTTTCTGTTTTCTCAACGACATTCAATCCAGCATTGAAAAAAAGGTGCAAGTTTGTTCCGCCGGAGCGAGTCTGACCACAAGTCAGAGACTGATGACACACCAAATGGGTTTGATGGATCACAGGAAAAAAACAGGAATAAGCTTTTGTAGGCTACAGTCCAAGCAATATCTTCTAAAACTATTTGGCTAATCTATACTTCCATAATTCCAAGTCATATTCTTGAAGATCAAGGGGTTCAATTAATTGGAATGATTTGGTTTTTAATGTAAAGATATCATTTAATCGTATTATTATCTGTAGTAGAAAGCGATTGGTTAGAAGAAGCCTACATAACCAACCCATAAAGTAAAATGTAACATCCATTTATGGCCAGCTATGTAAACTTTAACATGATTTATCCTGCAACAGATGTCGTTCAATTGGTAATATTATTTTATCTTATTTTAATGTCTTAAGGGGAAAGTAATTTAAAAGTAACAAAGTAATCCGATTACATTACTGAGTTTTGGTTATCCAAAAGTTACGTTACTGATAAACATTTTGGACAGGTAACTAGTAACAGATTACATTTAGAAAGTAACCTACCCAACCCTGAACACATAACAGCAAAACTAGCTAGCACAGTCCACGGTGCATAAATCACAGAAAAACTAGGACTACTCTAATCACGTTATACAACAGCATTGTGGTTGAGAGTAACACTAATCCACCTCTCACCACAAATATCCCATGGTAATTAATCTCTATCTTACCTGCAGTGGTAGAGGCAGGCATGTTGAAAATCTCTGTTCCTGGCTGGCCAGCATCTGTAAATAGAAACATTATATTTTTTAAAGCATATTCTCTTTGTCAATGAATATAGTATCTACAGTACTACAGTATCAATGCTGTATGCGGTCACTGTGGGGGTGGGACTCACTGAAATCAGCGTCACTGCCGACCACGGTCATCTTCTTGATCATCTCCTGTTTCTTGGACTTGACAATGGCCGAGGTGCTCTCAGTGAGCTTGCTAAAGAAGGCTGGGGGCTGGGTGTTGGGAGGGGAGCGAGAACCCATGCTGTGGGGAGACATCCACGTCTGGTTAGCATCAGGAGAACTACTGTACTACACACAATAGAACATACAGCCCAACATTTTTACCAAGAGTTGTCAAGAAAATGTGTTAACAATAAGGAGTACATAACTAACATTGTGAGTTAGAGTGATTGAATGACTACTAGCTGTGTGAGGAAGGGAAGGAGGTAGGGTGAGGCCTTACCCCTGCTCGTTGGGGTATGAGGCCCCTTGTGTCTCTGGTTCAGACATGGCTCCTGCAGGGGACACTGGCTCAATGCCGTCTGCAGACATACTGACAGGTGATGCCTTGGGCTGAGGAGACCTAGGACACACGCACACACACACTAATAAGCCACTGGAGTATAGTAGTTAATATTCAACTTCTACATTTCCACATGCTGGTAGATATATTATACATAACATGCTGACCACACCGCTCGGTTTACGCCTGCGAGCGTTGCAAAATAAATGTACACATACATGTTACTCAATCATTGCATACAAAGTGCTCGCGCTCGTCAACGAGCCTCGGCCTAGCCAGGCGCTAACATAGAACCTCTCCCATCTCCTCGTTGGTGTTTAGGAGCATATACCCACGTGGGTGACGGAAAGCTAAACTGAAGTCCACACTCCAGTCCAGTTGGTGGTGGTAATGCACCTTAAAGTTGGTTGCCAACCGCCATATAAAGTCCAATGAAGAAGAAGCCTGATGGAGGAGAGATTACTAGAAACTAACTCGCGTTACCCTTTTATCTGTGGATTAATTGTCTGAGTAGAGGACCTTGTGCATTTCAGGTAAAATAACAACCCAATGCTTATATCCCAGGACAAATTAGCTACCAACAGCAAGCTAGCTAAATTGCCATGAATGTTTAATGCTTTTAGACCTGTCCCCAAATTAATATAGTTGGTTCAGAGTTAGTTTTGTTAGTTCAACCTGCGTGTCTTGGTCGTGTCTGGATGGACAAAATCAATATGTGCGCGAACGTGAGTCAGCATGTAAGTAGATATATTGTACATAAAGTAACCTAACGTAGCAGGCGTAAAATATACACCTGACCGTCGACCCCGCTAAGGGTGTACATGAAGTAACACACAGTCCTGGGCCATACCCATCTCGGGTACGTTCCCCTCCTGTCCCCTCTGGAGTGTAGCGAGGTCCCTGGCTAGACTCCTGGGAGGCAGGCAGGGCATGGGGAGCGCTAAGGGGCCGGGTCAGGTCCAGGACTGGGTTGCTGTGGTAGGACTGCTGCTGGGCCTGTTGGCTCTGCCGGGTATAGTCCTTGGTGATCACCTCCTGTTACCCACACACAACATCACAGACACAGGTCAGACACATGACAGGCAGCAAGGAGGAAACCTACCTACTTCTAGTGACTTCTATACTCCCACATCCCCAACCCGTTCAGCAAGATCTTTACCTTCCACTTGTCAGCCCCCAAGAAAAGCTCCCCATTTCATTTCTACAGAAGACTTTGATCTGAGAAGAACTGTATTGAAATCATCCTTATTATGGTAAATGCAACACTGATATAATACAGTAAAATATAATACATCTTTAAGATCAATATGAACACGTCATTAACTAGGGGGCTTACGCTGATGTGCTGCGCCAGGGTGACCACCCTCTGGCTGCCTTTCGTCAGGGGGGATTGCTGGCCTGGGGACAGCCTCTCCTCGGAGGGAGGACGGTACGGACCGTGCTGCTCCATGGGCATCATCTTCTGTTGAGCTGAGTGTCCAGGACACAGCCCAACACACACAGATTGCACACAGGGGTGGAGCCATACGGAGCGCGAGCGAGTGCACACACACACACACACACACACACACACACCACACACACACACACACACACACACACACACACATTAAGCAGCACCACCAGGTACACAGACACACACAGAGGGGAGAAAGAAGGCAGAAATTCAGTGGCTCGGGCCAGTTTGAATAGAGGCAGCTTACAGGCAGAGCTTGTTATAAAATAAACAAAAACACATGCATCATTAAAAAATGTCTTGTTTTCAAAACAAGTCCATTATGTGCACTGCTGACATTGTGCTCGGTAAACATTGCGTGACATCTGCTGTGTATAAGAGCGCAACAGAACTTTCCCTTCTGCAGAAATCCTGTCTCTACTATGGGTTGTCAGCCAGTGTGTTGGATTTGACAATCTACTTTAGATGACTATTGACTTATTTCCATATTGCACTCTACTCAAAGGAGAGACGCACAAATCTCAAACCCCAAAAATCTGACTAAGAAGCTAAGCGGTGACATAAAATGGTCCTTAAATTGATGCGCTTTGAAGAAATGGTGCCAAATTTAAGGACCACCGAACTGCTGCTGCTTTTCACTCTATATTTATGATATAGGCCTAGATTTCAGCAGATCAAATCCTTTAAAAGTGTGCTAGCAACAAGTGTGTATGCTGTAGTAAAGTACCAGTTAAAATGGACCAGGACGTTCTCAGACAGCCCTAGTAAGTTCATTGAGGAACTATTTTGAGGTCATTCTCCCAGGGGACTTTAGGGAGTGCCCTAAGCCAATTTGACTAATCTCTGGCTTTCATTACAGAAACTGTGCGCAATGCGCATACAGTGTGTGTTGTGCTCTGGAATTGTTCTGCACCAGAGCATTCATCTTTGGAGCAGCTGATGTAAGTCAGTCCACCCCTGGAGGGCAGCATAGTTCCCTGGAGTCCCACTGTGTTGAAGACACTCATCTGTTCTACTGCTAGAGCTTAGGAACAACATGACACGCTC
This sequence comes from Salvelinus alpinus, assembly GCF_045679555.1. Lineage (NCBI taxonomy): Eukaryota > Metazoa > Chordata > Actinopteri > Salmoniformes > Salmonidae > Salvelinus > Salvelinus alpinus. The sequence continues at coordinate 79,019,832 of NC_092090.1, read as the reverse complement.
TCTTCGACTGTTGCTACCATCTCTCAGAAAATAGTGTCTCCGGTCCATTTGAAATCCAGCTTTATAGTGGACTACTGTCTTCTCTCTGTAGCATTGTGAATGTATGGTTTATCTTTAACCTAATGGACAATACTGAACATGCAACAGTATAGAAATATATCACAGTCTGTTATACCACACTACTTCTCTGAGCTTTGCATGCACACACTTGCCCTATATGCATGTCAGAAATATTGATGTGGCACATAGCTTAACAAGTGTAAAAACAAGATCAACATTTTTTTGTGATGGGAAAAGTCTGAGGTTTTGTTGAGAGGTGTGCGTTGAGTGGTTTACATGTGGAAAAATCTGCATAAATTACAGTGAGGCATAATAAGGGCATGCAGATACTTTGTGGCCTGAAGCTGCAGCACCCCCCCCCCCCCCCACCCTGGATCTTTTTTGGGGTCTCACCACCACCCCTCAAGCCCTCTCCCTGCCCCCCACCTCGACCCCCCTCCAGTGGAAGAGCAACACTATCTGGAGCCCCAGGGAGGGTCTGTCTGGTGGCTGGTGGGGCTTCAGGCTAGTGATGCACTCTGGAAGGCTCGCCTGAACATTTCCTACTACACCACTCACACTGGTTCATATTGAGAGAAGCCGACTGTCACACACCACAGAAGAAAGCTTAGGTCATTTAGGTAATCTAGCTAGCAATATTCTGCCTTACTTCTGGCACATTTTAGGTTTTGTGAGGTGAGTCTGTAAGGAAGGCGTCATTACTAACTATTAATCGAATATTAACAGAATTACTACAATCCTAATAAGCATACCAACATTACATCTCATAGATTAGTTTCTAATCTGGAACTATCAAACACTACAGGTGAACTAAGTCTGCAATATGGGGGGGTGCCACATGGAAGCCCGTCATGTCCTGAAATGAAAATAAGAAGCAGCAAAGGATGTTATGCTTAACTTTTCAATGAACGATACCTTAAAGGGCACCTAGGATCTTTCTCTTCAAGGAAATACCAATTGAGTTCTGTATTTTTGCCATAATAATGGTCTATACATAGTAATTTAATAAAAACGAGCTGGATAATTTGATTTATCCAGCTCGTCAGCCGCTTTCATCTCCTTAATATTCTGTCCATATCTAGTAAGTCAGCTCCAGTTTCTGCTTTTTCTTCTGAATGTCAAAACGTGTTAAATAATAATATTAGATGTTCAAGTTTGGATCTTTTTTTTCTTTTTCAGAGGTCACCTTTGGTGGTCTTCAAGTACCCACATTTAAAAAACAAATGACATAGTTCTAAGTTACATGGAAAAAATGTTAAAATAGTATAGTGTTGGGGGAAAAAACGAAAACATGTAAAAATGAATTGGACTGATTTAATAATGCCAACCACCACAGCGTGCAATATGCCACAGACGAACGGGGGGAGGGTCTGGGTGATGAGGGGACCCTGGGATCCAGAGCGTCTTACCATCACTGGCGCTGTTGGCCACGAGCGAGCCCGTCTCTGGCATCCCCGTTTCACAAGAAATTTGACGCATGATAATCGCGTTTATGAAGTTGGCCGCAGTCATGGTGGTCTTACCGAGTGATCGGAGCTCTTGTTCCTGAACGGACATCGGTTTGTTTTGAGTCTTTTCCCTACTAGGCGTGCCACTTTCTCCGCGGCCAACATGGCTATCCGACTGGGGGGGCAGCAGGTGAGGTGGGGGCCGGCCTGAGTGGTGAGAGGCTGCAGAGCCCTGGGGGTAAGGCACGGGGTAACCCCCTTGGTTAGGGCTGGCCAGCTTGGGGTCAGATTTGCTGGAGGATATAGAGGGCCCATGTTGGTCTTGGGAGTGTTTAGGAAGGCCTCCCCTGCTCTTGCCACCATCCCGGCCCATTTCCTTGGGGTCCATGCTTGGTGGGTAGCCATCAGTAGGCATCCCGGTCCTCTGGAGGTGGCTGTAGCCTGGGTAGCGATTGGAGCCTGGCATGGACCTGGGAGAGGTAAACCAATCACTAAAACAGTCAGTGAACATGCCAACCACAGATGAACCCCCACTACAGCCTGCACATCATATTTAGAAGAAACACAGAAGGAGCACATGATATTCAGTGAACCAAAGCACATACTGTAGGAGACACTTAGCCATTTATCCGCCATGTTACCGTACAGCTTACCTTAGCACAGAAGGGTTGTTGTGGTCACTGACAGGCAGACTCTTGCCCCCAGTGTTGTGCAGGACGCTGGGCCTCTGCTGGACACTGTCCTGGGTACGAGGGGACACCGGGGAGTGCTGGTGGCTGTAGCCGGAGTGGGAGGAGGGCCTGACACTGCTGCTACCACCGGAGCTGTGCTCTGTGCCTGAGTGAGGGAACAGAGGGAAAACAGTACTCACATTACACACTGCACAGAGTAACATCTTTCATCTCATAGAACAGCAGAATACACATCACATACAGACCATGTGCTGTAAATGCACTACTATAATGGTAATAACAAAACAGCGTAATAATGTAATAGCAGAGTGTGTCTAGATCTTTACACACCTGGTCTCCAGATGGGGGCATGTTCCACGTTGCCATGAGAGAACCCCTTCTCTCTGTCCCGGTCCCGCTCTCTCTCCCGCTCTCTGTCTCGCTGTCTCTCACGATCCCGCTCTCTCTCCTGCTCCCTGTCTCTCTCGCGGTCTCTCTCTCTCTCGCGGTCCCTCTCTCTCTCGCGGTCCCTCTCTCTCTCGCGGTCCCTCTCGCGGTCCCTCTCTCGTTCGCGGTCAGCAGATGGTGTGCCGTGCTGCTTGCTCATGTGTTGGGGCCCAACTACAGCAAAGGAGAGACACAAACAAAACACACACACAGATGAGTCAGTCACACAGCAACCCTTTCAAACACAGACAACTCCTCTGTTCCCAGGCCACTGGCTGGTGTGTAGAGTACAGTACAGTCCAGTCCAGTCCAGTCCAGTCCAGTACCTGGTGAGATGGGGGAGGTGTTGTAAGGCCGGCTGGGGAAACCTCCCTGGCCCCCGGGGATGTAAGTGATGCGGTCCATGGGGGAGCCGGAAGACCCTGCAGAGGGAGGGACTAGGACAGGTAAGTGTGGCACCTGAGACAGATCGATGATCCCTGGGGAAGAGAAGGCAAGAAGAACACTAGTCAAAACTACATTACACCGGTCCAGCTAGGTCTCCTTTCTGTGTGCGTGAACTGTGACAAGAGTGAGGCTCACCGCGTGGGGCAGCAGAGTAGGGCATTTGGAGAGGCTGGTCCCGTGGCGAGAGCCCCCTCAGCAGGTCTGAGCGCTGGGCAGCCATAGCGGCGGCTGCAGGCCACTGGTGCATCTGCTGGGAGGTGATGTAGTCGTTGAGCAGCGTCTGGCGGTTCTCCAGGGCTGCCGTGTCGGGGAAGCCCCGGATCAGGTAGGGGTAGGGGTGAGGGTAGCCAGGGTTAGGGGCCAGGTGGCGAGGCAGGTAGTAGGCTGATAAATGGGGAGGAAGACAAAGAGATGCCATCATATTGTGCCATCATATCAAGTCCCATAATCCCTTCCCCAAACCACATCCTTTCAACAGACAGAAAGAAGAGGTATTTAAGGAGCTCCTCTGTAGTGTACTGTACAGTGGACACAAGAATGGACCAGCCGTGTACTGTGTACCTGGGTCGATGGGGATGCCCTGACGCAGGGAGGCAGGATCGAAGGATAGGGGGATCTGTCCTCGGTACACGTCGGCCCCCAGACCCTGCAGCAGACGCTCGTACGACACCAGGGACGCCTGTTGTTGTTGGGCCTGCTGCTCGGCAACGCCCGGCAGGGGTGACTTGCCGGAGCTCATCTCCCGAGGGGTGGGTGTGGCCTTGCGCTCCTGAGGCTGGTTCTTATTGGAGCCTGGACCACACGGAGAGGAGAGATGGGAGAGAGCAGGATGCTTTAGAAAACACACACACACACTGTGGCCTTCATATTAGGTATGTTAACACTAGGGGAGAGCAACTCAACCCAGGGCAAAAAACGATCAATGCATCTCAATCAGACAAGCTAGGAACAGACAGGAAGGAACGTTTGAACTTTTTAACGTTGGGATCCTTAATGTAAAGAAATATCCCTAACTGAAAATCTTAGTTTCCTCCCCACAAAACTAAAATCTCAGTGCAGTTATCACAAAACATATCATTTTTTTGTGTTATAGCTTAACTCGTCAATAGGCTATAAAGTCCTGGGGAACGTTGTGTCATTTAAATAAATCCAGAGGAAGAGGGGAACTTTAGGCTAATTTGTGAGGCATGCAAGACAAGACATTGCGAGATACAGATTATCAAGACATTCTTTCTGCCTGCCCCCTCCTCTCTCTCCCTCACGCTAGCTCGCCTGCTCGTGCTCTTCATTAATGATGCGAGTGTGTGTTCAGTCTTCAGTCTGTTACATGTAAAATATCCTAGCCTATATATTGATGATAGGCCCTGCTTTACTGAAGTTGCGAGACATTGCAGGCCACAAAATGGTAAGATAAAGCATTCCATTGCGAGATACAGCTTTTGATTGCCGATAGATAGTCACAACCGTGCACTAGGCCTGTCTGCCTGGTGACCAAACTACTTATATTGTGCCCCTCCCCTCTCTCTCCGCCCCTCGCTAGCTCGCTGTGAAAGATGCCAGTGTTTGTGTTCTCGGAAGTACGGAAACTAATCAGTCTCCTCTGTTCCAAAAATACTCAATCTTTGGAGTTTATCTTTACACTCAGAAATGGGACTCGACACCGGGAGTCGAGGAATCAATTATTTTGGAGTCAACATCTCCATCATTGCTAACAGTTGGAAAAATGTCAGAGAAAGGCAAGTGACAGCAGCGAAGTCCTGTATGGCAATACTTTGAGAAGTTAAATGAGAAGGAAATGCAACACTTAACCATCTGAAAGGGAGACAAAACTGTTGCTGGCAGCTGCATTGTGAATTCACAACAGAAAACCGATAATAAAATGGCTGTTTAAACTTTAAGAAAATGTTTCCATTTGTCACATCCCTATGACAGTGTACAGTCAGGTCTGAGTGTGTGACATACCTTCATGCTGCCGCTGGCCTGACAGGGGGGATCCTCGGTGAGAAGGTCCAGGGTAGGGAGCCCTTATGCCGCCCTTGTGTTCCTCGTAGCCCACAGGGCTGTGGTGAGCCTTGCCACCCTGCTCACCCCCCATTGCCAGGGGCGAGGATCGAGCCATGGAGCTGGCCGTGTTGACCACAGTGCTGGGACGGCCCTTAGGACCCTCCTCGTAGCGGCCCCGCTGCTCGGGTCCCCGCATCTCCAGGTGGGAGGGCATGCCGTAGTGGGAGCGTGGGGAGCTGGCGATTATGGAACGAACGTCGTGCCCCTTCCTTGAGCTACCCTGCTCCTGCTTCATAGGAGTGCCCTGAAAAAAAGACAATGAAAAATACAGAATCTTTCTACCAACAATAGTGACTTTTGTTGCTTTTTTTATTTTCCTGAGGCACTGTGCACTGACGTGCAGTGCATCTACAGTGTGGAATTCCACTCACCTGTGCTATGATGCCCTCTTTGCCAGCCTTGGGCATCATCATGCCTTCGGGCATCAGTCGGAGCTCCTCTCTGGGGATGAGGTGGATGGATCGGCCCCCCTCCTTCACTGTGGGCACAATGGCCTCTCGACCCTTCATGGGTTCAGCCATCTGGCCAGTTCCTCGGGACGGGGAGCCCTCTCTCTTCATCTGCTTGGCCTCCCGCCTCATGTAGCCATCCTGGATGTCCAGGTGACGGGGGATACCTGGGGGGAGGAGAGGAGGAACACAAACACACAGGAGTTACAAACTTCACGAGCCATTGTGCAACTAGGTGAGGTGACCATACCCTAATGGAATAAAAGAGTGGGTCTATTTGCTTACCCTGTGAAATGGAACCACGGATGTGGTGGGTTGGGTGTGGGTTGTCTCTCTCGTGAGATATGGCTCTGCCTATCAGACCTGAAGTAGGGGTCGAAGTGAAGAAAGAATAGCATTGGTTACCTCATTGTAGTCTACATAAAGTACATGCTAGAGCTTTTAGAAGGTAGCTGACTCCTAAACTTACCCTCACAGTTAGCTGAAGACAGTGTCTCCCTCATGGGAAACCCCCTGACATCATAGGGGCGTTTCAGCCCCAAGATCTCCCCAGGCTGGCCCCGGCCGTCATCTTTAGGGTTCTGAGAGGGTGGGCCTGAGAACACACCACAAACTGTCAACAGAGGAACAGGGATAGTCCACCTAGAAATACCAAGCATCAGCGGGCATTGAGGGGTGGTTTTTACTCTTCAGAAAGTAGTCATACCCTTCAACTTATTCCACATTTTGTTGTGTTACAGCCTGAATTCAAAATGGATTAAATATATTTTTTTCTCACCCATCTACACACAACACCCCATAATGAAAACGTATTGAAAAATACAGAAATATCTCAATTACATAAGTATTCACACCACTGAGTCAATAGTTTGTAGAATAACCTTTGGTGACGATTACAGCTTTGAGTCGTCTTGGGTATGTCTGTATGAGCTTTGCACATCTGCATTTGGGGATTCTCTCTCATTCTTCCTTGCAGATTTTCTCAAGCGCTGTTAAGATAGATGGGGAGCGGTGGTGAACAACAATCTTCAAGTCTTTCCAAAGATTTTCAATGGGATTCATGTCTGGGCTTTAGCTGGGCCACTGAAGGGCCTTCACATTCTTGTTCTGAAGATTTTCCAGCATTGCTTTGGGTGTATGCATGGGGTCATTATCTTGTTGGAACTTAAATCTTCACCCCAGTCTATGGCTGTTTGCACTGAAGCAGGTTCTCATCAAGGATTTTCTGTATTTGGCTCCATATAGGTGTGCTACATTCTAAATCATGTCCAAATTGAATTGGCCACAAGTGGACTCCAATCAAGTTGTAGTGAGATCTCAAGGATGATCAAAGGAAATTGGATGTGAATACAAAGGGGTGTGAAAACTTACAGAGCATTCGGAAAGTATTCAGACCCCTTCACTTTTTCCACATTTTGTTACGTTACAGCCTTATTCCAAAATGTATTCAATAAAAAAATATTCCTCAATATACACACAATACCCCATAATGACAAATCGAAAACAGGTTTTTAGAAATACCTTATTTACATACAGTACCAGTCAAAAGTTTGGACACTCATTTCAGTTTTCTCTTTATTATAATAGTGAAGACATCAAAACTATGAAATAACACATATGGAATCATGTAGTAACCAAAAAGGTGTTAAAAATATATATTTTTCTTCAAAGTAGCCACCCTTTCCCTTGATTACCGCTTTGCACACTCTTGGCATTCTCTCAACCAGCTTCACGAGGTAGTCACCGGGAATGCCTTTCAATGAACGTCGTCGTTGTTTATGGATTGATGATATCATTCCTCTCTTCCATTGCCCTTTCCATCATTAAAAAACAAAATAAGTATATACGCATTTATTTTTTGTTTCTATTCTTTTAAGGACCAAACTCTGTTTTTTTAACTCTTGTTAAAAGTTAATTTGTGGAAATTCTTTCCTTCTTAACTTTTTAGGGATAGGGGGCAGCATTTTCACTTTGGATGAATCGCGTGCCCATAGTGAACTGCCTCCTACTCTGTCCCAGATGATAATATATGCATATTATTATTACTATTGGATAGAAAACACTCTGAAGTTTCTAAAACTGTTTGAATTATGTCTGTGAGTATAACAGAACTCATATGGCAGGCAAACTTCCAAACAGGAAGTGGAAATTCTGGGGCTGGTTGATGTTAAACTCATCGTCTATTCACATCCCTGTAATATATGGATATGTTCGCACTTCCTACGCCTTCCACTAGACGTCAACAGTCAGTAGAACGTGGAATGAAGCCTCTAGTGTGATGTGGGGCCAGATGGCTGCTATTTGAGTCAGTGATCTGGCAGAATGCTAGTTCCTGGTTACGCGCACTAGTCATGAAATCGCCATGCTTTCCATTACTCTGTAGACAAAAATGAATTCTCTGGTTGGAACGTTATTGGATATATATGATAACTACATCCTGAAGATTGATTCTCTACTTAATTTGACCAATTTATTCCACCTGGAATATAACTTTTTGAAGTTTTCGTCCGAGTTCGCCTGGACCGGCGCCAGCGTTTGGACATGTGAATTAAACATGCTGGCAAAAGTAGCTAATTGGACATAAGTAATGGACATTATCGAACAAAATTGACAATTTATTGTGGAACTAGGATTCCTGGCACTGCATTCTGATGAAAGATCATCAAAGGTAAGGGAATATTTATGATGTAATTTCGTATTTCTGTTGACTCCAACATGGCGGAGAAATGTTGTGTATTTCTGAGCGCCGCCTCCGATTATTGCACGGTATGCTTTTTCCGTAAAGTAAAAAAAAAAATCTGGCACAGCGGTTGCATTAAGAACAAGTGTATCATTAAGTATATGTAAAACATGTATCTTTCATCAAAGTTTATGATGAGTATTTCTGTTATTAGACGTGGCTCTCTGTAATTACTCCAGATGTTTTGGAGGCATTTCTGAACATGGCGCCAATGTAAACCGAGATTTGTGGATATAAATATGCACATTATCGAACAAAACATAAATGTATTGTGTAACATGATGTCCTATGAGTGTCATCTGATGAAGATAATCAAAGGTTAGAGATTAATTTTATCTCTATTTCTGCTTTTGTGACTATCTTTGGCTGGGGAAAATGGCTGTGTGTTTTTTGGATTTGGTGGTGATCTAACATAAATATATGTTGTGTTTTCGCTGTAAAACATTTAAAAAAATCGGACACGATGGGTAGATTAACAAGATGTTTATCTTTCATTTGCTGTATTGGACTTGTTAATGTGTGAAAGTAAAATATTCCTAAAAAATATTTTTGAATTTCCCGCGCTGCCATTTCAGTGGAATGTTGGGGGGGGGGTTCCGCTAGCGGAACGTGTGTCCTAGAAAGGTTAACCTCTCTGGGATATCGCCAACAGCCAGTGAAATTGCAGGGCGCCAAATTCAAAACAACAGAAATCCCATAATTAAAATTCCTCAAACATACAAGTATTATACACATATTATATTGTGTAATATTATATTGTACATATTATTCAGCCACAGTGTCCGATTTCAAATAGGCTTTACGGCGAAAGCACACCAAACGATTATGTTAGGTCAGCACCTAGTCAAAGAAAACCCTACAGCCATTTTCCAGCCAAGGAGAGGGCTCACAAAAGTCAGAAAAAGCGATTAAATTAATCACTAACCTTTGATGATCTTCATCAGATGGCACTCACAGGACTTCATGTTACACAATAAATGTGTGTTTTGTTCGATAAAGTTAATCTTTATGTCCAAAAACCTAATTTGAAATAGGTGTGTTATGTTCAGAAATGCATTGCTTCAAACAAACATCTGGTGAAAGTGCAAAGAGCCAAATCAAATTAAAGAAACACAGGGCCTCCCGGGTGGCACAGTGGTCTAAGGCACTGCATCGCAGTGCCACCAGAGACTCTGGGTTCGAGCCCAGGCTCTGTCGCAGCCGGCCGCGACCGGGAGGTCCATGGGCGACGCACAATTGGCCTAGCGTCCGGGTTAGGGAGGGTTTGGCCGGTAGGGATATCCTTGTCCCTACCGATCGCGCACTAGCGACTCCTGTGGCGAGCCGGGCGCAGTGCACGCTGACCAGGTCGCTAGGTGTATGGTGTTTCCTCCGACACATTTGGCTGGCTTCCGGGTTGGATGCGCGCTGTGTTAAGAAGAAGAGACTTGCTCGGGCAAAGAAACACGAGCAATGGACATTATACCGGTAGAAATCTGTCCTTTGGTCTGATGAGTCCAAATTTGAGATTTTTGGTTCACCCGACCTCAACCCATTTGAGATGGTTTGGGATGAGTTGGAATGCAGAGTGAAGAAAAATCAGCCAACAAGTACTCAGCATATGTGGGAACTCCTTTAAGACCGTTGGAAAAGCATTCCAGGTAAAGCTGGTTGAGAGAATGACAAGAGTGTACAAAGCTGTCAAGGCAAAGGGTGGCTACTTTGAAGGATCTCAAATATGTTTTGATCTGTTTTACACTTTTTTTTGGTTACTACATGATTCCATATGTGTTATTTCATAGTTGTGATTCCTTCACTATTATTCTACAATGTAGAAAATAGTAAAAATAAAGAAAAACCCTTGAATGAGTAGGTGTGTCCAAACTTTTGACTGGTACTGTAAGTATTCAGAACTTTTGCTATGAGACTTGAAATTGAGCTCAGGTGCATCCTGTTTCCATTGATCATCCTTGAGATGTTTCTACAACTTGATTGAAGTTCACCTGCGGTAAATTCAATTGATTGAACATGATTTGGAAAACCACATACCTGTGTCCCAAAGTTGACAGTGTATATCTGAGCAAAAACCAAGCCATGAGGTCGAAGGAATTGTCCGTGGAGCTTTGAGACAGGATTATGTTGAGGCAGAGATCTGGGGAAGGGTACCAAAAAACGTCTGCAGCATTGAAGGTCCCCATGAACACAGTGGCCTCCATAATTCTTAAATGAAAGAAGTTTGGAACCACTAAGACTCTGCCTAGAGCTGGCCACCTGGCCAAACTGAGAAATCAGGGGAGAAGGGCTTTGGTCAGGGAGGTGACAAAGAACCCGATGGTCACTCTGACAGAGCTCCAGAGGTCCTCTGTGGAAATGGGAGAACCTTCCAGAATGTCAACCATCTCTGCAGCATTCCACCAAATCAGGTCTTTATGGTAGAGTGGCCAGACGGAAGCCACTCCTCAGTAAAAGGCACATGACAACTTGCTTGGAGTTGCCAAAAGGAACCTAAAGAACATTCAGACCATGAGAAACAAGATTCTCTGGTCTGATGAATCCAAGATTGAACATTTTGGCCTGAACCGTCACGTCTGGCGGAAACCAGGCACCTGGCCAAAACCATCCCTACAGTGAAGCATGGTGGTGACAGCATTTTTTTCAGTGGCAGGGACTGAAAGACTAGTCGGGAAAGATGAACCTAGCAAAGTGCAGACAAATCCTTGATGAAAACCTGCTCCAGAGCATTCAGGTTGTCGTGTATTTGGCTATGTCGGTAATATTACCTGATTGAGCAAATCATGTAAATGTAATTAACTAGAAAGTCGGGGCACGACGAAAGAATATTTATAGAGCAGTTATCTTCCGAATAAACACTTAAAGACCTAGTAATATTTTACATCAATAGCAGTCAACATTAATCGTCACCTTATTTCAGTCTCATCTGAAAGTTGTAAATTCTTGGTTATCTTCATGAACCCTGGCTAACAAGTTGAATGAGCAATACAAAATTGGGTTTAATTATTTATTTACTAAATACCTAACTAATCACACAGAATTACATATACACAGAATGAATCATAGATTACACATTATGTCATAAAGGAAACCGTCCCTAACGGACGGAACAGATATGACAGCTGGTTACCCAAAGAAAAGGGGGCTGGGTTTGAGTGAAAGAGCGGGAAGACTGAAGAACAAAGGGAGAAGCGATGTCTCTATCGGGCCGTAGGAAGCTACTCTATCGTAAATACAGAATCTTATGCATTCTAAATTACCGCCCATTTGGAAAAGGAAAATGCAATAAATATTTACTCTGAGCTGCGCTTCAATAGGTTGGCGGTAGATGGAATGCCGTGTTGCCCAACAGAGTCCTTTGAAGAGTGTCTCTGGTGGTGAATGGGAAACGTTGTAGTGTCATCATTGTGTGGTAGATGGGATACTCTGTCCATCCTTTCCTAGCCCACGTTTACAGCGGCCACTGCTAACTCAACGCCTCGGAGGTATCACTTCTGTAGCAAATAAGAGTTCAAAGTTCATACCATTCGCAACCAAAGCTCACGCTGAGGTTGGCTTCGTTCTGTAGTTGACATGTTAGTCCTTTTCAACGTATGGACCGCCATCCTATCGTCCTCGGAAGAGGAGGTTACATTTTCGTCAAGGCCTTGTATAGTGGAGGGAGAAGGGTGTGTTTCAAAGTTTATAACCCATGTCTCTTCACAGGGGCGGGCAACTGATTGAGCAGAGCCCTAACCTTATGAAAACCCAAATCTCTCATTTGGAAGCTAAAATTACATTTCATCTGGTACCAAATAATTTTATATTTAAACATTTGAATTGCACAACAATTCCATGTGAATATGATAACTATAATGTGTAGACTTTCCCAGATACAGTTTATGTCGTCTTGTCATCAGTCATAATGTCTCAGATGACAACCGAACTGACATCATATTCATTAAGTACCAACGCATATTTTCAACTGGTTCTATTACCGAAATATGGTTCCTTTCCCCCCACTTGTTTGATGTTCCCAGACTCTCTCTGTTTAACAAAGGCTATTCAAGAGAGAGAGGAAAGGGAGAAAGGTATTTATGGGGGGGGGGGGTCATAAACCTTACCGAACAGGCCAACGTCATGACAAGGTCTTCAGACTGGAACGAACGTTCACCTTTCAACCGGACAACAACCCTAAGCACACACCCAAGACAACGCATGAGTGGCTTCGGGGCAAGTCTCTGAATGTCCTTGAGTTGCCCAGCCAGAGCCTCGACTTGAACCCATTCAAACTGGAGAGACCTCTCTGGAGAGACCTGAAAATAGCTGTGCAGCGATGCTCCCCATCCAACCTGACAGAGCATGAGAGGATCTGCAGAGAAAAACGCGAGAAACTCCCCAAATAAAGCTGTGCCAAACTTGTAGCGTCATACCCAAGAAGACTCGAGGCTGTAATCGCTGCCAATCGCTGGGTCTAAATACTTACGTAAATGTGATATTTAAACACAATGGGAAGTATAACTTATATAAAATGTTGATGTATAATAATGAATTCATTACCTGAATCCATCTCTATAGCCTATAAGCTTTAACAAATTATTCATACAAATATGATGAGGCCTCTCATAGACTAGGTCTTGTAGAAAGAGGGTCAACCAAGTTAGGCCTGCCAAATTAACGTAGCATTTGAAAAAATACATAAATCCAGCCTAGAGTATAGCCTATCATCATCAAAATAAAAAAAATGTGTTTATAACATGCACAATTAGAAGCATCAATCTATATAGAGCAAGCTTGACTAAATTCCAGCCCAGTAACTTTGCTCACCGCATCCTCCTTTGACTGTCTCGTCTGGCTGCCACGAAAAGCCCTCACCTTGGAGACAGTCGATCACATCATTGTGGAGCTGCTGATCTGCACGAAGTGTGTGCGTGCCACTGGCCATGTACTTTACTGGACATGCTAGCTATTCTCGGCGACACATCATCACTTCAAACGCATTCCATCTTAGTGTTATCGGTTGGCCTACAACTACTGGTAGTACCGGCAAAATGTAAGTTATGAATTGCAAATCACCATACAGCTGACACACTTCGATTTCAATCATTTTGACTTCAATTTGGCCGTCTAAAATACTATCAGCTTGCACTGCATCTTTGCTGATGAATGCCCTGATCTCTGGCCAGTGAATTGGTTCAATGACATTGTTGTTTCGTATATTAATCGCTTCTAATAGATCTGAAAATGAAGCATGAACCATGAATTTAACCGACTGTTTGTTTATAACGAGGGATGTCCCACATTTAACCTGGACAGATAAATAGTAGGAATCTGCGCTGGCTTCAGCCATGACGGCATGAGAGAGAAATGAAACATCTGCATGTCGCTTGCAGGTGTGAGCGTGTGTGTTTCAATGTCCAATCCGAGAAAGTGCGAGAAAAGTAAGGCGGGGCATCCGTTAAACAGTAATTCAACTTCGTCCGGCCTATGGCTGTTATGTAACTAAATGTGGGAAAAGTGAAGGGGTCTGAATACTTTCCGAATGCACTGTATGTAAATTTGATATGTCATTTTCAATAAACTTGCAAAAATGTCTCAAAACATGTTTTCCCTTAGTCATTATGGGGTATTGTGTGTAGATGGATGAGGAAAAACAATACATTTAAAATTCAGGCTATAACAACAAAATGTGTAATAGGTCAAGGGGTACGAATACTTTCTGAAGGCATTGTAAGTAAGTGAAGTAGCACAGCGTTTCTAGAAGGTTAGAGTACTGACGGTCATAGGTGAGGATGTGTCCACTGATGCCCTCGTAGACCACGTGTCCTTTGGACAGGAGCTCATCCCGCTCCCTCTCTGCTCTGCTGGGGCTGTCCTCTGTGATCAGACGGGTTATGGTCCCCTTGTACAGCATGTCTGCCGGGGTGCCCTGTGGAGGGAGTGGGACAGACATAGGAACAACACTCAATCATCTCACAAGATATAGAGGAGTTTCAGTTTCACAGATTTCATTAGTCGTTGTTGTAAGTTCTGAATACTTACAGTACCAGTCAAAGGTTTGGACACACCTACTCATTCAAAGGTTTTTATTTTATTTTTTATTATTTTCTACATTGTAGAATAGTGAAGACATAAAAACTATGAAATAACACATATGGAATCATGTAGGAACCCAAAAAGTTTTAAACAAATCAAAATATATTTTATGTTTGAGATTCTTCAAAGTAGCCACACTTTGCCTTGATGACAGCTTTGCACATTCTTGGCATTCTCTCAACCAGCTTCACTTGGGATGCTTTTCCAACAGTCTTGAAGGAGTTCCCACATATGCTGAGCACTTGTTGGCTGCTTTTCCTTCACTCTGCGGCCCAACTCATCCCAAAGGGTTGAGGTTGGGTGATTGTAGAGACCAGGTAATCTGATGCAGCACTCATCACTCTCCTTCTAGGTCAAATAGCCCTTACACAGCCTGGAGGTGTGTTGGGTCATTGTCCTGTTGAAAAACAAATGATAGTCCCACTAAGCGCAAACCAGATGGGATGGCGTATCGCTGCAGAATACTGTAGTAGCCATGCTGATTAAGTGTGCCTTGAATTCTAAATAAATCACAGACAGTGTCACCAGCAAAGCACCCCCACAGCATCACACCTCCTCCTCCAAGCTTCACGGTGGGAACCACACATGCGGAGATCATCCGTTCAGCTACTCTGTGTCTCACAAAGACACTGGTTGGAACAAACAATCTCAAATTTGGACTCATCAAAGCAAAGAACAGATTTCTACCGGTCGAATGTTCATTGCTCGTGTTTCTTGGCCCAAGCAAGTATCTTATTATTGGTGTCCTTTAGTAGTGGCTTCTTTGGAGTATTTCGACCATGAACGCCTGATTCACGCAGTCTCCTCTGAACAGTTGATGTTGAGATGCGTCTGTTACTTGAACTCTGTGAAGCATTTATTTGGGCTGCAATCTGAGGTGCAGTTAACTCTAATGAACTTATCCTCTGAAGCAGAGGTAACTTCCTGTGGCGGTCCTCATGAGAGCCAGTTTCATCATAGCGCTTGATGGTTTTTGCGAAGCACTTGAAGAAACTTTCAAAGTTCTTGAAATCCTCCGGATTGACTGACCTTCATGTCTTAAAGTAATGATGGAGTGTCGTTTTCTATGCTTATTTGAGCCGTTCTTGCCATAATATGGACTTGGTCTTTTACCAAATAGGGCTATCTTCTGTGTACCACCCCTACCTTCTACACCTGCATTACTTGCTGTTTGGGGTTTTAGGCTGGGTTTCTGCACAGCACTTCGTGACATCAGCTGATGAAAGAAGGGCTTTATAAATACATTTGATTGATTTATTTATTGATTGATTGAAAATTGATTGGCTCAAACACATTAAGGAAAGAAATTCCACAAACTTAACAAGGCACATCTGTTAATTGAAATTCATTCCAGGTGACTACCTCATGAAGCTGGTTGAGTGAACGCAAAGAGTGTGCAAAGCTGTAATTAAGGCAAAGGGTGACTACTTTGAAGAATCTCAAATATAAAATATATTTGGATTTGTTTAACACTTATTTGTTACTACATGATTCCATGTGTTATTTCATAGTTTTGATGTCTTCACCCTTACTCTACAATGTAGAAAATAGTAAAAATAAAGAAAAACTCTGGAATGAGTAGGTGACTGGTACTGTATATTTTTCCAGAATTAAATTTTTCATTGTGATAGCTCTGTTGAGTAAGATCCTACGGAGTGTACATCATGCACTGATGCCACATAAGAATACAATTTGTGTCTCAGACAATAAGCCCCACAGACTCTGTAGTGCTAACACTAGGTGACAAAATGTCAGCAGCAGGTTTGGTCGGGGCTTTCTGTCATATCTCTGGCACACTTTGCTGTGAGTCATATTTCCGCAGTGGCCGCTGAGTGTTTATGTAAGCCTGCTGGGAGGCTGATAGAGAGCACACAAGGCTGTCATTGGAGCCTGATATGGAGTGTTGGAGGGGGGGGGGGGGGGGGAGGTGAAGAGGGACATGTGTTGCCCTAGATCACATTTCCTGTCTGTTGATTACAGCTCTTTCCAAAGAACGGGGGTGGGTGGGTGGGGGGTGTAGTATAGGTCAGGGGCCAGGGCATCTACCCCTCAGCATTCAACTTTATCAAGGGAGATGCGAGCGACGCACCTGATACAACAAAGCCTTATCTGTACACGCGCACGCACGCATACACACACTTTCGCTTTAGCAGTCAGCTAAAAAAACAAGGAAGGAGCAGGCTACTTCCCCACCCGCTCTGATTACATCTCTCTCACCTTTCCCTCAGTTATCTATCTGGGCATATATAACATCACCCCATTTCAAGACCAGTTGGCCGAGGCAGATATTACAGCAGGCTGAGGACTGTGCATATCAGTGATGGGGCTTAGTGAGTGGAGAATAAACAGATAAATAAAGTAGAGAACAGACGTGGTACAGTGTGTACCTGTTGCTAGGGCGACAGGGAGCAATCAGAGCCACGATCATGTCACACCAGGCAGGATCAGCAGGGAGATCCTGCCTGCCTGCAGCCCCAGCCTTTACCCTGCCTTGCCTGAACACTAACTGAGCCTGACTAACTTTCCAGCCTGTGGTCATGACCTCTCAACACGTCTATGTCATTGTCCTCGTTTCATTTGGAGGCATACAAACAGTCCGGTGAGACTTTTAGGTCAAAGCTGATAAAGTTATGAGAGTAAATAAGGCACAGTAAGCAGAAGCACATTGTAGTGTTGTGGTCAGTGTGTTGCTCTTACCTGGGTGATGGAGCCTCCCCGGTAGGAGATGGGGGAGTCCTGGTGCACTCTGGTCCCTGGGATGCCCTTTGTGATGCTGCCCCCCTGCACTGCTGGCAAAGACCCTGCAAATTCAACACATCCAGGAGCAGAGTCAGAGCTTTATATTGGCATAGACATCTGTTTATGTACCAATAACAGAGAAGAAAATCCGTATAAGCAGAGAGCAGTGTACACTTGGTGCCCAACATCAAGGGGTGTGGAATGTATCTAGTTATGAACTCACCACGTCCAGCGTTGGCGTCATGGGGCATCCCCTGCGTGGACAGGTTCTCTGCCAGGGTTGACGGGCACCGCGGAGACAGCTGCTCCTGCTTCACCACCGGGTATGGACCTGGTGTGTGTGTGTGAGTCAGAGAGGGACAGAGTGAGACAAGAGCAGAGAGGAGAGAGAGTGTCAATGGAGAAAGCCCAGGACACCCAAACTCTACAATTGAAGGTTAGGGTAAGAAGAAGGCAACTCACCAGCAAACCAAGGCTGGGAGTGCTGCACCCACTCCAGACACTTGGACTCACCCACTTTCCTCTGATCCATCCAGGACAAACCCATCTGTGCAGGGGTCATCTTCCCATGGTCCATCCCGTGAGCCGGGCTATGCAGCTGCACTGGGGTGCCCTGCGAACCACATAACAACAGTGAGCATGGTGAACGGCAACACTAAATTCACTTTCACAATAACTCAACATCTAACGGGTGCTATGGCTCTCTCGAGTAGTGTCCTATACCTGTGTGATAGACCCCCCTTGCTTGTTGGAGGAGATGAGAGGGGGTGGCTCTGGCATATGGAGGGGGAGCACCGCTGCCAATCTGGCACCATCCTGCTGCAGACCAGGGGGCCCAGAGTGGCCAGCCTGCTGGAAAGCTGAGAGCAAAGACAGAAATATACTTAAAAAATATAGACATGGCAGTTTAGGGAAGCAAAGTAGGGTTGGCTAAGAATAGCACAGAGCAAGGAGGCATAACAATGAAATGGGAGATGAGACTTGAACTGGAATAGAAGGGATGAGGGTCTGATGATGGGAATAGGGAGGGGTGAGGGTATGATGATGGGAATAGGGAGGGATGACGGTTTGACTAGAGGGAATAATAGTAAGGTAGGGAAGGTCTGGGGAATAGAGAGGGGTTGTAGTGGGACAGTGGACAATCAAAGCACTTCTAACTCACATGGCTCTCAGATATCTCAATTCTTATTAGCCAACACCCGTCACGTGATCGGGTCCTTCTCACAGGCATCTCAGCTAAGAAGTAGGCTACAAGTGAAGACAGACACAGCGGGACGCAACTGCGCGGATCCTTCTTATCGAATTCCGAGGCGCATATTGAATATATCCATCCACATTTGGCCTACAGTACTTTTCGTCAGCCAACAAGATGAGTAGGCCTTACAAACAGCAAAAGCTATAGCCTGTCAATGCACTATCCCCCATAGTACATAAGTTTAACTATTCAATTGGTCAACTTGTCCTTCTGTGCAAGAAATAAATATTCCAAACCACTAGGCTACCTGCAACAAGGCTAGGCTACCTTGTGTGATGTGATAGATCTCAAATGAATACAACCACTAGCATAAAAAAACCTGTGGCTGATGCAAACGATCAGAACGTTAATCTTAAAATGTTGATAAACTATAAGGCTATTTCTATTTCTTGACATTATTTGTGCAGCAATGCGCACACGGCAGTAGGCTATAAGCGCGAATGTTCCAAAATGCAATCAATTAGCAGCGAAACACTGTTCTCCAAAGTGACCGCAAACGCAATTATGCATCTAATTCTTTATTATAAAAGTTGCATTTTTACAGTGAAAATTATCTTCCCCAAACTTGAAACTCACATGCCGCCTACGTATGCCAGTTAGGCTCTACACTGGTCGTAAAGCGGATTAATGTGGTTAATTTTGGCCACTTTAGTTGTGATACAAACCTTATCAAAACATATAGGCCTATGGGCTAGGCCAGTGGTTCCCAAACGTTTTATAGTCCCGTACCCCTTCAAACATTCAACCTCCAGCTGCGTACCCGCTCTCGCACTGTCAAATGTTGTTTTTTTGCCATCATTGTAAGCCTGCCACACACACACACTATACATTACATTTATTAAACATAAGAATGAGTGTGAGTTTTGTCACAAGAAGGTCAGCATCCTGGAGTCGCCTTCATTGTTGACGTTGAGACTGGTGTTTTGAGGGTACTATTTAATGAAGCTGCCAGTTGAGGACTTGTGAGGCGTTTGTTTCTCAAACTAGACACTAATGTACTTGTCCTCTTGCTCAGTTGTGCACCGGGGCCTCCCACTCCTCTTTCTATTCTGGTTAGTGCCAGTTTGCGATGTTCTGTGAAGGGAGCAGTATGCAGCGTTGTACGAGATCTTCAGTTTCTTGGCAATTTCTTGCATGGAATAGCCTTCATTTCTCAGAACAAGAATAGACTGACGAGTTTCAGAAGAAAGTTAATTGTTTCTGGCATTTTGAGCCTGTAATCGAACCCATAAGCACTGATGCTTCTGATACTGAACTAGTCTAAAAGGACAGTTTTATTGCTTCTTTAAATCAGGATAACAGTTTGCAGCTGTGCTAACATAATTGCAAAAGGGTTTTCTAATGATCAATTAGCATTTTAAAATTATAAACTTGGTTCCAAGATGGTGTAGCAGTCGGACGTGTGTTTTGTCTTGTCCCGTCCCGTGAAATTTTTGTTTACCTCATTTTTATTTCGTATATATTTTAATCTCACTTTCCATCTACGGACTGAATATACTCTCCTACAACCCGCCTCACCCAATGTGGTACGGGTCTGCTATTTTTATACTTTAAAACCGGAACCCCCATCAGAAGCTAGCCAGCTAACTAGCAGTCAGTTAGCCACTGCTAGCGGTCTTCACCGTTAACTCGGACACCAGTAAGCCTAAGCTCGGTCAATACCTGCCAGTCTGCACAGCGCGATATCAACCCAGAGCATATCGGACTGCTTTTTCTCTACCACATCTCCGGATTCCTACCACAAGCTCTGAACCTCTACACCGGATCATCACAGCTAGCTAGCTGCAATCCGAGTGGCTACTCCTGGATAATGTCTCTGTCCAAAGCAAGCACCAGTTAGACTCGAGCTAGACCCATCTCCCGGCAAGCCGAGGAGGTCCACCAGCCAATTCTTGGGCTACAATACCTCTTTTGCCAATTGGCCTGGACCTTTACTGCCGACACGGAGCCCTGCCGATCCATCACGACTGGTCTGCTAACGTATTTGTCCGAAGTGGTTTCAATAGGCTCTTCCGTTGCGATGTCACCGAAGGACTATCTGCAACCCCGGTCCGCTAGCCGTCTGAATCGCCGTGTCTCCAGCTCGCCTTACGTAGTTGAGACTACTGAATCGTCTCCGAATCACGTATTGCTACTAATTGGACCCTATGATCAGTCGGCTACACATGCCTCTCCCTAATATCAATATGCCTTATCTATTGCTGTTATGGTTAGTGATTGTTGTCTTATTTCACTGTAGAGCCCCCAGCCCTGCCCAATATGCCTTAGATAGCCTTTTTGTCCCACCCCACACGCATGCGGTGACCTCACCTGGCTTAACTGGTGCCTCTAGAGACAAAACCTCTCTCATCATCACTCAATGCCTAGGTTTACCTCCACTGTACTCACATCCTACCATACCCTTGTCTGTACATTATGCCTTGAATCTATTCTTCCACGCCCAGATATCTGCTCCCTTTACTCTCTGTTCCGAACACACTAGACGACCAGTTCTTATAGCCTTTAGTCGTACCCTTATCATACTCCTCCTCTGTTCCTCTGGTGATGTAGAGGTTAACCCAGGCCCTGCAGCCACCAGCACCACACCCATTCCCCCCAGGTGCTCTCATTTGTTGACTTCTGTAACCGTAAAAGCCTTGGTTTCATGCATGTTAACATCAGAAGCCTCCTCCCTAAGTTTGTTTTATTCACTGCTTCAGCACACTCCGCCAACCCTGATGTCCTGGCTTAGGAAGGCCACCAAAAATCCTGAAATTTCCATCCCCAACTACAACATTTCCCGACAAGATAAAACTGCCAAAGGGGGCGGAGTTGCAATCTACCGCAGAGTTCTGTCATACTATCCAGGTCTGTGCCCAAACAATTCGAGCTTCTACGTTTAAAAATCCAACTTTCCAGAAACAAGTCTCTCACCGTTGCCGCTTGTTATAGACCCCCCTCAGTCCCCAGCTGTGCCCTGGACACCATATGTGAATTGATTGCCCCCCCATCTATCTTCAGAGTTCGTACTGTTAGGTGACCTAAACTGGGATATGCTTAACACCCCGGCCGTCCTATAATCTAAGCTAGATGCCCTCAATCTCACACAAATTATCAAGGAACCTACCAGGTACAACCCTAAATCCATAACAACGGGCACCCTCTTAGATATCATCCTGACCAACTTGCCCTCTAAATACACCTCTGCTGTCTTCAACCAGGATCTCAGCGATCACTGACTCAAGGCCTGTATCCGTAATGGGTTCGCGGTCAAACGACCACCCCTCATGACTGTCAAACACTCTCTAAAACACTTCAGCAAGCAGGCCTTTCTAATCGATCTGGCCCGGGTATCCTGGAAGGATATTGACCACATTCCGTCAGTAGAGGATGCCTGGTTGCTCTTTAAAAGTGCTTTCCTCGCCATCTTAAATAAGCATGCCCCATTCAAAAAAATGTAGAACTAAGAACAGATATAGCCCTTGCTTCACCCCAGACTTGACCACCCTTGACCAGCACAAAAACATCCTGTGGCGATGTGCATTAGCATCGAATAGCCCCCGCGATATGCAACTTTTCAGGGAAGTAAGGAACCAATATACACAGTCACTTAGGAAAGCTAAGGCTAGCTTTTTCAAACAGAAATTTGCATAATGTAGCACTAATTCCAAAAAGTGTTGGGACACTAAAGTCCATGGAGAATAAGAGCACATCCTCCCACCTTCCCACTGCACTGAGGCTAGGAAACACTGTAACCACGATAAATCTACGATAATCGATCACTTCAAGAAGCACTTTTCTACGGCTGGCCATGCTTTCCACTTGGCTACCCCTACCCCGGCCAACAGCTCTGCACCCCCTGCAGAAACTTGCCCAAGCCCCCCCCCACCTCTCCTTCACCCAAATCCAGACAGCTGATGTTCTGAAAGAGCTGCAGAATCTGGATCCTTACAAATCAGCTGGGCTAGACAATCTGGACCCTCTCTTTCTAAAATTATCCGCCGAAATTGATACAACCCCTATTACTAGCCTGATCAACTTCTCTTTCGTATCGTCTGAGATCCCCAAAGATTGGAAAGCTGCCGCGGTCATCCCCCTCTTCAAATGGGGATACACTCGAGACACAAACTGGTATAGACCTACAGTTGAAGTCAGAAGTCTACATACACTTAGGTTGGAGTCATTTAAACTTGTTTTCATTTCTTGTTAACAAACTACAGTTTTGGCAAGTGGGTTAGGACATCTATTTTGTGCATGACACAAGTAATTTTTCTAACAATTGTTTACAGACAGATTATTTCACTTATAATTCACTGTATCACAATTCCAGTGGGTCAGAAGTTTACATAGACTAAGTTGACTGTGCCTTTAAACAGCATGGAAAATCCAAGAAAATGTCATGGCTTTAGAAGCTTCTGATAGGCTAATTGACATCATTTGTGTCAATTGGAGGTGTAACCTGTGGATGTATTTCAAATCCTACCTTCAAATTCAGTGCGTCTGCTTGACATCATGGGAAAACCAAAAGAAATCAGCCAAGACATCAGAAAAAAATTGTAGACCTCCACAAGTCTGGTTCATCCTTGGGAACAATTTCCAAATGCCTGAAGGTACCACGTTCATCTGTACAAACGATAATATGCAAGTATAAACCCCATGAGACCACGCAGCCGTCATACCGCTCAGGAAGGAGACATGTTCTGTTTCCTAGAGATGAACGTACGTTGGTGCGAAAGGTGCAAATCAATCCCTGAATAAAAAGGGGGATGCTTGCAAGCCGAAGAACACCATCCCAACCGTGAAGCACGGGGGTGGCAGCATCATGTTGTGGGGGTGCTTTGCTGCAGGAGGGTCTGGTGCACTTCACAAAATAGATGGCATCATGAGGCCGGAAAATTATGTGGATAAGCAACATCTCAAGACATCAGTCAGGAAGTTAAAGCTTGGTCGCAAATGGGTCTTCCAATTGGACACTGACCCCAAAGCATACTTCCAAAGTTGTGGAAAATGGCGTAAGGACAACAAAGTCAAGGTAATGGAGTGGCCATCACAAAGCCCTGACCTCATCCCATAGAAAATTTGTGGGCAGAACTGAAAAAGCGTGTGCGAGCAAGGAGGCCTACAAACATGACTCAGTTACATCAGCTCTGTCAGGAGGAATGGGCCAAAATTCACCCAACTTATTGTGGGAAGCTTGTGGAAGGCTACCCAAAACTTTTGACCCAAGTTAAACAATTTAATGGCAATGCTACCAAATACTAATTAAACTTCTGACCTACTGGGAATGTGATAAAATAAATAAAAGTTTAAATAAATCATTCTCTCAACTATTATTCTGTCATTTCACATTCTTAAAATAAAGTGGTGATCCTTACTAACCTAAGACAGGGAATTTTTACTAGGATTAAATGTCAGGAATTGTGAAAAACTGAGTTTAAATGTATTTGGCTAAGGTGTATGTAAACTTCTGACTTCAACTGTATATCCATCCTGCCCAGCCTTTCTAAAATCTTCGAAAGCCAAGTTAACAAACAGATCACCAACCATTTCGAATCCCACCGTATCTTCTCCACTATGCAATCTGGTTTCCGAGCTGGTCATGGGTGCACTCAAGGTCCCGAATGATATCATAACTGCCATCGATAAAAGACAGTACTGTGCAGCTGTCTTCTTCGATCTGGCCAAGGCTTTTGACTCTGTCAATCACCGCATTCTTATCGGCAGACTCAATAGCCTTGGTTTCTCAAATGACTGCCTCGCCTGGTTCACCAACTACTTCTCAGATAGAGTTCAGTGTGTCAAATCGGAGGGCCTGTTGTCCGGACCTCTGGCGGTCTTCTATGGGGGTGCCACAGGGTTCAATTCTCGGCCCGACTCTTTTCTCGGTATATATCAATGATGTTGCTCTTGCTGCTGGTGATTCTCTGATCCACCTCTATGCAGACGACACCATTCTGTATACATCTGGCCCTTCTTTGGACACTGTGTTAACAAACCTCCAAACGAGCTTCAATGCCATACAACACTCCTTCCGTGGCCTCCAACTGTTTTTAAATGCTAGTAAAACTAAATGCATGCTCTTCAACCGATTGCTGCCCACACCCGCCCGCCCTACTAGCATCACTACTCTGGACGGTTCTGACTTAGAATATGTGGACAACTACAAATACCTAGGTGTCTGGTTAGACTGTAAAACTCTCCTTCCAGACTCACATTAAGCATCTTCAATCTAAAAAATAAATCTCGAATCTGCTTCCGATTTCGCAACAAAGCCTCCTTCACTCATGCTGCCAAACATACCCTCGTAAAAGTGACTATCCTACCGATCCTTGACTTTGGCGGTCATTTACAAAATAGCCTCCAACACTCTACTCAGCAAATTGGATGTAGTCTATCACAGTGCCATAAGTTTTGTCACCAAAGCCCCATATACTACCCACCACTGCGACCTCGCTACATATTCGTCGCCAAACCCACTGGCTCCAGGTCATCTATAAGTCTTTGCTAGGTAAAGCCCCACCTTAGCTCACTGGTCACCATAGCAACACCCACCTGTAGCACACGCTCCAGCAGGTATATTTCACTGGTCATCCCCAAAGCCAACACTTCCTTTGGCCACCTTTCCTTCCAGTTATCTGCTGCCAATGACTGGAACGAATTGCAAAAATGACTGAAGCTGGAGACGTATATCTCCCTCACTAACTTTAAGCATCAGCTGTTTGAGCAGCTTACCGATCAATGTACCTGTATACAGCCAATCTGTAAATAGCACACCCATCTACCTCATCGCCATATTGTTATTTATCTTCTTGCTCTTTTGCACCCCAGTATCTCTACTTGCACATCATCATCTGCACATCTATCACTCCAGTGTTAATGCTAAATTGTAATTATTTTCGCCTCTATGGCATATTTATTGCCTACCTCCCTAATCTTCTACATTTGCACAAACTGTACATAGATTTTTCTATTTTCTTTTCTTTTGTTTTATTGACTGTATGTTTGTTCATGTGTAACTCTGTGGTGTTGTTTTTGTCGCACTGCTTTGCTTTATCTTGGCCAGGTCGCAGTTGTAAATGAGAACTTGTTCTCAACTGGCCTACCTGATTAAATAAAGGTGAAAAAATAAATAAAAATAAAATTAGCTCACACAACGTGGCATTGGAACACAGGAGTGATGGTTGATGATAATGGGCCTCTGTACGCCTATGTAGTTATTCCATTAAACATCAGCCATTTCCAGCTACAATAGTCATTTACAACATTAACAATGTCTACACTGTATTTCGGATTAATTTGTTATTTTAAATGGACAAAAAATTTGCTTATCTTTCAAAAACAAGGACATTTCTAAGTGACCCCAAACTTTTGAACGGCAGTGTGTGTGTGAAATTAGTTTTGATTTAGAATGGACCATTATCATGCACTTGTCTCAGAACAGGGTCATGGGGGTAAAAAATGTATGTCATCTAAGCATTTAAATAGCTTTTCCCGTGGTTTATTTTCATGCCTGCCAGGTACGCTATACTCCTGCTGTAAAGCGAAACAATGTGCTTAATATTAGGAAAGTTGATAAATGAATATAAACTGAACCAAAACATAAACGCAACATGTAAAGTGTTGGTCCCACATTTCATGAGGTAAAATAAAAGATCCCAGACATTGTCCATATGCACAAAAAGCTTATTTCTCTCAAATGTTGTGCACAAAATTGTTTACATTCCTGTTAGTGAGCATTTCTCCTTTGCCAAGATAATCCATCCATTGACAGGTGTGCATATCAAGAAGCTGATTAAACAGCATGACCATTACACAGGTGCACATTGGGCTGGGGACAATAAAAGGCCACTCTAAAATGTTCAGTTTTGTCACACAACACAAAGCCACATATGTCTGTTTTGAGGGAGCGTGCAATCGGCATGCTGACTGCAGGAATGTCCACCAGAGCTGTTGCCAGAGAATTGAATGTTAATTTTTCTATCCTAAGGCATTTCTTTTCTATCCTAAGGCATTTTATCCAATGTCATTTTAGAGAATTTGGCTATACGTCCAACCGGTGTCACAACTGCAGACCACGTGTAAACACGCCAGCCCAGGACTTCCACATCCGGCTTCTTCACCTGCAGGATCATCTGAGACCAGCCACCCAGACAGCTGATGAAACTGAGGAGTATTTATGTCTGTAATAAAGCCCTTTTGTGAAAAAAACAAATTCTGATTGGCTGGGCCTGGCTCCACAGTGGGTCCTCCCAGGCCCATGGCTCCACCCCTGCCCAGTCAAGTGAAATCCATAGATTAGGGTGCTGGGTACCAGGGACTGGCACATTTGGGAGGCCACTAATGACCAACAGCAGCATCAGAGCTTGGAGAAGCCTAGTTACCACGACTAAACGGTCAGGTGGAATTTGACTGCGGTCACCGTAACAGCCCTAAGTGGGACTCACAGGAGTTGTAATGGAGTAGGTGCTGGTCGTGGCTGAGCTTGGCCATGTCTCGATGGGACATTGGGTAGGGGGACATGACGGGCCGGCCCAGTGTAGTGGCCCTCAGGTCCTCTGGCCCCACCGCCTGCTTCTTAGGGTCACCATGAGGAGAGAAGGCCCGGGACTTATCTGCAAGACGGGACAAACACACACACACAAACGGTAAGGGATAGGGGGTAGCTGCTATCTTTCTGGAAGCTGAGAACCATCCCTTGGTCAGCGCTAGCTTTTTATTCTCCTTCTCATCATCATCATTACTATCATCATTACTATCATCATCATCATAGCAAGGAGTGCAGCCAGGCAGCGTCTGCGCAGTCAGCCACACAGCAATGCTGCTCCACACACCCACAGCACACACACTGCCAAACCTTGTAATAGTGTTACACACACACAATCAAATCCCACTGAGGAAGTGAATTTAGCTAGGTGTGTGTTGGGCGAAGGGGTATGAGTTAGGGATAGATTGGGGTGGGGCGGGGTGTGAACCTACGTAATCCGTGAAGTAGAGTCTGCAGCCACCTCTCGTTGCCTTCCAGCTCTGCAGGGACACAGACATACTGCAGCTGATCACATACATCACACTCACACACACAGTCACGCGTACATATGTCCATGTAGGGCTGGGCGATATGACCAAAATATTATATCACTGATTTATTTTAAATTGACGATATGACAGTATTTAACGCTATTTTATGTTTTTTAATAATAAAAGTTCTAAATTTGCTTCATGAGTAATGCGTGACCCTAGGGTGGCAACACATACAGTTGAAGTCGGAAGTTTACATACACTTAGGTTGGAGTCATTAAAATTTGTTTTTCAACCACTCCATAAATTTCTTGTTAACAAACTATAGTTCTGGCAAGTCGGTTAGGACATCTACTTAGTGCATGACACAAGTAATTTTTCCAACAATTGTTTACAGACAGAATATTTCACTTATAATTCACTGTATCACAATTCCAGTGGGTCAGAAGTTTATACACTAAGATGACTGTGCCTTTAAACAGCTTGGAAAATTCCAGAAAATGATGTCATGGCTTTAGAAGCTTCTGATAGTCTAATTTACATCATTTGAGTCAATTGGAGGTGTACCTGTGGATGAATTTCAAGGCCTACCTTCAAACTCTGCCTCTTTGCTTGACATCATGGGGGGAAAAAAAACAAAACAGCCAATACCTCAGAAAAAAATGGTAAACCTCCACAAGTCTTGTTCATTCTTGGGAGCAATTTCCAAATGCCTGAAGGTAGGTACCACGTTCATCTGTACAAACAATAGTACGCAAGAATAAACACCATGGGACCACGCAGCCGTCATACCGCTCAGGAAGGAGACGTGTTCTGTCTCCTAGAGATGAACGTACTTGTGCAAAAAGCGCAAATCAATCCCTGAACAACAGCAAACGACCTTGTGAAGATGCTGCAGGAAACAGGTACAAAAGTATCTATATCCACAGTAAAACGAGTCCTATATTCACATAATCTGAAAGGCCGCTCAGCAAGGAAGAAGCCACTGCTCCAAAACCGCCATAAAAAATCCAGACTACGGTTTGCAACTGCACATGAGGACAAAGAACGTACTTTTTGGAGAAATGTCCTCTGGTCTGATGAAACAAAAATAGAACTGTTTGGCCATAATGACCATCGTTATGTTTGGAGGAAAAAGAGGGAGGCTTGCAAGCCGAACAACACCATCCCAACCGTGAAGCACGGGGGTGGCAGCATCATGTTGTTGGGGTGCTTTGCTGCAGGAGGGACTGGTGCACTTCACAAAATAGATGGCATCATGAGGTAGGAAAATTATGTGGATATATTGAAGCAACATCTCAAGACATCAGTCAGGAAGTTAAAGCTTGGTCGCAAATGGGTCTTCCAAATGGACATTGACCCCAAGCATACTTCCAAAGTTGTGGCAAAATGGCTTAAGGACAACAATGTCAAGGTATTGGAGTGGCCATCACAAAGCCCTGATCTCAATCCCATAGAACATTTGTGGGCCGAACTGAGCGTGTGCGAGCAAGGAGGCCTACAAACCTGAATCAGTTACACCAGCTCTGTCAGGAGGAATGGGCCAAAATCCACCCAACTTATTGTGGGAAGCTTGTGGAAGGCTACCCAAAACATTTGACTCAAGTTAAAACAATTTAAAGGCAACGCTACCAAATACTAATTGAGTGTATGTAAACTTTCGACCCACTGGGAATGTAATGAAATAAATAAAAGCTGAAATAAATAATTCTCTCAACTATTATTCTGACATTTCACATTCTTAAAATAAAGTGGTGATTCTAACTGACCTAAGACAGGGAATTTCTACTTGGATTAAATGTCAGAAATTGTGAAAAACTGAGTTTAAATGTATCTGGCTAAGGTGTATGTAAACTTCCGACTTCAACTGTACATTCTAAGTGATTTCAATGGGTCTTTATTCTGATTGTTTTATACTGTTCAATTCAACACAATTTTTAAAATCAATTTCTGCATTTGACATCATTTCCACACTGCCATGTAGGGCTGCACGATATGAGCAAGCAATCTGGGCCGTATTTTTAACCAAATGTTGCAATATGACTTGCGATTTAGAGCAAAATACTTGGGTTAACTGTTGGAATCATGGAAATAGAATGTCTATTCTAGTTATATAGTTAGAATATAATTTGTTTGACATGACAACTAATGAAAATGCCAGGGAGGAGTTATTATGACAGGGTAGGAACAAAAGTGTCGTTAGGTGTTTCCTAGGTGACCCTATAATCTTTGGCTACATTTAATGTTTTCTCTTAGCTACTTCATGTAGCTAACATATTCTTTCTTTGTGTATTCCTCTTTGATTTCGAAGATACTGTTGCACAAACATGCTGATTTAGGTCTACACCATCACTATTATTATCAGGCTGTATTAGCTAGCTACGTTTGCTCTTACTCAGTACATTTATTTGCTAGCTAGAAATTAGCTTTAGCGGCTAACAATCAGCGGCTCACAAGATTTGGGAACAACTTGCTAAGAAAAGACAAACTAGCTGTTTGCAGATGTAAGAAACACAAACTAATAGTGTAATTATAGAATGCTGGTAGATTTATATTAAGAAGCAAAGTGACAACTGCATCATTGTCATCAACATTGTTGCATATGCTGCATTGACCATGCAGACTGAACGCAAGTGTCTCGTGGTCAAGGAACATCAAATGTTCTCCTTGAGTGACAGGAGCCGGGGCTAGGTCTGTGTGGAAAGCGGCATAGAGAGAGAAAGACAGAGAGAGTGGAGAGAGATGACTCAAGTAGCGAAGTAAACTATAAAAATGGACGTCACACACTGCGTATCACATTTAACAATCCAAAAATTCTAATACCGTTATAGAAGGTAAAGTAAAAACCCACACCGGTCCGTGCATCAATACCGGTATATCGCAAAAAACGGTATACCGCCCAGCCCTATGTCCATGCAGCTCGAATCCCCAGATGGAAACTCTTCAGTCCTCCATGTCTGTCTGACTATTTATAACTCCAGCTCAACAGTGGAGAGAATTTTGGGTAAACATCTGCTAATTAACTTCTAAATAAGACTAGGTCTGGATAGGTCTAGTAACTCACATGGAGCAAAACTCCACAATGATATCAAAGACTGAACTTTACACAGATCCCGCTGCATGGTTATACCTGACTGTGAGCCCAACGATCAATACCTGCACTTTAGACAACACACTGTGGAACTGACAGAGTCCTCAAGTAAGCATGGAATCATCCAGAGCTACCAGGAGCTTCTAAACAATAGCACCAACGTAGAATCAAAGTAACAGTTTAGCTGTAGGAGGGAGTTGTGTTTAGACTGAGCAGGAGTGTGAGAGGAGCTGGGGAGAGAGAGGGCTGATGTTCGTACCGTCTTTGTCGCTGGCGGAGGGGCTACGTGGGTGGACGCGGGGGCTGCTGATGTTATGGGGGTCGCCCTGCGCTGGGTAGGGGTGCTGTTTGCTGGGCTGACCTGCATGCTGCTTGGCCTCCTGGGAGGACTCTCCATGAGCCATGCTGATCTGCTGCTGGTAGAGAGCCAGGGCATGAGGGGGCAGCTCAGCCTTACTACACCCGCCCCGAGGTCCACCATCCGGCATCTGGGGCATCTGCACACACAGGAGAGAGAAGCCTGGTGAGCAACAGATACACATACAAACAATATACACCCGGGAGATCCCACATCTAATGACCCGGTTCCTCTTATTTTCCCTAATGCCTGGCATCTTGTTTCTCCTCTGGGTCAATGTATCCCCTCTCCTCCAGCTGGCCTGCTTATCTAATACAAATATGATAGGACTTCATCATTTTACTCGCCATGCTGTTATCTGTGTAAGAAGCAGTATTGTCATTACAGGAGGGCTGGCCTTAATACCACTAGGGGGTAGAATGACCAGGCTGGACTAATCCAAGGACTTATCTGTTACTGATTCTACCTGGCTGGCTTCCATATGCTTTCCAAGGATGGAGGAGACAAAGATACAGGCTGTGGCCCTGGCGTGGGATGCACTGACTCACACAGAAAGTGGTAAGACTCACAATAGGGGGGATGGCAGCAGCCCTCTGTTTGAGCTGCTTCAGGTCCATGGGCTTCTGCAGGGGGGAGGAGATGACCCCATCATGGGCATAGTTCAGCAGGCTGGGACGGCTGGGAGACGTCATCCTGGAGAGGGAGAGAAAGAGAGAGAGAGACACAGAGAGAAAGAGAGACACAGAGAGAGAGAGAGAAAGAGAAGTAGAGGAGAGAGCAAGAGAGAGAAGTAACTAGAACACAGAGTTCCCCAGTCAGTAGCATGCCAATGGATGTCCCACGCATTCCTTAATATGGCCACAGCCCAGATTCTCTTATTTACTTTCCCAATAAACACAGATTGACCTGGAGCAGAACCTCGCACTATGAAAACACAAAGAGAGCAGAGGTTCTGATTGTGTTTCCATCCCACATGCATTACCACCCATCCCCCACTCACAGATACACTCATACAAACTCACAAAGATACTCTGCCACACACACACACAGACAAGAGACTGGGGAGCACACACACTCCCTCCCATTGTTTGCTTTGGCACAGAGGGCAACGTTTCCCTAGGCTCTGCCAATACATGCAGTCTGCTGTCATGGAAAAAACAGAACAAATACCATGCAAACACTGCAGGACGAATCACCACTCCCCCAAGCCGTCAGCCCACATCTTTGACACACACATTTGCGCTTGCAGGCAAACACACTCAGACAGAAGCACGCAGGTACATACAAAATGAGGACATTTTACTGATATCGATAATGACAAGTTGCCTATACTAGAACAATATTGTTTGATGGTGAAGAGAAAGGTGAAGTCTGTCAATATAGGCAACAGCTAACAGGACAACTGATTTTCAGCATTTAAAGTTGTAGTAGTGGTGGTTTTAAGGGCAATATGAAAAAGTAACTGTGTGCACATTAATGTTAAAAACATATCTTTAGAGTTATCGTTAAAAGGTTTTTGTACATATCACCCAGCTCTAGTACATATGCACACACTCACAAAGGCAGATGGAGTTTATGTTGATGATTGTTGTAGAGTATTGGCCACAAATGGCTTGACATCTTAGGGCTATACAGAAGAACACTAGTGACACTCTTCCCCTCTTCCCTTCCCCAGTCCAGATGTAGGTCTCGCTGCAGTGGGGAATCCAGAACCCCCCCCCACCTTAGTCAATGCCACTCAGACATTGCTTATCCTAATATCGATTATTTTACTGTAGATTTGTGTGTATTGTTGTAAATTGTTAGATACTACTGCACTGTTGGAGCTAGGAACACAAGCATTTCACTACACCTGCAATAACATCTGCTAAAAATGTGTGTGTGATAAATAAAATTTGAACAGCCCCCCCCAGCCCTGAGCCCACACCTATAACCCCCCCAACCAGCCCAGAGCCCTCACATGCAACCCCTCCTACCCCACCCAGCCCTGAGCCCTCACATGAAACCCCCCCCTACCCAGCACTGAGCCCCCACATGCAACCCCCCCTACCACACCCAGCCCTGAGTCCTCACATGAACCCCCCCAGCCCTGAGCCCTCACATGAACCCCCCCCAGCCCTGAGCCCCCACATGCAAACCCCCCAGCCCTGAGCCCCCAAATGCAACCCTCCCTCCCCTACTCAGCCCTGAGCCCCCACCTGTTCTTCTCTGTACTGTCCAACTCCTCCAACTCGTCAGCGCTGCAGGTGGCACTAGAGTCACTGTCTGCGTGGGAGCCCGTCTTGGGCCCATGGTCCCTCTTGGAGCTCTTGGATGAGCTCTTGCTCTCCTCTGCATCTGCAGTGGGGGGCTTCATGTCTCGGTCTGTGGATTCGCTTGGCTGCTCCTTGCTGCCCTCCTCCTCCTCTGTCTTCACCTCCTGCTTGATGGCCTTCCCCACTTCTCCTGGGGGTTTCTCATCTCCTCCCTGGCCCATGTGGGAACCTGAGGCCTCCTTGTCCCCAGAGTTTGAGCCAGCTTTGGCCCTGCCATTACCCTCCTCTTTGGCCTTGCTGTCCTCAGAGGAACGCGGAGAGGGCAGGCTCTCTGTGTCAGAGCTGTTGTTAGCACCACCTGGTAAAGGAGAGCGAGAAGGACAGATAAAGAATGGAAGACCGCAGATATTACATCGGCTGCCTAGCTGAGTAGTAATCTAGTAAATAAAAATAAAATAAAATGTTATTGATCGCATACAGATATTTAGCAGATGTTACTGCGAGTGTAGCAAAATCCAACAGTGCAGTAATAAAACAATACAGCAAAGTTGCTTAGGAGCCATGAACAGGGCGACCATGTCTATCGGTGCCATCTTGCTATCATGTAAAATCCCCGTCCTCTTTCACATCCCTCTCTCTTGTGCCCCATCTTTCTCTAAAACCAGATTTCTCAAAGTGCCACTTTCCACCTAATTGGCTTTCACTGTACAATGAGGGAGAACACAAAACCAATTTTGAATGTGGAGGAAATACCCTGGGACTTCCCAGCTCTATTCGGGTAACTGAGACTATAGGTATATCAACAAATTACTACATCAGGGGTCGGCAATATGTAGCATTCGGAAAGTATTCAGACCCCTTGACTTTTTCCACATTTTGTTAGGTTATAGCCTTATTCTAAAATAAAATTGTTTTTCCCCCTCAATCTACACACAATACCCAATAATGACAAAGTGAAAATAGGCCTTTTGAAAATAAAAAACAAAAATATGTTATTTACATAAGTATTCCGACCCTTTGCTATGAGACGCCAAATTGAGCTCAGGTGCATCCTGTTTCCATTGACCATCCTTGAAATGTTTCTACAACTTGATTGGAGCACCTGTGGTAAATTAAATTCATCGGACATGATTTGGAAAGGCACACACCTGTCTATATAAGGTCCCACAGTTGACAGTGCATGTCAGAGCAAAAACCAAGCCATGAGGTCGAAGGAATTGTCTGTAAAGCTCAAAGACAGGATTGTGTCGAGGCACATTTCTGCAGAATTGAAGGTCCCCAAGAATACAGTGGCCTCCATCATTCATAAATGGAAGAAGTTTGGAACCAGTAAGACTCTTTCTAGAGCTGGCTGCCCGGCCAAACTGAGCAATCGGGGGAGAAGGGCTTTGGTCAGGGAGGTGACCAAGAACCCGATGGTCACTCTGACAGAGCTCCTCTGTAGAGATGGGAGAACCTTCCAGAAGGACAACCATCTCTGCAGCACTTCCCCAATTAGGCCTTTATGGTAGAGTGGCAAGACGGAAGCCACTCAGTACAAGGTACATGACAGCCTACTTGGAGTTTGCCAAAAAGCACCTAAAAGGACTCTGACCATGAGAAACAAGATTCTCTGTTCTGATGAAACCAAGATTGAACTGTTTGGCCTGAATGCCAACCGTCACGTCTGGAGGAAACCTGGCACCATCCTTACAGTGAAGCATAGTGGTAGCAGCATCATTCTGTGGGAAAGTTTTTCAGTGGCAGGGACTGGGGGATAAAAAATAAAAATGTTTTTGCTTTGTCATTATGGGGTATTGTGTGTAGATTTATGAGGTTAAAAATCAATTTAATAAATGTTCAACATAACAAAATGTTGAAAAAGTAAAGGGGTCTGAATACTTTCTAAATGCACTTTGTCATTTTAGTTTTGGGTCAAAAATACTCAAATCACCAGGAATTTAGCCAAAATCTGTTGAAGTATTCACACAAATATTGATTCTAGATGCAAAGACTGAGCTATTGAGATGCCAAGGTTCCACAGCTCTCCATGGTTACTAATATACTAGAAACGACGAGCAATAACAGTTAACAGTAGTGCGAATTTGGCCTAAAGTGAGTTGAGGGGCCGTTATCAACCCAGGGTATTTAAATGAGTCTACCAGTAATATGAGCAATCAGCCAGGATCCAAAAGAAGTTTCTAGAATTAAAAATGCAGATGTTGGTATGTAGACCACATGTGGAAATATTTGTTACAGAGCAAAAAAGTATGTATCTAAATAATGAATGTCTCAGCCAAGTGCTTTGAATTCCCATCTCATTTTGATGATTGCAGTCTTTGTATTCTCAGAATCGCATTCAACTCCACATTCTACACAGACATTATTGTGATGCTGTTAAAAGTCCATATTGCACTTAATTCTTCCTTCAGCACTCAAGACACTCCAGATATTTCTAATCAAGAAATACTGTCATCACATATCGTAATCATAAAAACATAACCTTCAAATTGATTGAAAACGGTTTCATAAACTTGTTTCAACAAAGTGTACATGGCTGGTTTCTAATCAGTCCATGTGAATGAGTGATTGCAAGTTCATGGAAGTATTCTGACAGTGCTTATGGACGGTATACTGACAATGGCTCCCTGTCCTCTATGACATTGATTACTGTAGTGTGTGTGTTGTACCTACCTTCTCCATCCTCGGGGGCCTCCTCCTCGTTGCCGCTGGCCCCGGAGCCCTCCATCTCCTCCTCCTCGGCAGCAGACGGGGCGCTGGCCTCTTCACTTTGTAGAGCTTTGCCTTTACGCCGCGCCTTACGCTCTCTCTCCTGGGTGAAAACCAACACACTAAATACCGCAGCTTGGGAACAACACGCTATGAGAACCACAAGGTAAATGTGCCTACTGCTGTCTGTAACTCAGAGGAATGGCTAGCACTAAGATAGGTGCATTACTAGGTCAGACTATAGGTTTTCTTTGAAAGAGTTAATCATTTAATTGTTCTAGAAAGGAAGATGAGACATTACCGATTTCATTTTATGCTGTTGCAGAATCTCGTCGAGTTTCTGCCTCTTCTTATAGTTGAAGTAGAAATTCTTGCACTGGGACACAGTTTTGGAGCCCACCATCTTGGCGATGGCCGACCAATTCCTACCATACTGGAGAAGACCTGGAAGAAACATGGACAAGGATTAGACTACAGCACATGCAGACAAGCCAGGACTTTATTACATAGAATAATCATTTAAATCTAATTTACTACATGAAGAACGACAATCTGTCAATAAACATCTGTCAGTTGAGTCCAAGATATTTTTCCTCCCTCCCCTCCCCTCCAGCTCAACAGTTTTGTCAAATTGCATAATCACACCATGTGTTGTTCTTAGCTGAACCTGTCATATCAATCTAACTAATGACATCACTAATTCTCATCGCTGGGCTGGGGTCATTCTGATAAAGACTGGTGCTTTGCCCGGTCAACCACATGATAGTGCCTTACACAAAAGGCTAGAAGCCCTGCTGTGCCCAAAGTTGAGACAGATCAACCTGTCTTGGGACCACACTGCTACTGTGTGTGTGTGTGTGTGTGTGTGTGTGTGTGTGTGTGTGTGTGTGTGTGTGTGTGTGTGTGTGTGTGTGTGTGTGTGTGTGTGTGTGTGTGTGTGTGTGTGTGTGAGAGAGCGAGAGAGAGAGAGCGATAGAGTTCGAATTGACTGCATCCGTGATGCATTGTGGGTAAATTGTGACTGATTGATCTACAAATAATAATGAGTAGCTACTTATGATACAAGGTGAATAGTCAGTCGGCAGTCGCCTGCAGTGGTGGTTGCAATGTGGAACAAGCCCCAACGTGTGTGTGCGTGTTTTACTTCCACCCCCCCCAGAGTGTCCAGTCAGCTACGGGCAGCTCATTAACAGTAGCCGCTGTAAGGAGCTTACAACGCCCAATTGTTTCCTGTGCCAGCCTGACAGCTTCTGGCATGAGGAAAGACTCTCGTGGGCCAGGTCACGCTCCGTTATCAGTGGGCATGGACCCAACAACTTCCTAGGACAAAAAACTTTAGACATGTGTTCCCAAGATAATATCTCCAAACGGAGGCAGTAGGACAACAATCTAACAGCCACACGATAAGACAACACTTTACAAAGCACCAGGCCTGCACCATCTCCTATCCATCTTTTATTTATTTACCCAACAAAAGTTTACTACAGGTTAAAAGTACCACCTCAACAGCAAGTGAATGTAGGCCATGTTTGTGTAGTCCCTTTCTGACAGTTGACTCATGCACTTCGATATTGATTGTGGCAAGAGAGGCCTGTAGATCCCTTTATGTTACCCTGGGGTTCTTACAGACTTCTATGAGCATCTTTCGGTCATCTCTTAGGCTGAATTTGGTGGGACGCCCTGTCCTAGCTAGACTGCCAGTGGTCTGGAATTTTCCCCATTTGTAGATGATCTGTTGGACAGTGGAATGATGTTCTTCGAAATGCTTGGAAATGGATTTGTAACCCCCTCCCAGACTCATGGTCATCAATTGTGTCTTTTGAGGGCCTCGGATAGGTCTTCTGATATTTGCATGGTGTGTTACCACACCCTCATATGGTTCAGACCAAACCAGACCAAGTTTCTAATCTTTATGGAAGGCTGGACCCTCCCAAGGTACTCTCTAATTATTTCCTAATCATTTGCACCTGTTTTGGTACACCTGATCCTAATTTTTCCTGCTTGAGGAAATTACATTTTTGTTTATTTTAATTGCATAACATTGTCAAAGTACATTTTTGTGTGTGTTATATGTTAAATTGGGTTACTTTCATCAATGAATGTGGTTGCAATTTAGCTCAAATACCCATGTGTCCAAATATAATAAATAAATAAAAAAAGACCACTTTCCAAAGGGTGTACTTACTTTTTCACATGACTGTATACACACAAACACTACCTCAGTCCAAAACTTGACTGTCATATTCCCTCTCAGGCCTGTGTGAATGTACAACCCATCAAGTGTTAAAACTAGACTGGGTATTTCATTTTAAATATTCATTACAGGTGTGGATGCAAAGCAGGAGAGATGTGAGAGACAGAAAGAGAAAGAGAGGGCCGGACAACCAGGTTCTTTCCAAGAGAGAAGAACACGTGATCAACACCTATTAACCTTTTACAGCCTTGTCCCGGGGTGCAGGGAGACAGCCCACTGAGCCCAGAGCACACAAGTCCAGTCAGACACCCTGCTACGTGCCACACCAAGAACACACACACTTTGCTCTACCCAGTAAACCTGAAGCAATAACACTGCAATTCATTCACTGGAAGTCAAGGGTCACTTTGTTACGACTCACTTTCACAGATTCAGTCCATTCAGTTTAACCAGAGCACAGAAACAATCCCAAGCAGCTCCAGTTCCATCGGCCTCAGGTCCTGGCCAGTGGAGCAACACACAAGAGGAAGCAGGCATCCAATCAGCTGCTGCTCAGCTAGAGCAGGTGGCAAACTCAATCAACCAATTACGATCCTCCATTTCCATAAAAGCTCCTCCCATCGATGGCACAATCAACACCTAGTGAGTGTCCTCCTTCTCATGTGCTTGTCACTCCAGCTGTCCCTCGTGCCCCTGGTCTGTATCACACTATCGGCAGTCTGATCTCTGTGGAGAAGGCAGGTAGTGATTCCACTCCAGAGGGGCAGAGAAAGAAAACAGCTAGGCTCCAGCTCAGCCTCCACACCCCTCCTGCTGGCCTGATACTGGAGCCAGTGTCAGGTTGACATGCTCAAAACAGCACATGCTCTGCGTCTTGCCTCTCCCTTGCTTTTTCCTCGCCTTTTCACTTCCCACACTCTCTCGCTCGCTCTCCGTCAGGGCTAGTCCGTTGTTCTCCGCCAGGTCCTTCCCCAATGGCTGCTGTCTAAAAGGACTTTCACAGGAAAGTGGGACTGTGGGGCGGTGCTATGTGCTCAGCCTCTCTCTCCCCTCATCTGATCTCTCCTCTATCTTTCCCTTTTTTCTCCCCTCCCTCCCTCTTTCACTCTCACTGCCAGCAGGCAGAGCTGCACACACACACACACACACACACACAAACACATAAACACACACTCCCTCAGTCTCTCTTTTTCGCTTGCTTACTCTCTCTCTAACACATACACAGCTAGTCTGAGGGTAAACAGAGGAGAGAGAGTGAGAGCAGGGGAGTTGAGCTAGAGGGACAATGGAGGAGAGGAAGAGAAAGGGGGAGTTGATGTTGATACCATGAGAAAGCATAAAGGGTTTCACATTTTTCCTGACTGACCTGCTTTTCATCCTGAATGTGACCCCTCTCCAATCTACAACAACACCGAGAAAGGGAGAGCCGAAAATGGAAAAAAAATAAAAGAATCTTCCACAGCTCCTGCCAATCTGGGCCTGTGCCATCCCCTCCCATCTCAGGACACACTGACTGGGAGGCCAGAGTAGAGAGTTTGGAGCGCGAGAGGAAAGGAAGGGGGGAGAATGCTCTGGCCTGATCCACTCCAACAGTCCAGAGCACAGCAGAACACAACAGAGAAAGCTCTACCTACTACTCCTTTAAAAGGACCTGTACAGTACTACAGCAGGCATGAGGGAGCGACCCGATTATCCAGCTGCCTGGCTGCTCAAGTAAGCCTGCCAGATTAGAGAACTTACATAACAAACACTAGCCAAGGAGTGAGTACACACACACTCCCCCCACACCCTACTTTACCTGGCTCTACAGTGCGACCATTTTAATCGCATTTCCGCATTAAAAATAGATGTGTGTGGACTGAAAAAGTAAAGTATGAGCATATGTGCGAGTTGTGATATACAGCAAAAAAGTATTTCTGCCGTTTTGTTTAATTGCTGGTAGCTAATCACACAAAGAACTAGAGTCCCATATATCTCACCTTGAGGAGCAACAGTGCCTTGGGCGCTCTGCGCACTGTGAGTGAAGTGCTGAAAGATGAATTTTTAAAAGTGCACAGGCATAGAAGTTGGTTGAATTTACCCAAAAGTCTACTAAACGTGACTGACTCCTGTTTCTTGGTTATTTACATCGGTTTGTTTACACACTAAGTTGTTTTTCAATGTTAGTTTGAGCTTGCTCAACTGCTAGGGAAGAGACGTCAGAGAATCTTCTCTCAGACAGACCTGGGCGTCCCACCCAATGATGTATATATACCCTGTATTTGTGATGTAACGTATTGGCCGATGAGAAGCTTTGAAGCCACCAGTCGGCCATATTGGCACTCCCCAGTAGGAGCAGTCCTCCATAGTAATGAATGGAATTCTACAGTATTTCAATTAAATGTTTCAGGGACAGAATTACATGTATTTAAGTATTTAGTTGTAGCGGGGACAGTAACATTAGTATGTTATATATTATTTTATTTTTATGTTTCACTCAAATAACATAATTGAAAAGTATGCTTGTAGGTGTCTGTAATATAATAAATGTGTCAAAAATGAATCTAGACATTTAAAAATGCATTTCTATTGCTTCCAAAATATATAT
This sequence comes from Salvelinus alpinus, assembly GCF_045679555.1. NCBI lineage: Eukaryota > Metazoa > Chordata > Actinopteri > Salmoniformes > Salmonidae > Salvelinus > Salvelinus alpinus. Next base: position 78,979,258 of record NC_092090.1, on the reverse strand, counting down.
ATTTTACAATGGAGGATGAGTGTCAAGACGGAGGCGCGGTGGCTTCAAAACATTGCCCTTGTCAGTCCTCTAGTGTATATATAAATGATTGGTCCCACCACATAACTGGCCCGCCCCTTAAAGGGGCAGCTGAACATTTCTCTCTCACCTAAGTGACTCAAATATTTGAGGGTACATTGTACTTGATTGAGCATGGCACACTCCCAAAACCTTTTATTCATGAACTTTTAATAATTTCTTATAATAAAAACTCTCCCTCAAATACATTAATTGTGCTCCTAAACGTATTTGTGTGCTTCTAAATTGTTCAACTAAGGCGGGCATAGAATCCTACCTTAATTACACACACCACACACACACTAAAAGGGATATACAAGAACAAGGGAGGGAGACTTAACAAAGTTCTACAATCCCTTGTTAAAGATGCCAGGCTTTTTGAACAGGAAAGACAAGGGGAATCCGTCAACGTTTGTGGCCTTGCCATCCCATGGGGGATTCCTGGCACTGCCACGCTGAAATGCTGCCATGCTATGAATGTCATTATTGAGATCTTTTTAGCACAAGGGGACAAACACATTAGCATGAGGAGATGTAAGCCTCTTTAAAACATATACAGGTCAAGCTCCTGGAAGTGGAGTGTGCACCTTGACTGTTGGGCTGGCATTTACATTCAGGCCAGGGTTAGGGGAGCGGGGCTGGGACTGGTGGGCTACTCTACATATGAGGAGCCGTGGAGGGGGAAGCCCTTTTGGCAGGCATGGTTACTGGCTGATGAGCAATGGCGGAGTGGGGGGTTGAAAGATCCCCTCCCCCCTGGACAGGGGCCCTGTGGTTGTGGTTACATAAGCCCTTCATAGAAGCCCAGCTCCCACCGGGCTGCAGGACTAATCCCCTGGGATGCAGCGGCCCACTAATCCCAGTGCGGGAGAATGGAGTTGAAGACATTAAGCAGGATTACTACTCAGGGCCATGTTCAAGGGCCAGCGCCAGTCATTACAACAGCACCCCGAGACTGAGTCTGCAGACTGCCAGCAGCAGGAGAAATAACACCACGAGACAGAATGACTGGGTGTCTGCTGTATAGGATTTCTCCCTTCACTAGCACATTCATGGTGATAAAGGAACTTCTTTTGAAAAAATAGGATTACACAACAGATCGGCTAGTGCTCTGCTGAATTACAAGACAGGTATTAGTCATACCCAGAACTGAAAATCATACAGAGAATCCATGACACGTCATCAAAACAGGCCAAAACCGTCCCGCATGGTATTTTTTGGGGGGCTCCCCAAAGTTTTTCAGTAAAGTTTGAGGAAATCTGTTCCCAAGTATTCCCATAAAAAAAGTAATCAAGTAATCAAGCTAAGGAATGATTGTTATTGTCAAATACAATATTTTATTGGGCTTAGTTGTGGTCAATTTGCAGAGTACAAGTTATTATAATTACGTTGTGGCCCATTGACCATATACTCCGAGGCTGAATCTAGTTACCTACCACTGCTGTAGACTGAGCTGTGTGCAGCACACGCAACACAACTACACCACAGCAAACAGACAGGCAGAATCACAGCCACCTTCTCTCTGCAGGACCCACAGGCCAGGCGAGGCCAGGGTAATCTTCAGTCAAAGACAATAAACAGGCCATGTAAAGAGTAAACAGACTTCTGCAGTTGGAGCTGTTCTAGCCAAAGATAAGAGGGTGGGACTTTTACAGTGGCTTCAGAAACAGCCATGGCAGGCGTAGCAGCAGAGTGGAGCCCCACACAGCTCTGCAAACAGACAGACAGACAGACAGACAGACAGCACGTGGCTCCAGCCTAGCCTATCTGACAGGAAGTCACAGGCACATGCACTTGTCACCACTTTCGAGAAAACCTCGCCAAGCTAATTCTATGGGCGGTTTTCTCTTTGACAAGGAAAGTTTTCTTTTGAATGACAATGGCGCTGCTGGGTCGTATTTCAAACACAGAGGTAACTTGTTTTTGTTTGATTTTTCTTTACCTTTTTTGGCGGTTTCCATCTCCTCCTCAGTCCAGCGAGAGCTCTCATTCATCTCCAGATTGGCTGAAAGGATAAAAGCAGAACCACCACGTTAGAAAGCGGGCAGGAGGGAGGGGAGGGAAGTCTCAAGTAGACAGAGAGAGCGAGCGACTGACTGACCGAGAGAGAGAGGGAGAGACAGAGAGAGAGAAAAGAAAGAGAAAAGCTAGGGGGCAGGGTTGTCTTTGCTGCTTGCTGGTGCAGCACGGTAGAGCCGGTCGACAGGGGCTGTTAGTTTAAGAGGAGAAAGTCAGTTAATGATTAGAGACATAATAAGTGGTTGTTCCACCTGTATACAGTAGGGACCAGCCTGACCCTGGCAGAAGAGAAGACAGGAAAGAAAACGAGAAGAGGAGATGAGCTGTGGTTTCAGTGCTGTTGTGTCCTCTCTGTAGGGCTGTGACGGGCACAGTAACAGCAGGCGAGGAAGGAGAAACAAGCCCAGTAACAGTGAGAAGAGAAACTAGAGATACTGATCAGAACAGAGCCCCTCTGGCTGGATCAGGCCACCTGGGGATTCCCAGGGACAAACCCACAGCAGCAGGAGCAACCAACCACCCACTGAAGTGTTGAAACATCAAAACCCTAATCGCCTACAGCTACAGCGAGTGTGTGTGTGTGTGTGTGTGTGTGTGTGTGTGTGTGTGTGTGTGTGTGTGTGTGTGTGTGTGTGTGTGTGTGTGTGTGTGTGTGTGTGTGTGTGTGTGTGTGTGTGTGTGTGTATATAAAGGCAGCCTTGCAAACTGCAGAGAGAATAAAAAGCTGAGACAGATGAGTATTGCTGCCTTAATGAGTACGTTCAGGATACTTTAAAGAAATTAGACGGGGAAACTCGCATTAACGCCCATTGTGTACATTGCCCTACATTGTCAATGAGCCATGTGGTGCATTCTGGGAAATTCTGGGAAGGGGAGTGCACTCCAAGGAGTGAATGGGAGTCAATTGGGCGCTAGCTGTACATAGTCCATCTGTAAATAGCCCACCCAATCTACCTACCTCATCCCCATACTGTTTTTATTTACTTTTCTGCTCTTTTGCACACCAGTATCTCTACTTGCATATCATCATCTGCTCATTTATCACTCCAGTGTTAATCTGCTAAATTGTAATTCTTTGCTACTATGGCCTATTTATTGCCTACCTCCTCATGCCTTTTGCACACAATGTATATAGACTTTCTTTTTTTCTACTGTGTCATTGACTTGTTTATTGTTTATTCCATGTGTAACTCTGTGTTCCTGTCTGTGTCACACTGCTTTGCTTTATCTTGGCCAGGTCGCAGTTGTAAATGACAACTTGTTCTCAACTGGCCTACCTGATTAAATAAAGGCGATTTTTTTTACTTATTTATTTATATTTTTTATAAATAGCTCAAAAACCCAACATTAGCATGAATTACGTAAACAAAAAGCACAACATTACAAATCTTTTCCGAGATGTGAGATAATTAACTTGTTCTCTGTAATATCGTATAGCTTTGAAATCGTGACATTACATACTTGAGGAAAATAGGCACACTGACTCATAATCTGACTTTTAGAAGGGATTGCGTGACGATTATCTTAGCAACCGCGTGACGCAGCATAACAATGTGAACGCAATTGATCGACAGTCTGTTGGTATTTTGGTATTTTATTACGATCCCCATTAGCAAAAGTAGCAGCTACTCTTCCTGGGGTCCACACAAAACATGACATAATACAAAACATCAATAGACAAGAACAGCTCAAGGACTGAACTACATACATTTATGTAGGGGCATTATACGTTCCTCCATTCACTGGCCATTGAGATTCCCATCTCCTCATTTCTTAAAGCATCCCTGGTATTTTCTCATTAAGTATCAATTTATTGTCTCTCTCTTGTTTAGGCAAAAATGATCTTAAAGGCACCTTCCAGGCCAAGGTGTGTGTGTGTTCGGTGCACGTGTCAAATTGTTTTGAGACAGATCTACAGTGCACCCTTGTGGTGTGGGATATCAGGAGGGAAATAAACACAACAATGACGGGAGTGTTCATATGCTCAGTTCACATTAAATCAGGTGGACCTACTAAACAGATGTGCTTCAGCAATATCATGGCCATATTTGTCCTTCAAACATATCGCCAATCAGCGACATTTCAGACCAAAATACAGACGTTAAATATTTCTGCTCAGAGAGAACCTGGCTCTTTCGGTTTATGAGATGTGTGATGAAAATCTAGTCAGGTGAAAAGAGCAGTGGGTAAAGATGCAGTGAAAGACATCATGCGGCAGTGTAGACTATAGCAGTAGAGTGAGACGTACCGAGTTCACCGCTGAGCGGCGGCGTGGCGGTCTCCTCCACCTCGCTGGTCATGGAGCGGGTGATGCGGCCCTTGCGCCGGCCCTGGCTGTTAGCCGTGCGTCGACCCTTTAAGGCCACCGTGGGCTCTTTGTCTTCCCCGTCCTCACCAGAGGTGTCGTCCCTGCAGGGAGAGTGTCAGTCACACCACCTTCATCATCATGATTACCCTCCTCTTCCTCACTGCCTGGCCTGCACATGTGTACTGTTTAGTTTGTTAACTTAAAACCTGACAAAGTGCAGAGGTCTGTCTGGGTTAAAAAACAGAAAATAACTACAGTATGTGCCAAAGCACACACAGACGTGCACAGGCACGCACACACACAGGCCTCAAGGCTCAGGAGAGTAGTTTGGAGTTTTGCAAGCATGGCGATATATCCCGTCAGTGTCATGGCAGGCTAACAGATAAACAGTGATTTTGTAGCCGGTGTTCTTCCATTCATTTTCAACAGGTCCGGCATCATTATTCTAAGACGGGCCTGTCCTGCTACCTTGCACACCAGATATAGCAGCATCAGCTGTGCCAGGGGTTACAGGCAGCCACCACAGGGGGAGTGGGAGTCAGGGACTCCTCTGCCTGCTCTCCTCAGCCCAAGTACTGGAAGCACTGAAGATGCTTCATCATGATCAACACCACTCATTCAGACAGGCAGGACAACTCCTGTTCACTGTTCTGTTTGTCAGCAGCACCAAACAACTCCAACTTGTCCAACCTCTGTTCAGAGAGCTGGGAGCCTCACTAGAAGATTGGACATGATGATGGACTTCCAACATTCACTGTTCTTCCCTGTGAAACATGCGACTCTCATGAAGACAACAACACTGCATTGAGTGAGTGCTGTTCCACTGCTCACATAGATTGCAGTGCTCAGCAGCACTGACTGAATTCACCATCCTCCTCTCCATCACGCTGGAACTGTGCCTACAGAGATGCCAGGGCAAGGCAGCATCACACAGCAGATCACACACTCTGGAGCTCCCAGCTCTGGAGACTTGCTGGATTATTGTAGCAACCGACAGTACAGTAACTGTGCTGCTAGGCTGTCAATCATATCCCTTTTCCCCCCATCGAAAAATAAAATAAGTATGGAATCTTAAAAATGTGACTTTTGGTAGCCTATTGGGAGTGAGAGAAGAAAAACAGGAAAACAGCTGTTTATAAAAGTAGGAGGAGAAGGATTACGCAACAGATCGGCTAGAGTTCTGATGAATTACAAGACAGGTATTAGTCACACCAAGAACTGAAAATCATACAGAGAATCTATGACACGTCATCTAAACATGGCCACAACACAAGAACTAGGGCTCACAGTGAAACCGCATTTCGTCAGATATGCAAAGAGTATGAGGTTACAAACGATCATTTTCACACCCAAACATGAAATAGACAAGAGGAGTACCATTTATATCTAGTGAAACACGTAGCATTGGTTGCATTCTTATCTCTCCAATATACAGTGCATTCGGAAAGTATTCAGACCACTTTTTCCACATTTTGTTACGTTAAAGCCTTATTCTATAATGGATTAAATAGTTTCCCCCCCCCAATCTACACACAATACCCCATAATGACAAAGCGAAAACAGGTTTATTGAAATTTAAAATATAAAACAGAAATATCTTTCTTACATAAGTATGAGATTCAAAATTGAGCTCAGGTGCATCCCGTTTCCATTGATCATCCTTGAGATGTTTCTACAACTTGATTGGAGTCCACCTGTGGTAAATTCAATTGATTGGACATGATTTGGAAAGGCACACACCTGTCTATATAAGGTCCCACAGTTGACAGTGCATGTCAGAGCAAAACCCAAGCCATGAGGTTAAAGGAATTGTCCGTAGAGCTCCGAGACTGGATTGTGTCGAGGCACAGATCTGGGGAAGGGTACCAAAACATTTCTGCAGAATTGAAGGTCCCAAAGAACACAGTGGCCTACCCATTCTTAAATGGAAGAAGTTTCAAACAACCAAGACTCTTCCTAGAGCTGTTCCCCCAGCCAAACTGAGCAATCTGGGGAGAAGGGCTTTGGTCAGGGAGGTGACCAAGAACCCGATGGTCAGTCTGACAGAGCTCTAAAGTTCCTCTGTGGAGTTAGGAGAACCTTCCAGAAGGACAACCATCTCTGCAGTACTCCACCAATCAGGCTTTATGGTAGATTGACCAGACGGAAGCCACTCCTCAGTAGAAGGCACATGACGGCCTGCTTGGAGATTTCCAAAAGGCACCTAAAGGACTCTCAGACCATGAGGAACAAGATTCTTTGGTCTGATCAAACCAAGATTGAACTCTTTGGCCTAAATGCCAAGCGTCACATCTGAAAGAAACCTGGCACCATCACTACGGTGAAGCACGGTGGTAGTAGCACCATGCTGTGGGGATGTTTTTCAGCAGCAGGGACTGGGAGACTAGTCAGGACCGAGACAAAGATGAACGGGTCAAAGTACAGAGAGATCCTTGATGAAAACCTGCTCCACAGCGCTCAGGACCTCAGACTGGGGCGAAGGTTCACCTTCCAACAGGACAACGACCCTAAGCACACAGCCAAGATAACGCAGAAGTGCCTTTGGGACAAGTCTCTGAAAGTCCTTTAGTGGCCCAGCTAGAGCCTGGACTTGAACCCAATCTAATATCTCTGGAAAGACCTGAAAATAGCTGTGCAGCGACGCTCCCCATCCAATCTCAGAGCTTGAGAAGAGAAGAATGGGAGAAACTCCAAAAATACAAGCTTGTAGTGTCATACCAAAGAAGATTAGAGGCTGTAATCGCTGCCAAAGGAGCTTCAACAAAGTACTGAGTAAAGGGTCTAAATACTTATGTAAAAGTGATATTTCAGTTGTTTTATAAAAAAAAAAATGCAAAAAAGCCTTTCAATTTGACAGAGTATTTTGTGTAGATCATTGACAAAAAATGACAAATTAAATACATTTTAATCCCAACAAAAATGTGGGAAAAAATACTTTCTGGAGGCACTGTAGGTTTAAAACCTCTGAAAAAATGTAATAAGGAATCTTAAAAATGTGACTTTTGGTAGCCTACTGGGAGTGAGAAAAAGAAAAACAGCTGTTTTTAAAAGTAAGAGATTATTACTTTTCCTAATCTAGTCAGGGTTATGATGATTACCCTTCCTGATCTAGTCAGGGTTATGATGATTACCCTTCCTGATCTAGTCAGGGTTATGATGATTACCCTTCCTGATCTAGTCAGGGTTATGATGATTACCCTTCCTGATCTAGTCAGGGTTATGATGATTACCCTTCCTGATCTAGTCAGGGTTATGATGATTACCCTTCCTGATCTAGTCAGGGTTATGATGATTACCCTTCCTGATCTAGTCAGGGTTATGATGATTACCCTTCCTGATCTAGTCAGGGTTATGATGATTACCCTTCCTGATCTAGTCAGGGTTATGATGATTACCCTTCCTGATCTAGTCAGGGTTATGATGATTACCCTTCCTGATCTAGTCAGGGTTATGATGATTACCCTTCCTGATCTAGTCAGGGTTATGATGATTACCCTTCCTGATCTAGTCAGGGTTATGATGATTACCCTTCCTAATCTAGTCAGGGTTATGATGATTACCCTTCCTGATCTAGTCAGGGTTATGATGATTACCCTTCCTGATCTAGTCAGGGTTATGATGATTACCCTTCCTGATCTAGTCAGGGTTATGATGATTACCCTTCCTGATCTAGTCAGGGTTATGATGATTACCCTTCCTGATCTAGTCAGGGTTATGATGATTACCCTTCCTGATCTAGTCAGGGTTATGATGATTACCCTTCCTGATCTAGTCAGGGTTATGATGATTACCCTTCCTGATCTAGTCAGGGTTATGATGATTACCCTTCCTGATCTAGTCAGGGTTATGATGATTACCCTTCCTGATCTAGTCAGGGTTATGATGATTACCCTTCCTGATCTAGTCAGGGCAGCCAAATCTAACTCCATTTAGAGAGAGGAAGGCAAGCAAACTCACTTCATTACATCCTCCTTTTCTTCCCCCTCAGTCTTCTCCTCCTCCCTCTCTCCCTCCTTCTCTTTCTCCTTCTCCTCCTTGTCCTCCTGGCTGCTGCGGTTCACTTGTTGTTGTTGTTGCTGTTGTTGTTGTTGCTGTTGTTGTTGTTGCTGTTGTTGCTGCTGTTGCTGCTGCTGCTGTTGGCCATGCTGTTGGGGTGGAAGAAAAGACAGCAACATTTAGTTAGTTACAAACATGATCCCTGGTAACAGGAAACATGGTGTGAACACGCGCACACAGACGCACAGACTACATGCACACTTCCAGACATGTAAAACATAAGAACCTATATACACACACAAAAACATGAGCCGTGTAGTAGTGTTGAGGTCATTCTGCCATCAATACCAGTAGGTACACCACAAGGACAGCCCATATGCCTTCCTTCATCTGGCACCCAGAACCACTTCCTCTTCCACTTCCTGTCTGTCTGGGCTCAGGTTCATATCATGAAAGAAATACTGCAGACTGCCAAAGACCTGCCACTAACACTGTTATAACTGGTGGAAACTACACTTATTTGAGCATTGTAAAGGACAGTTGCCTCAGTATATGGGAATTGTGCTGTGTGCTAAGGTATTTTTCTGTAAATGGCTTTCTAGCTAGAGGTGAAGCCAATCCAATCCCATGTCTACTCTAATAACAGAGTCATTACATCTAGCTCTGGGCATGGAAACACAAAAAAGGCAGAGAACGAGAGTAAGAGAGGTGGAGGCTAAATCAAAATGGACCTTTCTCAGAGATACCTTCCTCCATTTGAACCATGTCACTAGACTTGATGTCCCACCTCTCTCAAAGATTAACTCAACCCAACGCAAATAAAAGCCATAACACTGATTGATTCTCCAGTGGATAAACATGGTCTCCCTCTCTCTCCCCCTCCCTCTCTCCCTCCCTCCCTCCCAATGGGAACCTGGAGACAACAAACAGCAGGCCAATCATCTCAATAGACTGCCATTATCTCTATGGAGTCATGCACCTCAACAGACCGAACAGCAAACTCACGGCCATTCACAGGTGTCTTAAATGAGTCAGGCCCAGGCAGGTGATATCTAAAAGCCTGCTACTGTATCTCTGCTACCCTGCTTTACAAACAAAAAAAAACAAAAATATTAATCAAGGCTGGGCGCTGATTAGCTTTTTTGTTGTTATTACTACGTACTCACCCACCTCTTGTTCTCTCTCTAGGTGTCATTAACGTTAGCTGTTGTGGTCCTGTTGAGCCATTTCCTCTACTCTCCCATTTCCCTCTCTCTTTTCCTACAAATCTCTCACTCGCCGACTCCCTCGCTCCCTCCCTATGTTCTCTCCCTGTGTTATTAGCGTTAGCCCCAGTGCTCAAGCAGCTCTGTTAACAAACCCGTAGTGTTTGTGTGCTGAGCTAAACGTTGACTAGCTAGGTAATGAGCTGAGGTGTCTCTGGGAGAAATGAGGAGACACCCAGCCACGACCACAGAAAGGTCGCTGGCTAATTAATGCACCATTTCATTAGCACCCACCACACCACCGTTGGATTAAATGCCTAACACCTGATCTGGGCCTAAGTAATAACTGGGAGCTAATTAGCAATGGAAACCACCTGTTTAAAAAAAATCTTGTCAATACGGACACATTAGTGCTGACACGATCCCACTGCTCAAGACAGAGTCCCATGGGTATGTTACCTCTACATGTAAGTTCTACTGACAAACGTCCTTCACCTAATGCCTTCAAGTGTGGAGTGGTTAGGGGTGTTGCGGGCGGTCAGGAAATTTTGGCAGTTGGTGATTGTCAAGCATATAACTGTCGGTCTAACGGTTATTGAAAGTTAACTTCTCTAGGATAGGGGGCAGCATTTTCACTTTGGATGAATAGCGTGCCCAGAGTGAACTGCCTCCTACTCTGTCCCAGATGCTAATATATGCATATTATTATTACTATTGGATAGAAAACACTCTGAAGTTTCTAAAACTGTTTGAATGATGTCTGTGAGTATAACAGAACTCATATGGCACACAAAAACCTGAGACAAAATCCAAAACAGGAAGTGAGAATTCTGAGGCTGGTCGATTTTCAACTCATCGCCTATTCAAATGCCAGTAAGATATGGATCTGTTTGCACTTCCTCCGCCTTCCACTAGATGTCAACAGTCTGTAGAACGTTGAATTAAGCCTCTACTGTGATATTGAGCCGGATGGGAGGTGTTTCAGTCAGTGGTCTGGCAGATTGCCAGTTCCTGGTCACACGCATTCCACATGATATCGCCTTGCGTTCCATTACTTCTGTAGACACAAAGGAATTCTCCGGTTGGAACGTTATTGAATATTTATGATAACATCCTGAAGATTGATTCTCTACTTAGTTTGACAAGTTTATTCGACCTGTAATATAACTTTTTGAAGTTTTCGTCCGACGTTATGTGGGACCTGCGCGAGCGTTTGGACATGTGTACTAAACGTGCTAGCAAAAGTAGCTACTTGGACATAATTAATGGACATTATCGAACAAAACAACAATTTATTGTGGAACTAGGATTCCTGGGAGTGCATTCTGATGATCATCAATGGTAAGGGAATATTTATGATGTAATTTCGTATTTCTGTTGACTCCAACATGGCGGAGAAATGTTGTTTATATCTGAGCACCGTCTCAGATTATTGCATGGTTTGCTTTTTCCGTAAAGTTTTTTTGAAATCTGACACAGCGGTTGCATTAAGAACAAGTCTATCTTTAATTCTATGTAAAACATGTATCTTTCATCAAAGTTTATGATGAGTATTTCTGTTATTTGATGTGGCTCGCTGCAATTTCTCCGGATATTTTGGAGGGATTTCTGAACATGGCGCCAATGTAAACTGAGATTTGTGGATATAAATATACACATTATCGAACAAAACATACATGTATTGTGTAACATGATGTCCTATGAGTGTCATCTGATGAAGATCATCAAAGGTTAGTGATTCATTTTATCTCCATTTCTGCTTTTTGTGACTCCTAACTTTGGCTGGGAAAATGGCTGTGTTTTTCTGTGGCTATGTACTGACCTAACATAATCGTTTGGTGTGCTTTCGCCGTAAATCCTTTTTGAAATCAGACATGTTCGCTGGATTCACAACATGTGTAGCTTTAATTTGGTGTCTTTCATGTGTGATTTCATGAAAGATTGTTTTTTATAGTAATATGTTTGAATTTGGCGCGCTGCATTTTTACTGGCTTTTGGCCAAGTGGGACGTTAGCGTCCCACATACCCTAGAGAGGTTAATGAACAAACACATTTAGCTTTTCCTGACTTCCACACATAGCCTACAAACCACTAATGCAGACCTATGGAACATCTACATTTTAATAAGTCTAATAAATCCATGTAATATAGACTACACCATCACAATATATCCATTTATTTTAGACGGGTCTAAAGAGGCATGATTTGAAGAAAATGTTGTCTATTTCAGAAGAACAGATAAGCATACTCTGACTTGTCCTTATGTTAGTTCCTGATCTGGCTATGCCATATGGCTGTGGGCTACACTAGTTCATTTAGCTGACAAGATTTGCTTAGAATTCCATGGCATTACTTTATAGTAGGAATAATACAATTGAACAAAGCTGAATAAAATATAAATATTTTCTCCTAATGATTTGAGGGAGTGTGAACATGCAGTTGTGAGAAGACTGCATGAATCAGGCCTTCATGGTCAAATTGCTGCAATGAAACCACTACTAAAGGACACTAATAATAAGAAGAGACATGCTTGGGCCAAGAAACACGAGCAATGGACATTAGACTGGTGGAAATCTGTCCATTGTCTGATGAGTCCAAATTTAAGATTCTTGGTTCCAACTGCAGTGTCTTTGTGAGACGCAGGTGAACGGATGATCTCCGCATGTGTGGATCCAACTGTGAACCATAGAGGAAGAGGTGTGATGGTGCTTTGCTGGTGACACTGTCTGTGATTTATTAGAACTCAAGGTACACTTAACCTGCATGGCTACCACAGCATTCTGCAGCGATACGCCATCCCATTTGGTTTGCGCTTTGTGGGACTATCGTTTGTTTTACAACAGGACAATGACCCAACACCTCCAGGCTGTGTAAGGGCTATTTGACCAAGAAGGCGAGTGATGAGTGCTGTATCAGATGACCTGGCCTCCACAATCACCTGACCTCAACCCAAATGAGATGGTTTGGGATGAGTTGGACAACAGCGTGAAGGAGAAGCAGTCAACAAGTGCTCAGCATATGTGGGAACTCCTTCAAGACTGTTGGGAAAACATTCCAGGTGAAGCTGGTTGAGAGAATGCCAAGAGTGTGCAAAGCTGTCATCAAGGCAAAGGGTGGCTACTTTGATGAACCTCAAATATAAAATACATTTTGATTTGTTTAACACTTTTTTGGTTACTACATGATTCCATATGTGTTATTTCATAGTTTTAATATCTTCACTATTATTCTACAACATAGAAAATAGTACAAATAAAGAAAAACCCTTGAATGAGTAGGTGTGTCCAAACTTTTGACTGGTACTGTACACTAAATAATATCTGTGTGAAATTTGTTTTGATTTAGAATGGAACATTATCATGCATGTGTCTCGAAACAGGGCCAGTGAAAGAAACGCATGTCATCTATGCAGTTAAACAGCGAATGGAGGAAGCTTTTCCCGTGGTTCATTTTCATGCCAGCCAGGTAAGCTATCAAATCAAATCAAATTTTATTTGTCACATACACATGGTTAGCAGATGTTAATGCGAGTGTAGCGAAATGCTTGTGCTTCTAGTTCCGACAATGCAGTAATAACCAACAAGTAATCTAACCTAACAATTCCACAACTACTACCTTATACACACAAGTGTAAAGGGATAAAGAATATGTACATAAAGATATATGAATGAGTGATGGTACAGAACGGCATAGGCAAGATGCAGTAGATGGTATAGAGTACAGTCTATACATATGAGATGAGTAATGTAGGGTATGTAAACATTATATTAAGTGGCATTGTTTAAAGTGGCTAGTGATACATTTTTACATAATTTCCATCAATTCCCATTATTAAAGTGGCTGGAGTTGAGTCAGTATGTTGGCAGCGGCCACTAAATGTTAGTGGTTGCTGTTTAACAGTCTGATGGCCTTGAGATAGAAGCTGTTTTTCAGTCTCTCGGTCCCTTCTTTGATGCACCTGTACTGACCTCGCCTTCTGGATGATAGCGGGGTGAACAGGCAGTGGCTCGGGTGGTTGTTGTCCTTGATGATATTTATGGCCTTCCTGTGACATCGGGTGGTGTAGGTGTCCTGGAGGGCAGGTAGTTTGCCCCCGGTGATGCGTTGTGCAGACCTCACTACCCTCTGGAGAGCCTTACGGTTGTGGGCGGAGCAGTTGCCGTACCAGGCGGTGATACAGCCCGACAGGATGCTCTCGATTGTGCATCTGTAGAAGTTTGTGAGTGCGCTCCTGCGCCTTCTTCACAACACTGTCTGTGTGGGTGGACCAATTCAGTTTGTCCGTGATGTGTACACCGAGGAACTTAAAACTTTCCACCTTCTCCACTACTGTCCCGTCGATGTGGATAGGGCGGTGCTCCCTCTGCTGTTTCCTGAAGTCCACAATCATCTCCTTTGTTTTGTTGACGTTGAGTGTGAGGTTATTTTCCTGACACCACACTCCGAGGGCCCTCACCTCCTCCCTGTAGGCCGTCTCGTCGTTGTTGGTAATCAAGCCTACCACTGTAGTGTCGTCCGCAAACTTGATGATTGAGTTGGAGGCGTGCATGGCCACGCAGTCGTGGGTGAACAGGGAGTACAGGAGAGGGCTCAGAACGCACCCTTGTGGGGCCCCAGTGTTGAGGATCAGCGGGTGGAGATGTTGTTACCTACCCTCACCACCTGGGGGCGGCCCGTCAGGAAGTCCAGGACCCAGTTGCACAGGACGGGGTCGAGACCCAGGGTCTCGAGCTTGATGACGAGTTTGGAGGGTACTATGTTGTTAAATGCTGAGCTGTAGTCGATGAACAGCATTCTCACATAGGTATTCCTCTTGTCCAGATGGGTTAGGGCAGTGTGCAGTGTGGTTACGATTGCGTCGTCTGTGGACCTATTGGGTCGGTAAGCAAATTGGA